>NC_133658.1:78060563-78375802 GCF_037893015.1 Macrotis lagotis | reverse complement strand
ATAGTTAGAGATCAATGCTAAGGGTTTACCATTTGGGGGAAGCAGAGAACCACATTGGAACCACCTCTTCCCCTCTTCTACCTCCCCCCTACCTCCCCATGAGAGCTATCAAACACAGAAGAGGAGAGAAGACTAAATTTGAGGAACTCTTGTAATGGGGACTGCAAATGCCAGTGACTCACATTGTGGAATCTTTTAAATTTGTAGTCTCTCACTTAAGAGTTTTTATTTTGTTTTTCCTTTAAAACAATAAAATTTTGATACTATTCTGGACTGTCCTCTTGCAGGCAGGGAGTTGGTGTCAAAATTTGGGTAGTACAATGTAGAGATTTTTCCCAGATATACTTTTCAAAGAGAAGAACCCCACCTCCAACCAAAACCAAAGCCAAAACAAAACCCCCATATAATTAAACAAAGTTTAAAACAATGTGATATATAAACCAAACTAGATCACTAGATTTGAAATTGCTATTGCTGCCATTTATAATCACTTCTATCTCTGTATCTCTGTTTCCAGTCCTGTAAAATATTTCTTAAATTGACTGGATTAGTTTATTTCTAAGGTCTCTTCCTGCTGAGATCTTAAGAAATATTATTCTAGGTGCATCACATTCCCCACTGGATCTTTTACCCAGTTATCTTTCTGTTTCTAGATCATAGCAGGATTTAGAGTTAGAATCAGAGTAGGTTGGACTGAGGTTTGACTGATCATATGGAACAGACTTGGCAAGATACAGCTTAAGAGTGCATCTACCCCCCAACTTTTTGTATTTTATGGTTCTTTCAATCACTAACTCAGATGTGTCTATGATTGTAAAGACAATGTAAATGAAGTTTGATGTAGGATGTTGGGAATTGGACTTAAAACTTAATTACTGATGGTAACTCAGTCATGCAAGGTTGCCTATTACTTCTCTAAAATGGAGACAGAAAATTGTATTTGTCTTGTCTGTAGAACTGTCAAGTGGATGAACAATAAATAATAAATGGAGACATTTCACATTTCTGGATGTTTTTTCTCCATTTAATGAGGACAAATGTCATTGAAAGTAGAAGCATCTGCTTATATTTTATGAGCAATCATAGTATCCCTTTTTCTAATGCTTAGTGTTAATGGGTTTTTATCCTTACTTAACCTCAACTCTCCAATTTCTAACCCTGGTAATTCAAATTTCTCTTTGTTAGCATTTGGACTAGTAAGTACAAAGTCTTCTGTAAATATAAAATATTCTCTTCATTAACAAGTTTCTGACATGGCCTTAAATATCTTTATTTCTACAAGGGCTTAAACTGAAAATATTGTTGTTGGACTATTGGCTAATTCTCGATTCCAGGTTCATACAATTACAAATAAAACAAACCAAGGCCTTGTGCAGAGAAATACTAACCAATCAAAGCAGGCTAAATGTAATTTACTGGCCTGGGGCCACCTCCATTCCTATTCATCTTGAGTCATGGGACTATGATTCTGTTACCTGCAGGGTGGCTACAGCAGTAACTGCCAATTGAATTGTTCAATTGGTTTTATCCAGGCTTATGGATATAACCAAATAGAGAGAAAGGGGAAGATAATGAAAAGTTCAAAGTCTCTGTGAATAGAATATTAATCCAGTCTTTAATCACAGTTCTTTGAATAAATACAGAAGTTGGCTAAATTTCCATATACAAAAGTACCTTTATAATAGTAGAAACACTTTGGATGGTTTTGGCAGCCAGGATAATCCCACAATGCATCATTACATTTCTGAATGATGCTAATGATCCACAAAGGAGATTTTTTGACCAATATCTTTACATTGAAACTACCAACTTTGGGGATTTCAACAAAGCATCTAATCCAGCTGGCTTTTATTAGATGCCTGCTAGGTATGAGAGATTGCTCTAAAGTGCCAAGGATAGAAAAACCAATTCAAAAACCGGTCCTGATCCAAGAAACTTGCATTCTATTAGGGTGGGGTAGGTTAGCTAGGGTTCTGCCAACTTTGAAACAATATTTTTTAGAAATTTATATTTCAATTTAATTAATTTCTTTTTAATCCTATATATGTTATTTTTATGCATTTAGAACACCATTCTGATGAAAAGTTTGCCAGAAAGGGCATGGCAAAAAATGCTTAATAATGTTTGCTCTAGGAAACTACAATGCCCAAAAGACCCCTAAAGTAGTGCCTCTATTGTTTAAGTATGCTTCAAATCAAATCATGCTTTTTAAAGATGAGTCTGAATGGAATTAAGATTCAGTGGATTAAGATAATCAAAGATCAATGATCAAGATCAAAGCTTTAACTTGCTGTTGGGGAGGATAACTGGCAGTTCCAGGATTAATAGGTCATTTAGAGGTGCAATCATGAGAGGAAAGGAAATCATAGATCTAAAACTAGAAGGGATTCCATTCCCATCTGACCCTCAATCCCCTCTCATTTTTCAGATAAGGAAACTGAGGCCCAGGAAATCAAGTCACTTGTCTAAGGTCAGACAGATAAGTTAATATCAGAGGTGGCCTGTGACTTCCCACTTCTCTTCTAATCCCTTTTGCCAGTGACTGTTTCCTCTTACAGTACCTGCCTCACCACTACCTCCATGAAAACGAAGGATAGGGCAGTATTGGTCATGGAAGTTGCTGTCTATTCTCTCCCCTTATCCCTCCTTTCTCTATTATTTTAAAACCTGCCTCTTCACCCTCTCCTGATCTTTGAAATTGAAGCATCAGGTGCAGGGAGAGTGATCTCCCACTGAAAGGTAGAAGTTTGACTCTACCCCTGCCTTTGTTTGGTTTGTCAGAGCTGGGGACAAAGCCATAGATTTAGTTCAAACTCTTTTTAAGGTATCAATGCTTTGCTGAGCCAGGGGGATATTTAAACCTCTTTAACCTGAGAAATTAATTATTGAATCTCAAAGAATTGAAGTGACAGAAAATTGAAACCTATGATACATTAGAAGATAAGAGAGCATCTTTTTTGTTGTTGTATTGTTGTTTCAGTTATATCTGACTCTCTGGAACCCATTTGGAGTTTTCTTGGCAAAGATATTGAGGTAATTTGCCATTTCCTTCTCCAATTCATTTTATAAATGAGCAAACTGATCCAAATAGGATTAAGTGATTTGCACTGTGTCACACAACTAGTAAGTGTCTGAGGCCAGATTTAAACTCAAGTTTTCCTGACTCCAAGTTTGGCACTCTATCCACTCTACCACCTAGCTGCCCTTAAGGGAGCAACTAGTCACCCTCAATGAGTTCAAGTTACCATACTCAAATGAACTGCATGAGATTGTTGAGACAAACCTAAGATACAACCTATATTTTGAAAGTCATATCCAAAGACAATTTTAAGAGCTGAATCAGCAAATGATAAAATATGTCTAAAATGTTTTTTAACTGTCAACAGCTATTTATATATGTGCAATTAATTTTGTTATTATTTTCTATTACTTGTTTATTATCATTAGAGAAATTTCACTTCTACTCATGTAAAGTTTAGGGAATTTTTCAGTTGATTCAGGAAATATATTCTTTTTTTGGGGGGGGGGGTCAAGGCAATGGGATTAAGTGACATGCCCAAGGTCAATAAGCTAGGTAATCATTAAGTATCTGACATCAGATTTGAACTAAGGTCCTCCTGACTCCAGGGCCTGTGATCTATCCACTTTGCCACATAGGCCCCTGGGAAATATATTCTACCTACAGATATGTTATTAAAAATTGATTTATTATGTGTTAAATAGGGTTCCTGGAAATAAAACTTTAAACTTCTTTTTAAATGAGACTTAAGAAATGAGAATTGTTTTTTGAAAACAAACATTATTTTCCCAGGAGATCATTCAATTTCACACATGTAGAGAAAGCATGAATGTGACATGTTTAAATATAAAGACACATGAGTGGCATGAGTATTTTGTATTGTGATTAATTGACTTTGATATTCATATACTGCAGAATTTAAATGTATTAAATTTTAAAACCACCCTTAACATGTTTGTCTGATTCTTCTTTATTTCATCCTCTGTTCTCTGGACATCTTCTTTTCAACTATGTTGCTTCCAAGACCAGAGACCATAATCTCCAGTAAGAAAAATAATACTAGTCATCATTTAAATATTACTTTTTAAATTTTCAGTAGCTTATATATGTATCTATATTATCTCATTTGATCCTCACACAAACTCTATGAGATAGGTTCTATTTTTATTGCCATTTTACAGATAAAGAAACTGGAAGAAATTAAATCATGTACTCAGGAACACACAACTTTTATGTCTCAGATATGATTCAAACTCAATTATTCTGAATCCAAGTCCAAGAGTCTATTCATTATGACACCTAGATACCCATATTCATCAAATCTTTCATCTTTGGAACTTAATTGCAGGTTAACATTATCTTAATTAGTGATTGTCTACTACCTGAGACAGGTCCCAGTCATATCTCATTTCACTCCCTACAATTTACCCATATTTTGGTCAGCTGAAATTCCATGTTTCCCTTATGCCGCTTCTACCTTCCTTTAACTTTGGAATTATGATACTATCAACTGGATAAAATGTACAAACCATCTCTGTTATGACTTTACTCAACTTCCTTGTAACTTTATGGACCAAAATGTTCCTTTCTTTCTTTTCTTTTTTTTTTTGAGCGTAGACTTTTTTTTAGGTTTTTTTTTTTCAAGGCAGTGGGGTTAAGTGGCTTGCCCAAGGCCACACAGCTAGGTAATTATTAAGTGTCTGAGGTTGGATTTGAACCCAGGTACTCCTGACTCCAAGGCCGGTGCTCTATTCACTGCGCCACCTAGCCACCTAGCTGCCCCCCTCTCTTTCTAACTGCATTGTCTCCCTAATTAGGATGTAAGGTCCATGAGGTCAAGAAATGTTTTTGCTTTTGTATTTGTACATGATAAGTTCTTGATAAATGTCTTTTCATTCATTCATGGTATAGAGGTGACCCTGATTTCTCAAAGGCTATGGCAATACAGTATAAATCCCATAGGTCTTATTTAAATGAAAAGACTTGGGATATAGGCTTGAACTGTTATATGGGACCCAACTTAGCTAAACTGAGAAAAGTTTATTGTAAGAAGGTTGACTACCAGTAAAGAATCATTCTGGCAACTTGTGAAAGTCTCTTACTTATAAAGCATGGAGTTCATTTATAAGTAATTATTAAGAGCTGACTATGATGACATACTCTATTAGGAAGTGGGTAGACAAAAACAAAAACATAGAAATCTCTGACTTCAGGAACTTACATTCTATTGACTGAGGGGGAATAACATAAATAAAGGTAAGTACAAATTATATATATATATATGTATATATATACATATACATGTGTATATTATAACTCTCTTTGTATATCTTTGCCATTCATCTATTCATATTATCTATCTATCTATCTATCTATCTATCTATCTATCTATCTATCTGTCTCTCTGTATGTATTCCCATGGAAATCACTAGTACCTAGGGGATAGGGATAGATTTTAGGAAGGAGGTGACACAAGATGAATCTTGAAGGAAGTTGGCAGGAGCCAGAAATTTAGAAAGATTGAGTGCATTCTAAGTAGTGACTATGTTAGTGAACTAACTAGGGTTAATACAAAGACATGAACATGGAAGATGAAATATCATGTTTGAGAAACAGAAAATAGTTCTGTCTGATTAGTACTAGACTAGAACTTAATATTCAATAATCCTGGGAAGGTAGTTAGGATCAGATTGTAAAGGAACTTAAATTACAAATAGAGAACTTCATATTTTATTCTAGAGGCAATTGGGAACCAGTGAGGTTTCATGAATAAAAAAAATTAGATGGTGGTAGGAATACATACAATGAAAGAAATCAGAGATATTTTTAATTTCTGGAGAAAATATTGAAGTATTATTTGTAGCCTAGGGAAAAATAGATCATATAAATTTGTCTGGTAATGTTTTCAATTCACTAATATTCAGCTTTATGTTTTGATGGTTGGGTTCATACTAGATCAGTCAACCATGCTCATTCATCAACAAATCCAGTACATTCATGGAAGGTCCTATACTGTTTTTTTCCTTGAGGTACTTATAGCTTAGTAGGTGGTAAGTCTCATACTGAATAAAATATGATTAATTCTGTAAAAAGGGTAAAAACAATTGACTGTGGGAGTTAAGAGAAGGGAAGACTAAAACATTTTGCTTTATTTTTCACCTTTTCATTTTTAAGATTATCCTTCAATTGTGGTTCAGTCTGACTCTTTTTGAATCCATATGAGATTTTCTTGGCAAATAGTCTGGAGTGGTCTGCCATTTTCTTCTCCAGCTTACTTTACAGATGAGGAAACTGAGGCAATCAAGGTTAAATGCCTTGCCCAGGTGCCATGGCTAATGTCTGAGGCTAGATTTGTACTTATAAAGATGAATCTTTCTGACTCTAGGTCTAGCACTCTATCCACTATGCCACTTTTAGCTGTCCCTGAAAATTATTATCTTTCTAATTATCTGTAAAACTGCATTGTGGCTTTCTTTCTTCTCTTTCTGACTCTTTTGTTGACTCTGGTTTAAAATATTTTAGCTTATGCACATCTTATATTGAATATTTGACTTTTTTACTCCTTGTTTCAGAAATCAAGCTTGTCTTCTCTATTTCTACTCTAGAGTTGTCTCTTGAAAACTTTCACATTATCTCATCATTGTAGATGATGGTTTCATTTTGAACATTATATATAGTTTGAAATGTATCAACTTGAATTTGCCACTTAGGTCCACTTCCTATCTTCAACTTAAAATTTCCCTGTATATATTAATGAAACCCTATTCTCCAGTCATCTAGGTTTGAATGATTAGAGCCATATTCATTCCTTCTTAATTATTTCTATTGCCAACCACTTTTATCCAGTACATCATCTGTCACTTTATGTGTTACAATAGCCTCCTAACTGGTCTCACTGGTGCTAGTCTTTCCTGATCCCAATCATATTGCACATCAATTTCATATTGATCAATCTTAATGTACAGCTTTAATTATGTCACTCCTTTGTGCAATGACTTCTAGTGGTTTCCAATTTTCAACATCAGAAAGGTGATGTCTTGAATAAGTGAATAGGATTTGACTCCAGTGGCAAGTTAGAGGTTAGGATGACTGGAGATAGCCTCGTTTATAGTGGGGAATATCTTGACCTTTTTAAATTAAGCTCTTTTCTGGGTCTCAGTTTGTCTGAGGCAACACCTATTCAGTCATACAGTGATTTAAAGATAGGTAAGAAATGAAGCAAAGGATGACCTAGTTTGCCTACTCAAAAAAAAAATCATTCTGGGAGGGTAAGATTCACAGGGTTTCTTGCCAGAGTAGAAACAATTGCTATTTACACACACTCTCAGCCATCAAAACCCAGAGGATGACCAAGTGAAGCTTGCACTGGGACCTATAATTGATCAATCAGTGAGAGCAAGAGTGATTTGGGTTTAAGCCATTTAAGAATAGTTCCATTTTAATCCCAAAGGACTTTCTCAAAGCCTGGTTTTCCAGAGCTTTCTTTCAAGAAATCATAAATAAAACTACATAAGACAAAAGAATGAATTGTTCCGGTTATTTTTTAAAGATAGAATAAATAAGAAGGGAAGAGGGAAAAAAAACTAGCCCTAAAACCTAAGATATCTTGAGAGGTTTAAGCAATCAAAATTTAAATTCCTTTGAGCAGAGCATTTACATGTAAGGGTATGATTCCCCCATATGGACAGAGAGAGAAGATAAAAAGGAAGGAAAGGAAGAAAGGCAGTCATTAAAGCTTACAGTCTAAAAAAGGAAGGCAGTACATAAAGGTGAATTGGAATTTCATGAATAGTAGAGGAAGGAAGAAGCATGTAACCAGGGAAGACAAAGCAAAAGCTTATTAATCTGAGATCAGGATCACAGGGTTAAAGTCCAAATTCTAGGGGGAAGACTTGAAGTTCTACTTCATTCATCTACAAAATGAAAATTAATCTACTATTATCTACTATGCCTTACATTGATTTCTCTTTCTTCTGAGTCCTCTTTGTATTTACTGAACATTTTGATACTTCATTGTTAATAATAATTGTGCAGTTCACTGAAATTATGATAAAACATTAATTACATTTTGCCTAGTATTTATCTTCGTTTCTTTAACTCATTTATATCCCACCTAAACAACACTCCTAGGTGGCACAGTCACTATGCCAACTTGTTGAACTAAATTAACAGAGGCATTATTTCACCTAGTACTTCCACATTTCATTCATTGACATTCATTGATTCAACAATATTTATGGAGTACCTACAATGTGCAAGGCACTGTGAAAAGTGATGTACTTGGACTTATTTTATTACCTCTCTCTGTTTCTTTGAGCTTTTCCCAATATTATTTGGAAATATTTCCTTTCCTTGCCGTTTGTATTTAATGTGATATGTGGTTCCCTCCCCCTACCCCAGAAGGTTTGTTATGGGTAAGACTATACACAGAGAAGTATATTTGTTGAAAATGAGGAGAGATTTAGATAGTAAACATCATCAGGGTGATAAAACAGAAATTTAAATGCCATTTTATTTATTAGGTGACTTTAAAAAATTATAAGTATGCTATAATAAAATGATAATTTCTCAAAAAGTATCTGTGGAGTATATAATTAGTTTTAATGTTCTCAACTTCTATGTAGGATTAATCCAAGGAACACTAGAGGTCTCTAGGAACTTGAATGCATTTTATGTATCATTTTAATTTTGCTTTAATTTGAATTCTTATTGCAGACTTTCATTTTTCTTTATGAATTATACAGTTTGCCTCACTTAACCTGATCATACTAGTTGTAACATTCTCTGTTACATTAGTATTCTAATTGACCATTTAACTTAAGTTAGTTTGCTTAATAAATGCACAAATGAGATTGTTCTCCATCTTTGCAATGGTCACTGTCTGTAATGAAAAACTTTAGTTGATTAGATACAGTATGGTAGATTTATTCTTTTAATTTGAGTAAATGAATGTTGCTGGTGGTAGTCAGATTTCACTTTCTAAAAGTACAAATGTTCTTTTACATAAAATAGGTTATAACTTTTCTGTTTTCTTTTTCTTTTTGACAAAATAAAGTAAATGACATTTTTACTAGTCCACACTGATAATCACCTATAGTTTATTTTTTCCTCCAGAGGAAATATTATTAGTTGTAGCCCAAAGATAAGTATAGTGGAGAATTAAACTCAGTTGAAAGTGAATTATCAACCAATCTGTATAAATTCAGTATAAATGGAAGGCAAACTTAAAGGAAAGACACTGTGAGGAGGTTAAGAGGAATCAGGAAAGATCTTCTATTGATGTAATTTGAATTGAGTCCTGAAGGAAGCCAGGATTAGAAGTCAGAGGTGAGGTGGCAAAGTATTCCAGACATAGGGACAGTAAATTCTGTGCTGTGAGATGGAGTGTGTGGAATCATAAGAAGACGGATGTTTTTGGATTGTAAATTTAATATACTGTAAAAAGACTGGAGAGCATAGGAAAAGATCAGGTTATAGAGGGTTTGAAAAGTCAAACAGAGGATTTTATATTTGATCCAGAAAGTAATAGGAAGTGCTAGAGTTTATTGAGTAGGGGGTTAGTATATTCAGACCTGTGCTTTAGATAAATCTGTTTGTCAGCTGAGTAGAGGATGGATTGGAGCAGAGAGACTGTCAATTCCTGGGGACTCAGCACAAAATACATACAACTCAACTCTATTAGGTTCCTCATTGCATTGAATGTGTGATCTTGAATAGTTCTATAACACCACATCACAATAACTCAGATGTTGCAACCCCTCCCATTCCCCTTTCCACAAATTAACTTAAGTTTTTCAAGGTAAAGTGCCATATTTATTGAATATTTTTTGGTGTAGTAGAAAGTATGTATAGAGGAAGATGGGTCTGAACTAATGAGGTCTACCCCTTCTCCCACATTTTGTATCCTGACTGGCCTCTGGAGTTACTACTATGCATCTAAATGACCCTTTCCCTTAGCCATCAGCTTCACCAATCTAGGACCCCAGGGCAACCAGGATGCAGATGCAGCAGCAGTTTGAGGATTTTGACAATGCCACTATTTATATGTATTTCTTAATTTTTTAACATGTAAAAAAACTGTGCTCTACTATTATTAATTTTCTATTTTTAAAATTTTTCACTGGCAGAGTTTTTGATTATTGTGCCTCAACTCTATTTCCCCCCATAAGCATTGTGGTTTTTAATGCGTGATTTTGCATAGCACATTTTTAGGATTGAATATGCCACTATGTCTCATTATAGAAGAATTGACTACATATTAAAAAAGTGTTTTGAAAAACTTAAAGCTCTGTATGTCTTAATTATTGTCATTGTTTCTGACAATGCAATATTCCATTAATTCATATAATTTTTTTCAAATATTCCATAGTTAATAGGAACTCACTTTGTTTCTAATTTTTTTAATATCTTAAAATTGTATTATTTATTTAACTTTCTTTTTGTCATTGACCTCCTTGACTACTGGAATTGCTGGGTTAAAGACTATGTACAATTTAGAGACTTCTATTAAATAAGCTCATTTCCTCTTCAAGGAGTTCAGTAGTTGAGTCATAGTCTACCTCTCCATCATTATATTATAGGTAATTTCCTAGAAGGAAATTTCAGTATATATATTGATATACCCTGTCTTCTTAGTTCATCAAAAACCTCACCACCAATGATTACTCTAATGCTGTCACCTACAAGAGTGATTATATCTGAAATCTCCCCATCATCTATAATTGTGTAAACTTTTTGAATGCTGAAATTTCCTTTTAATGATCATAATCTTCTGTCTTCATCTTTACATCTGCCTCAGCTTTACTAAACCTATTCTTTATTCTCAATATGAATACTAGAGGCAGTATGGCATAGTTAATCATCCTGACCTGGTGGTGATGAAATGAATTCATTTTTCTGAATGTAGAGATCATTGTTCTTGTGAAAACTATCAGTGTATTATCAAAGAGATTATTTATTTTAATGCCTTTTGCAATTGTAACTTGAATTTATGGTATTATTGTTTCTTCAACTTGGATTGCTTGCTATAGCCAAAGTGATATTGCAGAATATTGGGGAAATAGAAAGGAAATGTGGTACAATGGAAGCAAATTTAGTCATGTATTCAAACAGACAAGGCAATTCTGTCTTTGACAGGATATCATAGTTAAGTGATTTCTGGATAAGTAAATTAACTTCTCTGATCCTCAGTTTCCTCATCTGTAAAATCAAAGGGTTTTACTAGATGGTTTCCAAGTTCCCTTCTCACTCTAAATCTATGATTTTATGATCCCTTCATTTCTTTTTCTTCTTCTAATCTTCTTCTAATCTAATTTATCTATCCTGCTCTGGTTTTATTTTTCTTTCTTCATACTGTAGTTTCTAATTGATCAATATATCTATGATAATACATCTACCTCCCTAACTACCACTCCCTTTTTCTCTGCCATTAAATGTAAACTCCTTTAGGGTAGGATCAATTTTTTTTCTGATGGTATTTGTACCCCTAGAATTTAGCACCCTAAATAATACATATTTTTATGTTTTTATTGATTCATTCTTTAGAACAACAGAGAAGACAACACAATATTGTATTTAATGGGTTAACTAGATTATAAGATGAACAAATTAAGATAATAAATTCATGTTATTTAAACTGAGCCCTCCATGCTGAATGCAGTCTTTTTTATTCTTTTCCAACTAACCCTTCATCATGCTTCCCCAAATGGTTATTTCAAAGCTTTATTTCTTTCCCTAAATCCCTTAAAATTTCTCCAATTCACTCCAATTCTCTATGAATATGACATTACTTCTTTACTGAGAAAAATTGAAGCCCTTGATCATGAGCTCCATTATCTAACCCTTTCCCCACCTTAAAACTTTGCTATTTTCAGTTCTCCCCCCTCTTCTGAATTCCTTGTCTTTGAAAAATAGGTGGACATTGTTTTGTATCTGTGTCCCCAGTCCAACCTTGAGGAAATTAATTTTTTTAAAAATATTTTTAGGTTTTTGTAAGGCAATGGGGGTTAAGTGACTTGCCCAAGGCCATACAGCTAAGTAATTAAGTGTCTGAGGCTGGATTTGAACTCAGGTCCTCCTGACTCCAGGGCTGGTGCTCTATCCACTACGCTACCTAGCTACCCCTGAGGAAATTAATTTTCACCCTCATTTACCACTTGCTGTGGCAAATATAGTTATTCTTTCTCAATTTCAACTTCCTATATAATTTCACTACCTTATAGCCTGGCATAAGAAACTGAATGGTGATGTTTTAAGAGTTTTGCAGAAGATACAGATGACATGTAAAGGTCAGCAAATAACACAGAAAAAAAATTAGAAACTCATAAATGCATTAAATATACTATTGTGTATTATCAACATATTTTATCTGTTGATGTCATAATAATTCAGATTTCTTCTCTGGGAGAGAGGGAGAGCCAACATTTTTTTACATGGATGTTCCAGATCTCCCTTAACCCCAGAGATGCAGAGAGGATCACTGCAGTGGAAATTAAGTGACCCATACTGATTCCATCTTGTGACTCAGTTAAGGTGCTAGCTTAGTTTCTCTCTAATTTAAGATCTAATTCAATTTCTTCCTTGTGTAAAAACCTTATTCAGTTGTGGGAATTGGAAGAAAACCTTCTTAAACTGTTTGAACATAGTCCAACATGGCTGGGAAACTGGATCACTTCTCTTTTCTACTTAGAGACTCTTAACCAGGGATATAGGTTATGCTGACCAGAAACTCAGTCAGAACCAAAGAGTAATATAAGGAATTTTCTCACAGTTGTACATCTCAAGCAAACTACATGTTTTAACTGAAAACTGGCCTCATATCAATGGATCACTTATTGTTTCTACTGTTTCTATTGTTTCTATTGTTCCTTTCACTGTTTATAGAACTTGATGGGAGTGGGACACCTCTGATATGAGGGAATTGCTCCTTTTTATTCTCTCCTTTCCAATTTGGAAAGTCCCTAATCTTTCTTCCAATTAGAAATCAGATTACTTAAAGTTCTATTGTTTCCTTTTAATTAACTAACCTCATTTGATTAATTATTTTTAATGTAAAAAAATTAGTTTCTTGTGAATTGGGGTTCAGGCTTCAGCTGAGATCTGGTCTCATTTTGTTAGGCAATTGACATGCATTGCTTAGTAAATCAATGTGCTTGGAAGAACAAAGTTTTGTTTCCTTAGTCATTTCATTTTTTTTTATCTGCAAATCTCCCTTCATCTCCTTTTATTAGTTTGCCCTGAGATTCTTTTGCACCCTTATTTTAATCTTAAATATTTTACTTTAAACACAGTCCTTCTCTATGGCCTATAATTATTTCTAAAAAAATCTTCACTTAGCCTTACTACTACCTTAAACTGTCTTATAACTTTCCTCCCTTTCAATGTCATATTTTTTTATGTGTGTTGCATCTACTTCTTCATCAAATATTCAGTTCTCAATTCTTTATGCTTGTGTTTCTGACTCCGCTGAAACTTCACTTTCTATGAGCTCAGAGTTCTTTCAGAGTTCTCTTAAATGTCCAAGCTTGCAAACTCTTGCAAAAAGTAGTGGTTAGTTCTTTATTTTTTTGTTTTTCTTTTCCTTAATCTCCAGACTTTTGGGTATTATGAAGATACTAGATGATCAATAAATGTTTATTGGATTGTTGATAGTTCAGTACTTGGTTCCTATGTGGCTGATTTCTAGTTTTCCACATACTGGATCCTATCTTTTCCCTTGGATCTTCTTTGTTGAAATTTCTTCATGCAGTTTCTCTGTTTTTATCTGGATAATTTATTTATTTTTAAATGATCAGTTTTCCAATGGGGCCATAGAATCAAAGCATCAGTCTCTGAAGTTTCCTACCTGTTTGATATCTGACAGATAACTTAGTCTTCTTACAACTCAATTTTTTTCATCTGTAAAATTATGGTTTAGAGAAATTAACTTCTGAGGTTCTTTTCAGCTTTAGATGGAATCCATCGTACTCCATGGCTGTGGAAGTAACTTATTTGTCCCCACCAATCTATAACCTTGACAAGCTAGGTGATTTGGGACAGTTGTCTTCAGCATTTTGGGCATCAATTTCCTTATTTATAAAATGAATTCAACTTGAAAAATCCCTCAGAGACATTGCAGACTCAGATCCAAACTACCTCAATAAAACAAATATCGCTATAAAGGAAGTCATAGCAAAATTTTGGTAAAAAACTATGCTTGCATTATTACAGTCTATTAAGTGTGCAATAGTATTATGTCTTAAAAAAAGCATATACCTTACCTAAATATACTTTATAGCTAAAGAATGCTAACTATATTTATCATGCAAATTCTGTCTTATATAGGTGTGGTGTGATTCAATTATAATGGTAACATTAAAGATCACTGATCACAGATCATCATAATAATGAAAATGTTTGAAATATTGTGAGAATTACAAAAAAAGTGGCACAGAGACACATGTGAGTACATCATGTGGAAAAATTGTGCAGACAGACTTGCTCTTCCCATAACCTTAAATATGATAAAAATGCAATATCTGTGAAGTGCAGTAAAGTAAAGCTCAGTAAAACAAGGTATGCCTATGCTCTTCATACAGGAATAACTAGAGGATAGAACTCCAGGATTCAAAATCAGCCTCATACACTTACTAGGTGAATGAAACTGAACAAGTCATTTAAGACCCATTTGCCTCAGTTCCTCCATTTGTAAAATGGATCTATGAATACTAGCACCTACCTCTCAAGGTTATTATAAGGATCAAATGAAAAATAATCATAAAGCACTTAGCAGAGGGGTTGACACCTAGTAAGTCCTAGAGAAATGGTAGTTATTCTGGTTAAAGTACTTAGCATAGTACCTAGTACATAACATGTACTCTATAAGTGATAATTACTATAATTATTAATTTTGTTATCATTATTAGTCAAAAGTCCCTTCTGCAATGGTTGCTCAGTTATTTCTAAGATAAAGGATTAATCAGTTAGATGGGATACAAAGAAGATCCTTTTTGCAAGAGTACAAGTTGTGAAATAGCTTGGAGAAAGAGGTTATGCTTCATTTCTTGTATTTTCTGATTTTTCTTTTTGAGTGATACAGTGCTAAGAAATAACTACTGATTAATAAGTTTAGCTAGGCCTTTGTGTATACCAAGTTGGCTATTTGATGGCCAATTCAGTATTTTAGGCCATCTTATCAGTCATTTGTGCTGAGGTGGCCTGTGCTGTCTCGTGACAGAATGTTGCTGACACCAACAGTAAAGCCTCATACATTTTCTTTCCTTCTCCCCTCACTTTTTGACCTCTATTTCATTTATCTGTGTCAGAACCTTCAATGTGAATCTAGTTTATAATTGTAAATTCTAGATATTTGTATTAATTTATTAGAAACTGTTCCCCCCCTTGTGAAGTCAGAGATGTAGACCAAATAATTATAGCTTTCTTTTCAGTTCCTTGATTCAGGTACCTGAAAAGCATGGTATCCATTAGGATCATTCTTCTATGAATAAAATCAAGATCAAAGAAGCAATATCATGTTCTACATTCAACTAGAAGGAATGTTGTAGACCTGATGTGAAAGCAGTATTCCTAAGGATCATTGCTAACTCTGCTTCCTCTTCATCTGTGGCAGGAAGACATTGTAACTTAGGCTTCAGTGACTGAGACCTATATTTGTACTTCTTTGTCTCCACCTGTAAAGGTGATTGAGATTCAATAGTAGCCTTTGCCCTCAATTCTCCTTTCTTTGCACTTATTTCATGACTTTGGCTATCTCATTTCAAGTAGTGCATGTTCCCCCTTGTAAGGTAAAATGCATCATAGTAAATGCCTATTGCTTTATGTATTACTGACTTGCTAGTTTGTGAAAATCATCTAGCCCCTGAGGCAATGAGGACACATGTGATTAACCACTGTAATGATTTTTTCCCAATTTCAGTTAGTTCTTTGGGGCCTAAAGTGATCACCAAGAACACCGAGCAGTTGACTGATTCAGAATTTGGCAATTCAGTTATTAAGATTCATTATCTGGGGCCATCTTAATTAACATATTAGACTTTCAGTGAACCAACCAATTGCTTAAAAATTGGATGTCATGAAAAATATAATGAACCTACAAATAGGTGACCTAGTAGAAAGGTTTTATAATCTGTTTTGCAATTGACCTGATTTTCTTTAACAAAAAAAAAAAATAACTTTCCTACCTCTTATGGAATTCAAATTAAAACGAGGGGATTGCTATAGTTTTCTGTGAATTTTCATTATGAAGGGAGCATGGACTTGTTTTCATTTTGTGACCAATATACTAATTATTTTACTCTTTTCCATGATTTAAAAAAAGGCCAACCCCATACATCAGATTCCAATATTTAAAAACAACATATATACAGGTCAAGTATTTCTCTGGTACCCCAAGTACCCTCTGAGAAATGATTGGAAAAATGTGGATGTGGAAGAAGTCATGAAGGCTTTAAAAAAAACAAAAAAACTAAATGCTGAATTGATACCTTTAAAATCATTACTGCCACTTTCTCCAAAGCCTTTTCTAATGCCTTGCCCCTCACCAAAACTTCTTCTTTGACAAGGAAAGATAGCTTTATAAATCATATATTAGGTTGCCTCCCTCATTTGACAGTTTCAAAGTCAGTGTTCTGATGTCTTTAGCTACTATATTTGATAAGAGTTCTATTCTTCAGTGTTGTCTCCTTTTACTCTGTATTCAACTGGATGGAGAGGCATTATGTTAAGTACTAGGAATACAAAATGAGTCACAAGACTGTCCCTGCCTTCAAGGAACTCACAATCTAATCTAATAAATTGTTTCCTGTATTCCAAAGTTTCTCTGAATTCTTTATATTTGTATTTTTGTGATAATAAAAATTCTATTAATTCACATGCTACAATCTGAACATTACCCAATTTTTGGTACCAACTTTTTATTTATTTTTGTTTTGCTACTAAAACAATCTACAACATATATTGTATATCTATATATCCATGTCTTGGAGCATATGCCTGTATGGGTATCACTAGATATACATTTAAGTATGACTTTTTTAGTATAGTTCCAAATTATTTTCTGAAAGGTCCAAATTGTTGGATCATTTCACAGTTCCAACAGTGCATTGTTGCTTTTATCTTCCCACAGTACCTCCAACACTTATTATCCTTGTCTTTTGTCATGTTTTCTTTTTTTTATTTTTATTAAAGATATTATTTGAAATTTACAATTTTCCCCCAATCTTGCTTCCCTCCCCCCACCCCACCCCACAGATAGCACTCCATCAGTCTTTCCTTTGTTTCCATGTTGTACCTTGATCCAAATTGGGTGTGATGAGAGAGAAATAATATCCTTAAAGAGAACAGAATTCTCAGAGGTAACCAGATCAGACAATAAGATATCTGGGTTTTTTTTCCAAATTAAAGGGAATAGTCCTTGTACTTTGTTCAAACTCCACAGCTCCTTATCTGGATACAGATGGTACTCTCCTTTGCAGACAGCCCAAAATTGTTCCCAATTGTTGCACTGATGGAATGAGCAAGTCTTTCAAGATTGAACATCACTCCCATGTTGCTGTTAGGATGTACAGTGTTTTTCTGGTTCTGCTCATCTCACTCAGCATCAGTTCATGCAAATCTCTCTAGGTTTCCTTGAAATCCCGTCTCTCCTGGTTTCTAATAGAACAATAGTGTTCCATGTTTTGTCATGTTTTCTAATCATTGATTAAGTCTCAGGATTATTTTGATTTGTATTTTGCTTATTAGTAATTTGTATCATTCTTTCATATGGTTGTTGAAAGTTTGCAATTCATACCTTTTGACTATTTACATATTGGGGACTGGATCTTGTCATTATACATATATATATATATTTGAATCCTCATATTCATACCCATGTTTGTCTGTATAATAACATGAGGGCCTTAGACTAGATAATTTCTTAATTATCTTTTAACTCTACAATTCCAATAAATACTCATGCTGATGAAATTTTTTTAAGTCAACCAATATTCACAACGATCCCATTTTTTTTAAATTGAAATTAAAGTTATTTATCAGAGATTTAGGGAGTTCCTTTTTTATTGTGCTGGTTTCAAAACAAAAATAAAAAAACTTTAAAGCTGCAGATTTTTCTCCACTTCTCAACCTATATAGAAACAAAAAAATAGCACACAAATTCCACAGAAAAGAAGGAAAATGTACTAATACATGTCCAGTACCTCCTTTTCACTTCTCTTTCTCACTTCAAAGAGGAAGGGTTCCATGTCCAAGATGGAGAGATCTCAAATGTCCCTTCAGGACTTATGTGTGTTTGGAGCAGTAATGATTTTGAAAAAATGTTAAGATAATTGTGAAATTGTGAGACTTTGTCTGAAGAAGAGAAGACTTTGGGAGAGGAATGACTTGTTCTAATACTAAAAAGTTGTTATGTGAAAGCATGATATGACCTTTTCTATGAATTTGAAGCTTGTTAAATAAAGCCAATGTACAAAGCTATAGGGACGAAGACTTTCCTTCAGTCTGAGGAAGAATTATCTTATTCATCTTTAAGGTTAATAAGAATAACTAGCATTTCTATTGCAGGGACAACTAGGTAGCACAGTGGATAGAGTTGGGAAAACATGTGTTCACTTCCAATCTCAGGCACTGGGCAATTCACTTAACCCGAATATGCTTCAGATTCCTCATCTGTAAAATGAATTGAAGAAGGAAATGGCAAACTATTCCAGTATATTTGCTAAGAAAAAAAAATATCAAATGTGTTCAAGAATAGTTAGACATCACAGAGAAATTACTAAACAACAACACCAAAATTTATATAGTATTTTAAGGTTTGAAAAGCACTTTAAGAACATTATCTCATTTTATTCTCATCACGATGGGGGGGGAGGTACTGTAGATATCACCACTTTACAGATGAGATAATGAAGGCAGACAGAGATTAAGTGTTTTGTTCAAGATCACAAATGTCTGAGTCTGGATTTGAATTCAGATTTTTCTAATTCCAGGTCCCTTCAACAATGGGATAAAGAAGCTGACTAGGCATGATGTAAAGAGATATTAGAAGGGAAATTTTAGATTATCTCTCTCTCTCTCTCTCTTTTTCATTTTTTATTTTTTAATTTATTTATTTATTTAGTTTTTGCAAGGCAATGGGTTAAGTGGCTTGCCCAAAGCCATAGGGCTAGGTAATTATTAAGTGTCTGAGGCCGGATTTGAACTCAGGTACTCCTGACTCCAAGGCCAGTGCTCTATCCACTGCACCACCTAGCTGCCCCCAGATTATCTCTTGAATAACTTCCAACTTGGAGATTCTAAAACATTTTCTCCTTTATTCCCTTAAATTTATCTCTCCCAGTAAAAAGAAAGAGACCACACAGCAAGGGGAAGAAGTAGTTTTTTGCAAACTCTGTTTTGTGTTAGGAGATCTGGCTTGTAGTCTCACCTATGCCCCTAGTTAGGTACATGTATTGACTAAGTTAATTCATTTCCACATATTTCAGAATTCTTATTTCCAAAAATGAAGGAATTCTATTAGAAGATTCAGAAGATTGTCTAACACTGTATGTCTCTAAATATAATATTACCAAGTCACATTTATATTGTGCATTCCTTGTACTTGGGAAAAGATGTAAAAGAGAAATATTTAATGAATCAATTTGAATTTTTCATAGGATACTAGCATTGGAAGTTGGCAACCTGAAAACCAATCAAAACAAAAGTAATTCCTAGTATAAAATACCCCCCAAATGATCATCCAGCCTCTGTTTGAAGACCTTAAATAAGAGATCCACTGTTTCCTTAAGCAACTCAATCTTCTTTTGAACAATTCTAATGATAAAACTGTTTTTCTGAAATCAGAACCAAATTTTTCTCTTTGAAACTTCCATCAATCCAGAGGAAGAAAAACAAAACAAAGAAAAATCCTTCAGAATCTGATGATATTAAAATTATCTCTTATGCATCTCCCTTAATCCTAATTCCTCATACCAAAAATGACTGAACTGTAAAATGTTTAGCAAAAGTATGTATGTACAATGCTAACTTAACCTTTCGCTGCTGAGAATATATTTTTTAGCTTAAAAATTCTTTTTTATTTTTTGACCCTTCTTTTTTAATATAAATATTTTATTTGTTTTCCAATTATATACAATAGTAGTTTCTACCTATAACTTTTTTGTAACGTTTTCAATTTTACAATTTTTCCCCTAACCTATTCTCTCCCCCCGCCACAGAAGGCAATCTGATACATTGTTTTCATGCTATACATTGATCAAAACTGAATGTGTTAAGAGAAAAATCATATCCTTCAGGAAAAAATAAAATATAAGATAGCAAAATTGCATAGTACATAAGACAGCTTTTTTTTTTTTAATTGAAGGTAATAGACTTTGGTCTTTGTTTAAACTCCACAGTTCTTCCTTGGATATAGATGGTTTTCTCCATCACATATCCCCTAAAATTGTCCCTGATTATTGCACTGATGGGGTGAGCAAGTCCACTAAGGTTGATCATCACTGCCATGTTGCCCAATTTTATTGCCCTTTGGGCATAATTCCAAATTGTTCTCCAGAAGGGTTGGATGAGTCCACAGCTCCACCAACAATGTATTAGTGTCCCAGATTTCCCACATCCCTTCCAACATTGATCATTGTCCATTCTGGTCATATTGGCCAGTCTGAGAGGTATGAGGTGGGAAGTACCTCAGAGATGCTTTAATTTGCATTTCTCTAATAAGTAATGATTTAGAGCAATTTTTCATATGAGTATAGATAGCTTTGATTTCCTCATCTGTAAATTGCCTTTGCATATTCTTTGACCCTTTGTCAAGTGGGGAATGGATTGTTTTCATATAAATTTGACTCAATTCTCTATTTTAGAAGAGAGGATATTTTATAACAAAAATTTACATGTGAATACAGATGAAAAATAAATAAATATATAAATTAGGAAAAATAAATTGATGGATGAAAGATACATTGTAAAGGTTAAAAAAGAAACTTCCATTTATTGCTCCTATTTCTGCCTTCTCAACCAAAAAAAAATGACTAACCGTCTTACACATGTAAGTTGTTCAAATATTCAGACCAGTGTCAAGGATTTCCTGTGAAGGATTTATGGGAGTTCATGGACAATAACATGTATGGTTTCAAATTTTCCTGTTGTAGGAAAGTTCCCAGACAGATGAGATTAAAAATCTAATTTATTCATAGATCTGTGATCTCATTGTTGATGTCACAATCTTCAAGGGGAGATAACAATTTCATCCATGTCTTCCTATCCTTTGTGTCTTGCACCAATTCTCTAACAGATGCATCCCAAATTCTGGAGACTCTCTTTGAGGTTTAGAATTATTTGGGGTGATAAATGTAAAGTCTGAGATTTGAGGTTTAAAAAATCAACCAGGAGTGATAGTTAGAAACAGTTGATGTAGAAAGTACTAAAGTCAAAAGTATCATATGTATATGTCAGCTCCCAAAAACTAAACTGTCTCAGCTATATTAAGGAATTCTGCTGTATTTTGTCAGATTTGCAAGTGAAATGTTTTGTTCTGTTATTGCTGAAGAAGAAATATTTGTCTAGCCTTTTAATATTAAGGAATTATCATCTGTGACAGTCTGATCTTTTCTCTAACTCTCTCTCCATCGTTCAGTATAATTTTTCTTCCCAAATGTGATAGAAAACAATCTCAGCCCATTTCCCTACCCACCTCCACCTTCCTGACACTTAGCCTTCCAAAGTGGACACCTGACTCCAGTCATATCCAGGTAGATCATTCTTTAATCCCCTCCCCCTGACTCTTCCCTGCACAGAAGATGGATAAGAGTCTGTAAAATTTGACCAAAATCCTCCATGGTAGATCCACTTGGGTCTAAGTCCAGTCAGATCTTGTGACTCTTTTCTTTCCTTTCCTCTTTTCCCTTGGGCACTTCAGCCTCAACTTTTGTTAATTGACCTGTTCTTTAAGTAATTCACAATCTTGCTACCTTTCCAGGGAGCTTAACCTGTGAACTACTTGTGGTCACCTGTGAACTTTATTTGGTAACTTGTGAACTTTCCGTAATAATATGTGAACTTTGCTGTAATCTGTGAATTAAAATCTAAACCTTTTCTACCACTGGGGTTAGATGTTCTGACTGAATTTTTCACTTAGAATGAACCCCATAAGTCAATTTTTAAGCTCCCTTTCTCTGAGGTCACCCCATTTTAATGTCATCATTATGGTATTGAGAGATAGATTATATGCAGAGGAAGAAAAATTAGAAATGGTGAGAGTTTGAAGCATGTCAGAAAACTGGAAAAAGGAAGAGAAATGGAGATGTTTACAGTGAGAAGAGAAGATTCTGTAGGTTAGAATGTCCCAATCCTCTTACATTTAATACAGGGGATCACTCAGAGCTTGAAGGTTCAGGTAAATGATCCTGTTAATAAAAACCATCCAACAATCCTCAAGTAAAAGGCAATCTAAAGGTCAGTAATAAAACAATCCTGGAAGGTAAAAGTAGGTAAAATCCTTTGGCAAGGAAATTAAAAGTAATTGGTAAGAGGGCTCCCTGAAGTCTAAGAAACCCTCTGTCAAACTCCTAAAACTGATATTATATTCGCCTTGTCTAAATGACCCACATCAAGTTAATGCACATGGAGCAAATTAATTCCAACTATACCAGATCTGCTTCAAAGAATTCTGGTTTGCAAGGGCTTTCTGGTGTTGGGGAGTATGGGGGGGCGGCTAATTCATGTCTTCTCTGCTGTACTATTATGTTGGCCCACAGCAGTCACAATCCTTCTTTATATATACCTACAGGAGCATTATTTAGAAGAATTGATTTTTTCCTGCATGATTAAAGAAAAAAGAACTTAGACCAACAAATAGAAGTTAAAGGGAGGAAGATTTTGTTTCACAATTTTGACTTGAACTATGACATGCACATACATGCAGTTCGTTGATTCTGTTGGTTTATCAGTACACTCATATAAGCACATACATATGAAAATATATTTTACGTTTCAGCTCACATATATACACATAGAAGCATTATATCTTTATACATGTAGAATATGAGCATGTGCTCACACACATAATACACACACACACACACACACACACACACACACACACACACAGTGAGTTCTAGCTGGAAAATTTTTCAGTGTTTTAATTGGTCCAAAATTATTCCCTGAAACAAAAACCCACATTCATGACAATAGTATTATTTCATAGAATACCATAATCTATATGAAATCAAAATTTTGTTCACTCAAATAACAACAGATTTATGATGAGTGTAAATATATTGCAACATATGTATTACTACTGGGGATGATTTTCAGACAATATATGTTATAAATAGTGGTATTAAACTGAAGTAGAAATAGATTACTGCTGGTCACATGTTTACTTGAAATACCACATAAATTATATTGTATTTTTGTTATGTTATTGGTTGGTTGGTTTTTGTTCTTTGTTATTGAAGAAGACCAAAATGATATCACTATGTTTGAGACAAATTACAGTGTGTCCAACTGTGGCTCGTCAGACCAATATGAGCTCAGAATGCTCTACCAGAAGTTGGGCACAAATAATCCATATGAACTTATGGTTCTCATGTTTCATTTGAGCTGCTTCAATTCTGCCTTCCTCATAGGGCTCAGCCCCCTCACTGATGAGGACTTGCCATGTTAAGCTGTCCTGTGCCAGTGTCTCCCGAGATGTACAGTTAATTCTAAAGTTCATTAGAGAGACATTTAGGGTGTCCTGGTATTGCTTCTTCTGATCCCTTTGTGAGAACTTGCCCTGTGTGAGTTCTCCACAGAATAGTCTTTTTGGCATTTCCTAATTACATTTAAATCTGCTTCAGGAGGCTGTTTTTTTTTGTTTTTTTTTTAGGTTTTTGCAAGGCAATGGGGTTAAGTGGCTTGCCCAAGGCCACACAGCTAGGTAATTATTAAGTGTCTGAGGCTGGATTTGAACTCAGGTCCTCCTGACTCCAGGGCCAGTGCTCTATCCACTGCACCACCTAGCTGCCCCCAGGAGGCTGTTCTTAAAAGTTTTGTTGGTCTACAAGCTGTCTCTCACACTTCTGGTTTAAAAGATATTGGAAAAAGAGGTGGGCTGATTATTTAATGAGAGTAAGTTATATTGACAGTCTGAATGCTCCATTAGTAGCTATGCAATCTTAAAAAAAAATGGTAACCTCCAAAACTTTTCTCTCTAGATTACTTTAGGATTACAAGACTTGGGTTGAGAAGTCATAACTGAATTGTGAATCAGATTTTTGGAAGAAATATTCATAATGAGGAAATCGGGCAACCACTGAAGCTTTGAAGCCCAAAGAAAAATTTCCTAAGACAGAAAAGTTAGAGCAGAATAGCTTGACTGGGGGTGTGTGTGTGTGTAGAAAATTATGAAGCACTAAATATTTTGGATGAAAACTTGTTGGAGATCTTGTGAAGTGAGTTCTTGTTCACATGCAAATTGAAATATTTTATCTCTGAGCTCCCTTTAAAATCTGAAACTTTAAGTTTCTATAATTTTCTTTCTTTTTAAGAATTCTATATTCTTTATTTTATTTTTCCCTGGTTACATGCAAAGACATTCTTTTTTTTAAAACTTTGAGTTTCAAATTCTCTCTCTTCTTCCCAACCTACTCCCCCTCATTGAGAAAGCAAGTTATTTGATATAGAATAATAATGTGTAGTCATGCAAAATATTACTATAACAGTCATATTATGAAAGTAAATAAAGCTCCCCCTTACCCCCCAAAAACAGAAACCTGAAGGGAAAAAAGTATCCCTCAATTTGTATTCAGATACCATCAATTCTGTCTTTGAGAATGGATAATATTTTTTAATCAGAAATCTTTTAGAGTTGTCTTGGGTCACAACATTGCTGAGAAAAGATAAGTCATTCAAAGTTGAACATCCTACCATATTTATGCTAATTTGTTTATAGTACATTTCCCTTTGTAACTGTTTATGAAAATCTTTTCCCATATTATTGAGAGCATACCGTTCATCAGTTCTTATAGCAGAATAATATTCTATCATAATCACATACCATAATTTGTTTAGCCATTCCCCCAGAATTGCTATTAATATACATATGCATATAAGTCCTTTTCTTTCCAATTTTTTCATCTCTTCTAGAGATATAGTTGTGGCATTGCCATGTCAAAGGTGAGGCATGTTTTTTTCTACAGATAGTTGAATCATTTTACAAATCCTTCAATAGTGCATTAATATTATATTTTCCTTAAATTCTTTCTAACATTTCTCATTTTCTTTTTCTATCCTATTAACCAATCTGATAGGAATAATGTAGTTCCTCAGAATTGTTTAAATTTGTCCTTTTTTTCCAGTCAATTGTGAATTTGGCCTTTTTTAAAAACATTTTTAACATCAACATTTTAACATTAACATTTTAGCATTTTAACATCGACCATAGATAGCATTGATAACTTCATCTGAATGACTATTGTCCTTTATCAATTGGGGAATGACTTATTTTTTATAAATTTGACTTAGTTCTCTGTATTTGAGACAAGAGATCTTTATCAGGGAAACTTGCTTCAATTTTTTTTTCTATAGTTACTTTTGTTAACTCCATCCTATTTGCCACCTCCATTTTTTTCTATTCTCTCTCTCCTTTCACCCTCCTCAAAAATGTTTTGCATTTGACTATTTCTTCTCACAATTTTCCCTTCCATAACCTCCCCCCCTTCTTTTTCCCATCCCTTCCACTCCTACTTTCCTCTGGGGTAGGATAGATTTTTTTTTTAAGTTTTTTGTTTTTGTTTTTTGCAAGGCAATAGGCTTAAGTGGCTTTCCCAAGGCCACACAGCTAGGTAATTGTTAAGTCTGTGAGGTCACATTTGAACTCAGGTACTCCTGACTCCAGGGTGGGCATTCTATCACTGAACCACCTAGCCTCCCCTGCCCCAAGTAGGATAGATTTCTATACCCAGTTGAGTGTGCATGTTATTCTCTCTCTGAACCAATTTCAATGAAAGTGAAACAGATTCATTCTCCTTCAACTCCCCCTTCTCCCATTCTCCTGCAAAAACTATTTCTTGTCTATTTTATGTGAAATAACTTTCCTCATTCTACTTCCTCTTTTCCATTTCTTTTAGTATATTCCTCACTCATTCCTTACTTGATCATTTTAATATATTATCCCTCTGTATTCAACTCCCACTTGTGCCTTGTCTGTATATGCTCTAACTTCCCTAATAACTGAGAAATTTCATATGAGTTATCAGTATCATCTTCCCATACAGAAATAGCAGCACTTTAATATCATTTAGTGGGCTTCTATAATTTTCTTGAACAAAACATCCTGGAATGGGAAGTTATAGAGATAAAATGCAACTTAGTAGTAATAGAACACAGGCCTCAAAGCCAGAAAGACCTCTCTTTTACACTCTGTCCCAGACAACTGTTAATTACTTAATTTCTCTGGACTTCCATGTTGTCACCTATAAAATGAGAATATTAAACTCAATTATTTCTAAAGTTCTCCACACCTCAATTTTGAATGTATTACTTTATATGGTCTTTTAATGAACCATACCTTACTATGGATTTTCTACTAATATACAAAGGCAATTCTATTCTAAGCACTATGCTGTTTTGTAAAGGATTTGGGAAGATATATAAGACATGAGGATAATAACAACAACTAACATTTACTTAGATTTTGGAAAGTATGTGTATAAGTATATATTTCCTTATTTTAGCCTCAGAAAAACTCAAAGAGATAATATTAACTCTATTTTATAAATGAGGAAACTGAGGCAGATAGAGGTTAAGTTGAATATCTGAGATAGGCTTCAAATTGGTCTTTTGAACTCTTTCTGGCATGCTATTGTTATTATATTTTATTATATTTTTTAAATTCATATTTAATATTCATTTATTCTCATTTTGTAACAAATAATGTTTTTTTATACATTAATAAAATATACTTGGGGGCAGCTAGGTGGAGTAGTGGCTAAAGCACCGGCCCTGGAGTCAGGAGTACCTGGGTTCAAATCTGGTCTCAGACACTTAATAATTACCTAGCTCTGTGGCCTTGGGCAAGCCACTTAACCCCATTTGCCTTGCCAAAAAACCCTAAGAAAAAAAAATATTCTTGTTTAAGAGTAAACAAAATACCCCATTCCCCCCCCCCCAAAAATATAGACTCACTTGAGTGATAAAATAAAGGGGAGAGGAAAAAAATTAAAATTAAAAAAAATAATAGTAATAATAGTAGGTATGGCCAGGTGGCACAATGGACAGAGCACCAATCCTGGAGCCAGAAGCACCCAGGTCCATATCTGGCCCTGTACACACAACAATCACCCAGCTGTGTGACATGCAAACCACTCCAACCCAACTGCAAAAACCAAAAAAAGAAAAAAAAAGACCCCAAATAAAATAAAATAGTAATGATAGTAGGGGTGGCTGGGTGGTGGACAGAGCATTGGCCCTTGAACCAGGAGCACCCCAGTCCAAATAGATCCCTGGGTCCTGGACAGGCCATTCAATCCCAGCCCCTTGCAAGAAGTAAAAAAAGAAAATATGTTATATCTGATCACTCTCCTCCCATGGTCCATCCTGTCTTTCATCACTCACATCTCCCTGCTTCCCCCTGTCCCCCTCCTCTCCTTCTTACTCCAGATGTCTGTACCCCATTGAGTATATATGCTGTTTCCTCTCCTAGCCACCTCTGATGAGAGCGAAGTTTTCCTCATTTCCCCCTTGCCTTCCCCCCTTCCATATCATTGCAATGGCTCATTGTAATAAAGAAAAATCTTATTATATGAAATATCTTGGCCTATTCCCCGTCTCCTTTTTCTTTCTCCCATTATATTTCCTTTTTTTCTATTGACTCCATTTTTACACCATATTTTATCTTCAAATTCAGCTTTCTCCTGTGTTTCAACTATAAAAGCTCCCTCTACCTGTTCTATTAACTGAGAAGGTTCATATGAGTATTATCAGTGTCATTTTTCTATGCAGGAATACATGCAGTTCATCATCATTAAGTCCCTCATATTTCCTCCCACTCCTCCAATCTCCATGCTTTACCTGAGTCCTGTATCTGAAGATCAAACCTTCTGTTCAGCTCTGGCCATTCCAACAGGAACATTTGAAATTCACCTGGTTCATTGAAAGTCCATCTTTTTCCCTGGAAGAGGACATTCAGTTTTGCTGGGTATTTGATTCTTGGTTGCATTCTAAGCTCTTTTACCTTCCTGTATATTATGTTCCAAGCCCTACAAGCTTTTAATGTAGTTGCTGCTAAGCCCTGTGTGATCCTGACTGCAGCTCCACGATATTTGAATTGTGTCCTTCTGGCTGCTTGTAATATTTTCTCTTTCACTTGGGAGTTCTGGAACTTGGCTATAATATTGCTAGGGGTTGGTTTTTTGGGATTTCTTTTTTGAGGGGGGGGATAGGTGGATTCTCTCCATTTCTATTTTCCCCTCTGCTTCTAGGATATCGGGGCAATTTTCCTGTAGTAATTCTTTGAAAATGATGTCAAGGCTCTTTTCCTGATCATGACTTTCAGGCATTCCAATAATTTTTAAATTATCTTTCCTAAATCTGTTTTCCATATCAGTTGTTTTTTTTTCAATGAGATGTTTCACATTTTCTTCTAATTTTTCATTGTTTTGGTTTTGAAGTATTGAGTCCCCATTTCTCGTAAATTCATCAATCTCCCTGAGTTCTATTCTTTGTCTGAAGGATTTGTTTTCCTCAGAGTTTTCTTATTTCTTTTTCCATCTGGCCAATTTTGTTTTTTAAAGCATTCTTCTCCTCCATAACTTTTTGAACTTTTTTATTCATTTGACCTAAGCTGGTTTTTAGCATGCTATTTTCTTCAGCATTTTTTTTTTTTTTTTTGATTTCCTTTGACTAAGCTGTTGAATTTATTTTCATGTTTTTCCTGAATCTCTCTCATTTCTTTTCCCAGTTTTTCTTCTAACTCCCTCATTTGATTTTCAAAGTCTTTTTTGAGCTCTGTCATATCCTGAGCCCCATTTCTGTTTTTCTTGAAGTCTTTAGATGCAGGAGCTTGTGCTTCCTCATCTTCAGACCGAGTATTTTGATCCTTCTTGGGTTCATATGCAAAATATTTCTCAGTGCTGTTCCTCTTGTTTCTCTGCTTGCTCATCTTCCCAGCCTAAGCCTGTTTTTGGGGTGTTTCCTGAACTTTTGGGACACTCCCACAAGGGTCTCAGTGTGTGAGGCTCTGTCCTCCCTCCTGGTCGGTGAATGACCATAAGCGTCCCCCTCTGCCATGGGGCTGAAGTGGGGGGCTCCTGCTGTTCTATGGGGGTCCTAGATTGCGATCAGGATCTGAATATGTTCAGAGCCCCAGAGTCCTGTTCCAGGGTCAGAGGACAGAGCTTTGCAGTCTCTCTCTTCACTCCCCTCCCTCAGCTCAATGTGCTCATGCCCTGGGGGCTCCTGCTTACCGGCTCCACCTGCTTCTCTGTTTCCTGGATCTGGGCTGCCTTGGCCATGCTGCTCGCTGTGTGCCCTAAGGGCTGGGCTTCAGGTGCTCGCTCAGGCAGAGGTCCCTTGCTGTTCCCCCAATTAATTTGTGCCCAGTGCTCCCCGGGGTGTAGTTCCGGAGACTCCCCTGCTGCTGGGAGCCCTGGCTCCCAGCACCCTGGGTCTGCCTCTGGGAGGCTGAAGTTCTTTCACTCTGGCGGCCTCCATCCAACCCCCCGGGAGCAGAGCATTTCTGCTCTTTTCTAGGTTACCTTGAGTAGGAGAACTGCCTCCTGGGTCCCTCTGTGGATTCTGTCTTTTGAAAATTTATTTAGAGTCCTTAGTTTTGAAGACTTATGAGAGAGAGCCTAAGACAAGATCTGCTCTTGTCGCCATCTTGGCTCTGCCCCTCTGGCATGCTATTTATTATACCACCTAAGATCCCTGTAACGAAATAAAGTCAGTTGTCCTACAAGACTACCTAAAGCATCAAAAGGCTCATCTTCAAAGGGTTGATCATAAGGTAACTTATTTTTATAGGCATGATAACTCATGAAGACTATCACCTGAATTGTGGAGGGGCTTTAATTTATGCCAAATGGAGAGAGAGTTCATGCAGATGAAACCATAGATCAATGAGGTATATTTGCTCTTCTGGTTTTGCTAATGAAGCAATCATTTATACCTGCATTGCTCCTCGACTTATGAATCTGACTGCTGTATTTGTCTCTTAGGTATTTGCTTTGTAATATCACACATATTTCAAAAACATTGTTATAGATTAAGGATTCTCAACCTTTTTAATATCTTGGAATGCTTTGGCAGTCTCCTGAAGTTTTTGGATTGTTTCTCTGAATAATATTTTAAATGCATATATACTAATATAAAGAAAAAATGTTATTATTAAATAAAAAAAAAGTTCAGGCACAGGTTAAGACCCCTTCTAGAAATGACAGCATTTCTACCAAACTCTGCTCCCAACTTCTTCAGAGTGACTTTAATTTTCTTTTTCCCTTTCCCCATTCTTCCATCTCATCTATCATCCATCTACCTGTCCACTTATTTATTAATTCATTCCATTTATCTAATTTATCCATTCATTCAGGCTCTATTTGCACAAAGAAACATCCTTAAAAATTTCATCTTTCTTCAATTCAAGTATTTAACCTGAAAATGGCTATTTTTGGCATTGTCCTCATTTGTACTTATTCCCTGTCCCCAGCATGGAGTTGATTGCTGATAACACAGCTATGGAGGTGGCCAAGGGTAATCTGCAAACATTATGAATCGAATTGATTGAAAAGAAGACTGAAGCTGTTAGAAGCCCTCTGCAGACTTTAGGCGGAAAGACCTGTCACTTTACCCAATCTTAAAGTTCTACCTATTAGTTTGAAGTGACATTTGTTTTCCCTTTAAATAGTAAAACCCCTACAAAACTCCTTAAAATGATTTTGCTGGATTAATCGCTCCTCTCAAAGTTAAGCTGAACATTTATATATATACCCACAACACTCAAAATCTGTTGGAAAGGTGAGATATTGGGATTTAGGCTTAATGATATGATTGGTGCCTTTTTTTGAAATGATATAGGAAAAGCTGTAGCCTGAGGTCTAAAGCCTATTTTTAATCCTTTTTAGTACGTTTACTATACTGATGCCACTCATTTCTATGAGGAAAATAGCCTGGCTTGGCAGCAACAAGATATGCTGAGAGAGAGCACAGTGAGGCCCTTGTGCTTTCTTAGATATTTCCCAAAGTTGTGTTAATAATAGCACTTGGATCAGTTGGAATTTGACTTATATTAAAGACTGAGCCAATCTCTGTGATATAAGGGAAAAAAGTCAATACAGGACTGTCTTATTGTGGAAAGTTTATAAACCTGGGTTCAAATCTCATGTTTTATATTTGTCAACAATATGACTATGAACAAATTAGTTCTCTTTTCTCAGTTTCTCATCTGTGCAATGCCTGTATGTCACTCACAAGTCATTAAGAAGGAAGGATGAAAGAGAAAAGTCAAAGCCATGGTCAGTTTTAAAAAGAAAGGCTAGGGGAAGCAATATCATGCTAGGGAAGTTGGGTATTTTTCCTCTCCAGCAGCATGGGTAGATTCATAATTATCAAGAAGTTCATGTTTTCTACTGAGAAATCACCCCCAAAACCCCACTTGTTCAGTGTAAAAGAGTCAGAGTAGAAAACTAGACGGGCATACCTGAAAAGTGATGGGGAAATGAACCCCAAATGTGAGGAAGTCCAGATCACTTAGAGCAGGACATTCTTGAGTTTTTGAGTAACCTTCCACAAATTAGAAATTGACTTATTGGGAAGGGTTTTTTAATGAATGGAAAAGATCTGAATCAACTCCTTGATAGCTTCTTTTAGGAGTGGCTGAAGATGAGTGATAAAACTGATCGTTCAATTTTTTTTGACATCTTCTATAAGTAGGTAGCTGTCTTGTCTGATGAGGATTGTGCAGACAGGTGAGGTGCTGCCAATGTTGATTATATTGATTCTGCTAACTTTTTTCACTTCTAATACTCTGATTAAAGCAAAATTATATTTCATAACTAAAATGAATAATTAAATATAACTAATAGCATAATAGGATGAGAACAGGCCACATCCCCAAAGCATAGCTACTACTTCATCTCTCATTAAAAATAGGAGGGGTACTTCTGAGGGACCTGGGATTCTTTTAATTCATGATCCTTAAAACAGTATGTTCTCATAAGATTCCCTTTCTTGTCTCATCAATATCTCATCAAAATTGAACCAATATGTTTCCATAATACCAATTTCATGGTAGTTAGCACAAATATTATTTTGACAAGTTTTAATTTGTTAGCTTTTAGAAAGGAACATTTATTAAACTGTATTTCAAGAAAAAGTAAATAGCAAAGCAATAGCAAAAAAGATATTGCAAAAACCCAAGTAAAACATCTCCTGAATGAGACCCTCTAGATACTGGTACTGGGGAAGAGCAAGCTCATACTTAAAATAGTTGTTATGAAATAGTTCTCTGGACAACTTAACAAATGAGGACACACTACCCCAAACTGGCATGGTACCTCAATGTCCAGTTGATTCAGTGATGGATTAGATCAAGCAGGTCACTTTTTAAAACTGGTTCCTAACTGGCAATTTAAGTCATGGACTCCAGTTCTAGGATGTCTGGTAGCTCTTTTAATCCTTCAAAGTTAACAGATTGTAATATAGTCTGCGCTCGCTTTCTCTCTCCTCTCTCTCTCTCTCTCTCTCTCTCTCTCTCTCTCTCTCTCTCTCTCTCTTATTTTTATACTTGTTCACATAGGAGTAGGAAAGAATGAAAAGTATTCAAGATTCCTTGAAAAATAAATAATCCTGTTCAAAGGACCCTTTGAAATTAAACATCAGAAGAATTATACATGATGTAGGATTGTTAATTGTAATACCACTATGATGGAAAGATCTAGTATAGAGTCCGTGTTGTTGAGGGATTTCCTGTGTAAAGTGAAGTGTTCTAAATGTTCCTGTTTGTGGATGGAACTGTGCTGATCACATCAAACCTTAGCCTGTTACAGAACTTCCTGGAAGAGATTTTTAAGCACTTAAAGAAGTATGACTTGACATCACCACCTAAAAGACCAAGTAGAAGAATAATGATTATTGACCATATTTCAGTGGATATTGTATAGAACACAAGTGCTTAACTCATCACTGATACACTTTGTCAGCTTGATGAAGCTTATGATCTGTTGAAGTCTTTTCTTGTTCTCAAATATTGTGACACTTTTAAAAAATACTAAATCAAGATTTTTAAAAGTAATGAAATATATTGTTATATTTCTTACCAAAATAGTCTTACTAATAATATTTAGCACAAAATATGTTATAATATAATATAATATAATATAATATAATATAATATAATATAATATAATATAATATAATATAATATAATATAATATAATATAATATAACATAATATAATATAATATAATATAATATAATATAATATAATATTTGTTCATTTCATCTATATCTCAAATTTTTTTGAGGCAAACAAGGTTAAATAACTTGGCCAAGATCACTAAACTTGTAAATGTCTGATACTGGATTTGAATACAGGTCTTTTGACTCCAGGTACAGTCAGTGCTCTAGGTGGTACAATGAATACAGCACCAATGTTGGAGCCAGGAGGACCTGTGTGCAAATGCAGTCTCAGTCACTTGACACTCACTAGCTGTGTGACCTTGGGCAAGTGACTTAACCTTGATTGACTCACATCCAAGGTCATCTCCAGTTGCCCTGATTAATATCTAATCACTGGACCAGAGGACTCTCTGGAGGAGAAAGTGAAACTGGAGACTTGAGACTTAGCACAACATCCCCTCGCTCAAACCCAATTCACTTGCTTGTTATGCTATCACCTCCCTGATCTCATGGTCTTCTTCAAGAACAAAAGACAAACATCATCATCATCATCATCATCATCATCTCATAATTTAAAAACTTTTTTCTACATATTTACAATTTATACAAACACATTAATGCATACATGTCATTATAGCTATATATACTTTGGGATGTCTGCTTAAGACTTTTTTCTTAAAACGATTTGTAGACTATTGCTGTATGTATTTGTTAACAGAGTACATTGGTATAATAACTTTGGCTCATTGCTACACTTTTAAGTCTGATTTGAATTGAGTTCTGCAATGTGCTTTTTCTCATCCTATTTCCAACTTCATGTCCCTCTTCTCCCACCCCCATAATTGAAGACATATCAGTCTAATTTTCTGTGAACAGAGAAGTTCAGTCATGGTGACTAGAGTCTATTGATTCATAATTTAAACTCTTTAAAGAATGAGGTTGGGATGCATTTATAAGGATCTAAGAGTATTATTTCCTTTTTTGCTTTTGAACTGTTTCAGCACCATCCTATTATGGCAGACAGTATCTGTGCCTACTCTGTTATCCTTGTACAAGAACAAAAGCTACATGCAATTAGAGAATGGTTTATAATTGGGCAGAATCCAAATGCTATATAATATAAAAAGATGTTGGTCCCAAGAGCTCACTTTCTTTAGTGGCAGACAGTTTTCCCTTCTCAAGCAAGAAAAGAAAAGAAAAGAAGAAAAGATATCAGTATGGCAGATTAATGCAAATTACAAAGTAGGAAAACACTTCTGTCAGCACTTGGTATGAGGGAATGACAAAGCTTTGCCGAATTTGAACCAAATCTGTTGATTTTCCACAATTTTCCTTAGCTTGTCCAATTTTTTGCTAACATCATTACCTATGGTAAAAGTACTTTTACTGTCAGTATTTGAAAATCTCCAGGTTGGTCCTTTTCAAGTGGACCTCCTTTTTTCAAGCTTACTGTGTTAATGTGAAATAGTGAAAACACATATACTAAATCATCCAGACATTTAAAAAGGACCCTTCATGGGAAGTAAGCAGAAACAGACAAATGCTGAAGCTGTCTTTACTATACTAACTGTGAGTGTTTTGGCAGGTACAAAAGAACCATGACATTCTATTAAATATACTAGTGACTGACTCTGCAGGAGAGGGATTCCTAGGGCAGAGAGACTTCTTACTTTCTCCTTACTTTGGTTTTAACATGATTGCTTAAGAAATTTTTATTAACTGTAAATACTATAAATGAATTTTCTGTAAATTATAAGAGATAACAGAAGGAAAATAGAATATGGGTAACTGTTTTTTCTCTATGGTACATTTCCATCATTACATTCATCTAGATCAGTGTCTCTATTCCTTTTCAGAAAGTCTTATGGCTCCAGGATAGTGGTTTTTAACAGTTCTTTTGACTTCCTTATATTTGTCTCACATCTCAGGTCATTTTGGGATGTAACAGTTCTGAGATTGCTTAAAGCATGATGATAATCTTTTGGATTCTTTGAATGGTTTCTCCCATCCACTATCCCCACAACCCTTTAACAATAATCAAAATCACCTGTCTTTGTATCATCAGAGTTTTTGTCTTCAGGGAATTCTATCCCTCTTGTGCCAATTTCTCCTGTAGAATCTTAGGCTATGAAATCTTACTTATCCTTTTTATAAATTATTTGAAATTTTCTCTCCTAAAGTCAGACTGACTAATGGCATTGCTCATAAAACCTGGACACCATTTTCATCCATGAATCTGCTGGGTTTTTTAAAAGCTCTGTTTCAATTTGACTCAATTCAATTTATTTCAATTCAAAATATTTATTATCTATTATCTTCAGGGCATAGGGCTAGCCAGTGAGATACAAGGCAAAAGTAAAACAGTTCAAACCCTTAGAGAGCTTAAATTCTACCAGAAAGATAAAATATATAGAGAGGTAAGTCAACACAATGTATTTGTAATCAAAACAAAGTAAGTACAAATGAAGGAGAGAGTTAACATCTGGGGGAGTCAGGGAAGGCTAATACATGATGTAGGAAATGGTATCTGATCTGGAAGAAGGTAGGGATTCTGAGAGTCAGGAAAAGGAAATAAGGAATTGTGGACTTGGAAACCTACCTGATTAAATGCTGTTAGTGGGAGAAAAAATATCATCGATAGTGAAACAGTGAGCAGGTTTGTTTGAATGAAATGGAGAACACATGAAAGAGTTATATGGAATGGTTGGAGAAGTAAATAGGAAATATATTATAGAGGACCTTAAATACCTAATAATTGTTTATTTTATTTAAAGAATGAGCAGAGAGAGAGATATCAGGTTTCTTTTTTAAAAATTTAAATTTAATTTAATTTGTAGTTGGGGGAAAAAGTTACCCTCCTTTTAGGTGCTATCCAACTTGTCCAGAGTTATTATGTCCAGAACAGAGAGCCAAGATGGAAGAAGTTGAAAATCTTTTCCTTACCAAAGTTTACTGTTTCACACAACTGCTTCCCTGTTTGAAGAAGTAGAGTTTTGGGAATATGTGTCATAGCCAGGGAATACTATGAGAAGTAAGATAAATGAACTTCTGACTATAAGTCAGAGGAGACTGTATAAGAGAAAGGAGTTCAAAGAGCATCTGTGATTTTAGCCTGGACATCTTTCTTCTGTCCAGCCTGAAGGAATTGGCTGAAGGAATTAAAACTCTGTCCGGGGTAGAGGAATTTACTAACAACAATGCTTCAAAATGGATAGTTTTCAAATTTTGGTTTTGATACCCATAAAGTGCCCTACAACTGTAAAACATTGCTAGAAACATTAATATTTATGCTACACATGAGGAAAATTACTTAATAGCAGGTAATTCTGAAAATAGTATCTTAGTGAAGACTAAGTCCAGTAGGGAAATGAAAGAATTTATTTAAAAATATTTGCATTCCTGCATTACTAAGGAAATATGAAAGAGGAGTAAATATTTTTGGTTTTAGAATGTTGTGAAATGCTGGTGGGAAATCCAGTGAAATATCCAGTGAAAAGTTGAAATTCAGGAGAGAAATTAGGTTTGGCCATGTAGATTTAAGAATTGTACATGGTTTAGACCACAGGAGCTGTTTCTCTTGTTCTTTTGGTTGAGGAAAAACAGTAGACAGCTCCCAGAAGGAAAGGAAACTTTCTCAATATGACTTGGCCAAAGACAAGGAAACTGAGGCTGAGCTTAAATTACTTGCTCAAGATCAAGGATATCAAGAGGGTGACAAGCAGAGATCTTTTCTCTGTGACGCTTTCTACTCTACCATCCTTCAAGGAAAGAATAAAGATGTCAAATATGCCAAACCCAAACTGACACTCTTTACTGTACAACAACCAGAGTAGATTGAAGAAGTCTAATAAATTGGATCTGTACCTTTTATTGCAGTGCACAAATGACTGAAATTTATCAGTCTAGCACCACGATGTCAGATTGCTGCTAGCATTTGACTGCTCTCTGGTTGTAATTTTCTGTCACAGTGAGCATGCTTTTTGTTTCTTCTTATGATAGGACATACCACAGAAGATCCCCCTGGAAAATTCAGAATGATTCAAGGTCATGGGGGGATAAAATGAGACTTCCTTTGAGGGCTCCTTTCCCTCACAAATTGAGGGCATGTCCTTTTTTTTTTTTTATTTGAACAGGAATTGTATTTTGGATAATACAAAGAAAGGAAGTCTGAATTTATGTCTGTCTTAAGAAAAACAAATTTGTAAACATATTCAGCATTTTATTATATGCATCAGTGATGTCTTTTGTGTCTGATAGACTTTATTCATGCATATTTTGTTCTTTGATTCATAATGTATAACCTGTTACAATAGCCTTTCCTGTTTCTTCCCATTCTCTTTTAATGTTAATGTTTTCCCTCTGTGATTAACTACAGTTTAACCTGTATTTATACTTATATGTACATGCTTCTTGCATATTTTCATTGTTCTTACAATTTTAGCTCTGTGTAGTCAGGGATTGCTTTTTTTTTTGAATCCATAGGACTTGCTACATAGGAAAGTCTTAGTAGATGTTGGTTGATCTCCAATGAAAATTTGATTTTGACATATATAAAGTGTCCCTACATAACTAGATCATTATTCTGTTGTACTTATGTCCAATGATCACAATTTGAGACTTAAGGAAAATGTACTTGACATAGGCCCCCAAAGACAGAGTTAGACAGGTGTAATGGAATAAGAATTAACTGTGGGGTCAGTTGTTCTGACTTCAAGACCTAGCTTTACCATTTTCTAACTTTGAGACTTTAGATAAATTACTTGCTTTCTGTGGGTTTTGTATCCTTTTACATAAAATGAATGTCCCTTTTACTTATAATGTTCTATGATATTTACCTCATGTTGGTCTAGTCCAGATATGTATTGACTCACTCATCAGTGAATTAGAGAGGTGTAGATAGTACTGTAGCTAGGGACAATTAGGTGGCATAAGGGATGGAATGTTGGACTTGGAGTCAAGATTCATCTTCCTTAGTTCAAATCTGGCCTCAGACACTCAAGGCACTTAACTCCTTTGTCTTGGTTTACTCATCTGAATTGGAGAAGGAGATGGAAAACCATTTCATTACCTTACCTAGAAAACCTCAAAAAGGATCATAAAAGAGTTGGATATGATTGAACAACAACAGACAATCTTTTTTCTATTTACCAACAAAAGAAATAGAACCCAGAACTGCTCTTGAAGTAGCTTCTAATTTCCCAAATGTGGATTTCCCTCCATTCCTTAGTGAATGGCTTTCATGAATTGTGACTTCTCCACTGAGCTTTCCTTTGTCCTGGTGATGAGAACAAGGCATCTAACATCGATCAAATTATTTGCACTTGGCTAGAGCCTTGCTGGGTTTGCATTTGAAGTCTTTTTTTTTTTTATTTTAGTTTTTGCAAGGCAACAGGGTTAAGTGGCTTGCCCAAGGCCACACGGCTAGGTAATTATTAAGTGTCTGAGGCCGGATTTGAACTCAGGTACTCCTGACTCCAGGGCCAGTGCTCTATACACTGCACCACCTAGCCGCCCCCTGAAGTCTTTTTAAAAGCTTGGACCTTCTGAGATAATTGCAGAGAACTTAAGGTAATTTCCATGACACAGTAAGGCACTAGATCAGGACTTTGGTGGAGATAATTAAGTGAAATTCAACAAAATTTTAGTGATGGGGGCGGCTAGGTGATGCAGTGGATAGAGCACTGGCCCTGGAGTCAGGAGTACCTGAGTTCAAATCCGGCCTCAGACACTTAATAATTACCTAGCCGTGTGGCCTTGGGCAAGCCACTTAACCTCATTTGCCTTGCAAAAAAAATTTTAGTGATGCTTAACCTATGAAAGGGAATATGGCATAGTGGAAAGAGAACTGGATATGAAGGCAAGAAACTGGGTCCAAAGCTGCCATCTATTAGCAGTATGACTTCATTTCCCTCAATTATAAAATGTACAAAATAATTCTTGTACTTCTTACTTTGTAATGAAAATTGTTTAGTAAACTTTAAAATGCTAAAAAAAACCCTCTTGCTATGTACAATACTTTATGGTTTTCTATCCAGTAGGAGATGAGAAGATGCATATATGAGTTTTTGTTCCAAAAGAATCATTAATCTATCAGAGAGATAAGACAAATATTATAGTTAATTCCATTGCAATAAAAGACAGATGATTACAATTAATGCAAGAAAATGCCAAGTGCTATTGTGGCTCAGGTAGAAAGAAGATGGTGTTAGTCAATCAACCTATGAGAATTATTAAACTCTTATTACGTGCAGACACCAGGAAATGGTATATGCAGTGGAGAGGACATCACACTTAGTCTTATGATCTGGATTTCAGTTCTGCTTTTGACCCTTATAAAGTTAATATGACCTTGAACATACCACACATGGGCCATGGGATTTAATTATGAATGGAAAATTAGGGATTATCTGTTCTAATATCCTTTTTTGAATGAAAGTATAAGGAAATCAGCCCAGAGAGGTCAAATGACTTGGCTAAATTCATGTGGGTAATAAGATCATAGCAGAACTGTGATTTAAATTTAGGATCTGTGACTCCAAAACCAGGGCTTTCTTTTTTCCTGATTTTCCTTTTTAATTAAATTTTTCAATAAACAAAAGTCTGCCTTTTTCTTCCCCCTCCATTTTTTGGGGAAAAGAAAGATGAAACTCTTATTTAGTCAAACAAGAAAAATCCTCACATTGACCATATTTCCCAACCTGCAATGTGACTCAGTATGCACTCTGAATTCATTATTTCTCTTTTGGAATCAGGGAAGGGAGTGCTATGGTTCTTCATGAATCCTGTCCAATAGAACTACTAAGTTTTTCAAAAATGTTTGTTTTTAAAACATTATTTTCATTGTATAAATTATTTTCCTAGCTCTCATTTCACTTAGTATAAGTTCATATCAGTCTTTCCAAATTTCTCTGTAACTATCCTCCCTTCTGTCATTTCTTATAGCAGGATAGTGCATCACATTTATATGCCATTCTCCAACTGATAAGTATTCTCTCAGTCTCTTTCTTTGAAACCACAAAAGCAGCTCATATAAATATTTTTGTCCATTATTAGAGTTTGATTTGTTTACTGCTAATCCAATCTGTAATCTATCTTTCTTCTCATTCTCATTATTTTTCCCCCTTTCTCTTTCAATTTCCAGTTAAGTAAAAATGTATTTTTGTACTCAACTGTGTATATGTGTATGTATTTTTCTCTCATTTGACCAATTCGTATGAGATTGAGATACAAGTATAATGTGCTCCATTTATATAGACTTCTGTTTTTGTACTCTAATTATGTAAGATAATTTTATTCATCCTTCCTTTCCCTCCCCAATGTATTTCTCTTTCCCTCTCTTTACATTCTTCTTTTAGAATGATGATGTAGTAATAGAACCACATTCAAATGTTCTAATTTGACTTACTTTATAATCTCTGATACTTATGAAAGGAAACATATCTTTCCAAATTAGAATATAAATAATTTATTTCTTGTTTAGTTCCTTATTATCTCTTGTGCTTACCTTTAGTTTGTTTTGACTTCTGTCAAAAGTTGCTATATAGCTTTGGTTTGTACATCAGCAATTCCTAGAAATTTTCTATTTTTATAAATATCCATTTTCCTTCTTATGGGGTCATACACAATTTCACTGGGTAATTTATTCTCAATTGCCATTTTATAACTTTTGCTTTCTGGAATATAATATTCTAAGCTCTCAAATTCTTTAAAGTAGCAGCTGTTAAGTCATGTTTGACCCTGACTCCTTGGCATTTGATTTTTTCTTTTTTGGCTATTTTCATTATTTTTCTTAGGACAAGAAACCAGATTTTGTCTACAATGTTCATGGAAGTTTTCATATGAGTTTTTTTAAAGGAGTTTACTGGTGGTTTCTTCCTATTCTTATTTTGCCCTTAATTCTAGGAGATATGGGCAATTTTCTTATATGGTTTCTTAAAATATGTTAGTTGTTGATCAGAACTTTTAAACAGTCCAATGCCTCTTAAATTTTTCTCTTTTATCTATTTTCATGATTGGTTGATTTTACTATGAGGTAGGTTGTCTTTTTTCTTGTATTTTTCAGTTTTTTTATTTTGTTTTAATATTTCCTGTATCATTGATTTTTATTTGCATCATTCTAATTTTCAGGTAGTTTGTTAATTGAAAACTATTTTGTACCTCTTTTCTCAGGTCATTAATACCCATTCTAATTCTTTCTTTCCACTTCTCTCATTTCTTTTCCATTATGTCTCCAGAGCTCTCAGTTCATTTAAAAAATAAAACTATAAACCTCCTTTAAGAACCCTTGCTTTATCTCTTCCCAGAATTCTGGTTGAACTAATATTTTGGTTGTGTTTTTCTTTGAAGTTTTGTTTCTAGATATTTTGGAATCATTGTCTTTTGATATTGTGTCATGAATGTCCCTGTCACCACAATAGCTTTTTATGATGAAATTAGTTTTTGTTTGCTTTTCCTTCCGGTTTACTTTCTGGCTTTCTGCTTTATGTTAGGATCAGGCTCTGTGTATTTCTGCAGGAGTATTTGGGTTGGTTATACTGTTCTTTTCTTGGGGCAATTAAGTATTGTTATTCCAAGGTATTTGAAACAGCCTAGATATGGAACCTACAAACTTTCAGTACTTTCAAAGTGTTCTAAACTAGGAAAAAAATTGAATTTTGCCAATTATATGGTCTGAGACACTGGCCTGCCTTCCCTAGACTCAAGTGACTTCCTCAATAAGTCCAGGAACTGTGACTGAGAATTATGTAGTGAGAAATTAAAGAAGATAGCTTCCATGAGTCTAGCCTTCCGTGTTGTATTTGTAACTTCTTTAAGCATAACCTCTCCTTGGTCTGGAATTGTTCACTTGGATATTTATGTCTAGATTTCATCCCCCATGACCAGATTACCCCCTTTTTTCTTGGAATTCTGATTTTGAATGTCTGTTACATTTTCTTGATCTATTTGGAGAAGATATGGGAGAGGGAAAGAGCTTGGTTAAACTTCTTTTTGCTTTTTCATTATCTTGCTCTGCTTTCAAGTTAAACTTTCAAAGTAAGAAAATGTACCTTGGGTTATGGTGCTCTTTCAGTATACCATGTTTTCTCATATCTTCTCAGCACCTTAGTTTCTTTATCTATAATATAAAGGATTAAGTGATCTCAATAATTATCAGTGTAACTTTCATTTAAAACATTCCATGATTTTATGAATTAGACAGAAGATTCATGATTTTGAGTACAGGTAGACTGTTGACAAATGGGGATGGGGGAAGGGCATCCTAGGTAGATAAATATGTATGAAGAAGAACATTGAGGCAGGGAATTGCAGATCTTTTGAGAATAATAGGTAGATTAGTTTAACTAGAGCATCTAATTTTACCCTTCTTCTAGATTGACTGATATTATCATCTTGTTCCTCAGTCTCTTCCCCTGACCTCAGTCATCTAGAGAAGTAGCTAGGAAATATCATGTCAACCTAAAGAGAAAGTATAGCTTTTGCAGCAAACACTATTGAATGAATAGAGTTTATAATTGTTCTTGGTGAGGATAGTATAGTGGATAAAATGTTAGATTAATAAATAAACATTCAGAGGGAAGGATTTCCCCTAAGAAACCTTCTCTAAGCCATTATTTTAATTTTTTTAAATCAGCATAGTGCATGAAGAGAGTCCTAGATTTGAAATTAGAAATCATAGTTTCAACTCTCAAGTCTTCCATTTACCTATCTATATGATCTTCAGCAAAGCAAAACAAAACAAAACAAAAAACCCAAAACACTTAACAAAACTCTCTGGCTCTCAATTTCCTCAGCTAAGAAATGTAGATAATAAAAGTGCATAGATTTTGATTTGGAAGAGATTTAGAGGTCATATAACAATTTTACAGATGAGAGGGCTGAGACCAAGAGAAGTTAAGTGTTTTGGCCAAGGTCACACAGGTAATAAGTTGCAAATTCTGATAATCAAAGCTAATGTTAGAAGAACAATATTGGGGTTGGAGTCTGGGAATTGGGAATAACCTTCTTCTGAAATTAGGATTTAAATTGTGTTTTGAAGGAAACCAGGAAATCCAAGAGCCAGAGGGGAAGAGAAAGAACATTTCATGGATGGGCACAGTCAATGAAAAGTTTGAAAACAGGATAAGATATATGTCATTGTATCATGGAACACATGGAGAGGAGTAAAAGTCTGGGAGGATTGGAGAAGCAGGATAGCATCAGGTTATTATGGTATTTAAAATCTCACAGAGGATTTTTATTTGATTCTTGATAAAATAGGAAAACACTAGGGTCTACTGAAAAGGGTTTGGGGGTCACTTGGCAAAACATGAACTCTAGAAAGATCTTATCAGCAGTTGAATACAAAATGAATTATAGTGGGGGAAAACTTAATGCAGAGAAACCAATGAGAAGGTTCTTGTAGTAGTATAAGTATGAGATGATGAGGGCTTGTACTAGAGTGTCAGTCATGGTAATGGAGAGAATGGAATTTATACAAGAGATGTGCATGTGGAAACAAAGTGATTTGACAATAGATTGGATATTTTGGAGTGAGTCCTATTAAGATGAGAAAAATGACACATGGACTATGACCTTGGTTGATTAGAAAGATGGCAAGTCCCTCTATAGTAATATAGAGGAAAATGATTAGAAGGAGAAAAAAAGATAATGAGTTCTATTTTAGACATGTAAAGTTTGATATTCCATGGGACATCCAGTTTCATATGATCAAGAGGTAAGCTTAAGACTAGAGGTCAGGAGAGAGGTTAGGTCAGAAAATGCATTAATATATACACACACACATATATATTATATATATATATATGAGATAGATAGATATAGATATTTAGATATAGATATATGTAGATATATAAGACTATATGTATATATGCTATACACATGTATACATATTAAACCCAAACATATATATATACATATATATATGTATATATATATATATATATATATATATATATATATATATATATATATATATATATGATGCACACATGTATGGACATATTGCTATCTGGGAATCACCTGCATTGTAAATGCTATTAGATTCATGGGAGCTGATGAGATAATTAAGTGTAGATAACATAGAGAAAGAAGAAAAGAAAGGCTAAATATTTATAAGATACCTACTATGTACTAGCCATTGTGTTAAGCTTATCTCATTTGATTTTCACAATAATAACCCTCTGAGGTAGGTGCTACTGTTATTCTAATTTTACAATTGAGGAAACTGAGGCAAGTAGAGGTTAAATTACTCAGCTAGCTAGTATCTGAGGTTGATATGAACTCTTTCAAGGTTCAGTGCTCTATCCACTGTGCCACAGATATCATCAGAGGGACCCATGTGAAATCCTTAAGAGACACCAACATTTAGTTAGGATAAATTGGATAAAGGGAACTGTGAAAGATAGGTAGGAGGAAAAACAAGGATAGTGCGATAACCAAAGGAGAATAATGCCACAAAAATCTAGAAAAGAATGAGTATCCAGGAAAAGAGTGTGATTGACAGTTTCAAAAGTTATAGAGTGATCAGGGAAGATGAAGATTAAGAAAAGATCAATAGCTTTGGCAATTAAAAAAATTTTGATAACTGGAGAAAGCATTTTCAGTTGAATGATGAGATCAGAAGTCATAGAGCACACAGTTTAAAAGAGAGGAGAGAAAAGGATAGTGTTATTTATAGATGATTTTCTCAAAAAATTTGGCCATGAAGGGGAGATTTATAAGTTGTTAGCTAGTTTCATCGAGAGACTTTTAAGGATGAAAGTTATTATGGATATATTTGTAGGTATCAGGGAAGCAGTGAGTAAAAGATTAATGAAAGAACAAATTTGATAGAGGGAGAATTATTTTGGAGAAGATAGATTGGAATAGCATCAAGGGTACATGAAGAGATATTGTGTTTGGCCAGTAGTGACAAAACCTCTCCCAATTGGTCAGGAATGAAAGATAGTGGAGAAGAATCTGGGTGACTTGAGATAAGGAAGAGAGGGGAAGGAGTTCTTGGTCAATGGTCTCATTTTTTAGTGCAATTTGAAACAAGGTCCACTGTTCAATGGACTGGAGCAGGATGTGCCACTTGAGGGATGAAAAGATTTGAAATAGATATTTGTAGCATGTGGAATATGGAATCAATTATGATGCTGATGAGAATGCCTTTGCTGCACCAAAGGCCAGGTGATTTCATGTAGTATAAATTCATAGTGGATGTGGTCAATTTGGTTTGGTGATTTTCTACATCTCCATTCAATCACACATGAATAAGATCAAAGGAGGCAGATAGTAGTAGAAATCCAAAGCTAAGATTTGACAAAATAGGATAGGAAAAAGAGGCAAGGTAGATAATTGTAGATAAATGTAGATAATTGTTTAAAATTAAACTGGTTCAACAAGAGAATAAGGAAGGAATGGATGGGAGGTGAATATTACCATACCTCATCATTTGTCAATTCCTTTCCACAATATTTCCAAAACCTCTTATCTGTTGCTTCTCTCCATTTACGTTAACATCCCACTTCTATTTCAGAACTTTATCAACACTTGTCTAACTTAAGGGATGGCCTTTTTAGTCATTGTTTTCCCTGCTTCCCTTCTCTCTCATCTTTAATCCATATTTTACTCAGGTGGTAATGCATTCTTAAGGTACAGCTTAGACCATATTACTTTCCTGATCAAAAACCTCTAGTGATTCCTTAAAGTATCCAGGATAACATGAAAATTATTGGAAAAAGACAGCAGAAATAGTTCAAACTCTGCATGACTGTCATAACTGTCTTCACCATAGAATGAGAGGAATTTTTAGGTCATACAATTTGCTCTAATATACTATACAGATAACTTTTTTCTTTTTTTCTTGTATGAGAAGCAACACATTTCTGGAACTAAAAAACACTACTCTCAGAATTATACCTTTTTATATTATATATTCTTCTATTGTACTTTGATCTTACCATCATTTAATAACTGGATTCAGGTCAATTAGAAAGTGTTCCTGAATAGAGGAGAAGGTAGTAGACACAACCACTACTTTAGATATTGTAAAAGTACTGAAGGAGACACAATCATCTAGGAGGAATGGAAATGATACTTTTGAATCTTTAGAAATATATTCACATCTTATTCTTTGACTAGTGTAAATTATGAACAATAATTTTAAATTATGAACAATAACCAGATTCTTTTGTTTAGTGGAAATCAGAATAGTGTTGAGGGAAGAGGACATGCAGAGAGAAATAGGGATAACAGCATTTTGCTGATAGCTCAATTCAGATCAAGCCCTGGGTGCCACTTAATAAGCTAAAAATTTTATGCAAGATTGTTCAGAGTTAGCAAGTGTCTAGAAGGCAAAAAAATATATTATGCCTTCTTATATGAAACCATAGCATCTTAGGTAATAGGATATATAACTGGAAGGGAATTAAAAATTTAATTAAGAGCATTTTAACCCCTACCTTTGCTTCACAGAATAGGAAGCTGAGATTCCCAGAGTCATGCACATAATGGGTGACAAAACAGTGCTAAAGTAAAGGCCGTCTGATACCAAATTCAGTGCTCAATGATACCTCTTAATGATGATGAAAAATCAGAAATAACTAAATTCTTATTTTCTTCTTGAATCAGATCTTTCTCCCAATTTCCCTATTTCTATTGAGGGTATCATACTGATGAAGACAGATTAAAATAGCATCAGGGGTGTATGCAGAGGAATTGGCCTTGGTGAGAATTGAACCATGTCTTCTTATGGAATGGGAATGGAGATAGTAGGGAAGTGCTCTGAGTGATTTGAGATGAGGGAGACAGGAGAAGGAACTCTGTGGATGACTTGAATTTCCAATCAGATATGACATTCCCCTCTCCATTCCTTTCCTTCCCCACTTTTTCCAACCAATTAGTTGCCAAGTCTTGTGGATTCTGCCTTCTCATTCCTTGCATCCATCTCTTTCTTTCTATTCACATGTCCGTCATTATATTTGGAACTTTGATGCCTCTTTTTTTTTTTTAACATTATTGTAATGACCTTCTGAATGGTTTCTCCCTTTTCCTCCCCTTGTAGAGGATTGTTTAGAATTGAACTGGTTCAACAAGAGAATAAGGAAGGAAAGGGAGGTGAGTTTTGCCATACCTAATCATTGTTAGTTCCTTTTCACATGAATTTCAAAACCTCTTATCCATTGCTTCTCTTCATTTACACTGATATCCCACTTCTATTTCAGAACTTTTTCAACATTGCAATAACTTATAGGTAGTCTTTTTGGTCATCTCCCCTTTCTATTATAACTATTTGAAGTTCATGAGTTGAAACAATGGAACAAGAATAATTTTCCTAAGACACAGGTCTGATCACCTTGCTCCCTTACACAAAAACATGCAGTACCTCCTTATTGATTCTTCAATAAAATACAACTCCTTAGTCCTTTCACTTAAGGTTCTTTTAGCTATTAAAGATATTTCATTTAGGCAACTTAGCTCTTCAGGGACATCTGGTGCTCTCCTTCCACTCCCTAATTTATAATGTATATTCACTCTTGATTAGCCATTTTTGATTACTTCTTTCCAGACTAAATATCGTTTCCCCTGACTGAGAAAAGAAAATAAGAATTAACTCAGTTTTCTTTCTGTATAAATTATTGTAATCCCTTCCATCCTGAGTAATAGTTATAACACACTTTATTTGATTTTAACATTTTTCTCTCAAAATAGATACAAAATCTTTCTAAATGTATTTTCTTTTCTTCTCCAGCCTAAGCTTATTCTGAAAAAAAATTAGCATACTTGGCACTATATTTTAAGGATTATGCCACAGTTTTGTATTATCTTGTATTACCTATCCTTGAATCCACATGGTATATAAAATGTTTACTTTAGGTGCATAATATGTGCAAAGTATTATGTTGAATGCTAAATAGAAAAGAGAGTCGGGGCAGCTAGGTGGCGTAGTGGATAAAGCACCAGCCTTGGAGTCAGGAGTACCTCGGTTCAAATCCGGTCTCAGACATTTCATAATTACCTAGCTGTGTGGCCTTGGGCAAGCCACTTAACCCCATTTGCCTTGCAAAAAACTTAAAAAAAAGAGTTCCTGTACTTACATAGGTCATATTATAATAGGGAAATGCATATAGAAGTACAGTGACAGAAGAAATATTGATGCATCATCCTTAATATAATTTATCCTGATAGAATCACTTTCAATTCTTATGTGGAATCATTTTACTATTCCAAAGAGTTTGCTACTAGGAATTATGTTTTTCCCTGAATCTTCATAGATGTGATTATAGTACCTAGGGGAGCAATTGTCTAGTCAAATGTCCATAAAGGTTGTTTACCAGGATAATGTCTGACTAAGCTCTGCTGGAAGCAGTGTCAATAGTCTTGGTTGGGGGGGGGCGTGCTGCCGTTTCCAGGACTCTTAGGCTTATTTGACTATTGATGGTAGTTTGCAGTATGGGTGGTGGCAAGGAAAGTGGACCCTTTCTCCATAATGATTGCTTCCCTTAATGATGAGTACATGGCCACACTTGGAAATAGTGTTATTCCCAAGGCTCTGCTTCAGGATTCTGGGATATCTCTTGAGGCCTGAGGGGAAGTGATGGTGGGTGATTGATTTTCCTAACAAATACTGCCTTTTTATTTCTAGTTATATGGATTTGCCTACTCAATGACTTTTAAATATCATAGCTTTAAGACTTCCAGAATAGAGTCAAGATGGTGGCACAAAGATAGGAAGCTGCCAAGACTCTTCCTGAAATAACTTTATTTTTTAAAAATTTTACTTATTTAAGGCAATGGGGGTAAGTGACTTGCCCAAGGTCACACTACTAGGCAATTATTAAGTGTCTGAGGTCAGATTTCAACTCAGGTCCTCCTGATTCCAGGGCAGGTGCTCTATTCGCTGCACCACCTAGCTGCCTCAACACAGATCCTAAAACTACACAAAAAAAGAGTGAAGCAAATTATCAACTCAAGATAGAATGGAGGAACTTCAGTAAAGATCTTGCTCTTTTGCATAAAAGAGCAGTATGGTCCAACATAGACTAGAGAGCTGGAAAGTCAGCAGGAGGCTCTTAGCTATGGCATGACTCAAGTCTCAGCTCAACAAACTTTCGGTATGGCAGTGAAGGTACCAATCCCAGCTCAGAAGACATAGTTCAAGTACTGGGAATGCTGGTGCAGCAGACAGGACTGAGTTGGGGTACCCTAACATAAGGAAAATCACTGCCTAGAAAATGACTAGGCAAATGAAAAACAAAGGCCCCTACAAAGGGGGCAACAAACCACTGAATAGGCAATACTATAAGCACTCACTGAGCCAGGGACCAAATCCCAACTCCAGTACAAAATGCTTGGAACTATGTTCCTTATGGCCCAGAAGGAGAGCTCAATATCAAATTTAGGAAAAAAAACAAAAAAAATCACTAGTCATAGAGAGGTACTATCCTGATAGGAATGATAAAGACACCATTTTCGGAGAGGAAAGCAGTAAAATGCTTACATATAAAACCTCAAAAGAGTTTATGAACTGGCCTCAAATAAAAAAATCTAAAAGGATTTTAAAGAGGAAGAAGAAAAATTGAGAAAAGAAATGAGAATCAAGCAGGAGAATTATGAAAGGTTGACTAAAAAAATCAACTCCTTTAATAGTAAAAATGACTAACTGGAAAAAAAAATTGTCATCAAAAAGAAAAATTGACCAACTGGAAAAGCAATCACAAAAGCTAACTGAAGAAAATAAAACCCTAAAAATTAGAATTGGACAAATGGAAACTAATGACTCTATGGTACACCAATATTTCATCAAATAAAACCAGAAGGCTACAAAACATAGAAGACAATATAAAGTATCTCTTGGGAAAAATGACTGACCTGGAAAATAGATTCAGGATAGATAATTGATGAATTCTTGGACTACCTGAAAAGCTAGATCAAAAAAAAAATCTTTCAGGAAATTATGATGGATAACTGATTTAATATTCTAGAAGAAGAAGATGAAGATATTAGTCCTTTAAGGAATCCATGATCACCTCGAGAAAGAGATCCCAGAATAAAAGCTGCAAGGAATATTGTAGCCAAATTTCAGAATTCTCAGCTAAAGAAGAAAATATTGCAAGCAGCCAAAAAAGAAACAATTTAAATACCAAGGAATCACAGTCAGTATTCTACAGGACTTATCAGTTTCAACATTAAAATACTGGAGGACCTAGAATATGATATTCTGGAAGACAAATGAGCTTGGATTACAATCAAGAATCAACTACCTTGCAAAACTCAGCATAGTCTTTCAGTGGAAAAGATGGACTTTCAGTGAAACAGAAGAATCTCAAAACTATCTGATCAAAAGACCAGACCAGAACAGAAAATTCAAGCTTCAAATACAAGATATGTGTAAAAAGGTAAATGAAAAGAGGAAGAAACATTAGTCAATAACATTAAACTGGTTACATTCATACATGGGAAGACAATATTTAAACTCTTGAGAATTGTATTTCTCTTGGGATGGGTAAAAGAAGCACATTAGAGACAGATTATGGGTATGGAACAAAAATGAATTTGATAATGCTTTAGCCAATACTCTAATTTGTGAGGGTTGAATTTAGTTGAAGCAATTGTACTTAGAGGGTATGGATATGAAATGATCATAAAGTGGTTTTTCTTATGAGGGTTCTATTTGTCTTGGGACAGAGGGAAAGAGTATATTTTTAGGGTCTTGATATAAATAGATCATGAAATGATCTTTCTTTACTTGATACTTTAGCTAATGTGAGTTGTATTACTGGCACAGGGTATAGAGCAATGGTCTTGGAGTCAGATGGATGGGAGTTTGAATGCAGCCTCAGACACTGACTCATACTAGCTGTGTGACCTTGGGCAAGTTACTTAACTCTGGTCACCTCATGTCCAGGGCCTTCTCCAGCTGTCCTGATTCATATCTGGCCACTGGACCCAAATGGCTCTGGAATAACAATCATGATCTCAGACAAAGCAAAAGCAAAATTAGATTTCACTAAAAGCAATAAGGAAGGAAATTTCCTGTTCCTAAAAGAAGAATTATCAATATTAAATATATATGCACTAAGTAGTACAACATCTAGATTCTTAGAGAAGTTAAATGAGTAACAGGAATTCATAGACAGCAAAATTAATAGTGGGACCTCTCATAATTAGATAAATATAATCATATAATAAATACAAAGGAAGTTAAGGTGACTAGAATTTTAGAAAACTTAGATATGATAGACCTCTGGAGAAAACTGAATAGAGATAGAAGTTTTTCTCTGCAGGACATGACTGCTACAAAAAATTGAAAAGGTATGTCATAAAAACTTCACAATCAAATACAGAAAGGGAGAAACATTAAATACATTCTTTTCAGACCATTATTCAATAAAAATTACATGTAATAAAAGGCCATAGAAAGATAAACTAAAAATCATTTTAAGACTAAATAACTTAATTTTAAAGAATGAGTGGATCAAACAACAAATCATAGAATTAATCAACAATTTCCGCCAAGACAATAATAATGATGAGACACGATAACAAAATTTGTGGGATGTAACCAAGGCAGTTTTTACTTATTTATGTATATGTATAAAATAGAGAAAGGGGAGATCAATGAATTGGGTATGCAATTATATAAGTTAGAAAAAAGAACAAACTTGAAATATCTCAAAATAGATTTGTCTTTGGTTGATTTGATTAAAAAAAGAAAGATTACCAGGTTACCATTATCTACTCACTTTTAAAAGAGACATTTTTAATTATTTTTGAATTTTACAATTTTTCCCCTAATCTTGCTTCCCTTCCCCCTGCCCCCAGCAGGTAGTCGTTTAGTCTTTACATTGTTTCCATGGTATACATTGATCTAAGTTGAATGTGATGAGAGAGAAATCATATCCTTAAGGAAGAAATATAAAGTATAAGAGATAGCAAAATTACATAAGCTATCGTGTTTTTTTTTTTAATTCAAGGTAATAGTCTTTGGTCTTTCTTCAAACTCCACAATTCTTTCTCTGGAAACAGATGGTATTCTCCATCACAGATACCCCAAAATTGTGCATGTTTGTGGCACTGATGAAATGAGCAAGTCCATTAAGGCTGAACATCATTCCCATGTTGTTGTTAGGGTGTATAATATTCTTTGGTTCAGCTCATCTCACTCAACTAGATTACCATTATAAAAAATGAAAAAAGCAAACATAACACCACTGAGGAAAAAAATTAAAGTCATAATCCAGAGCAATTTTTCCCAATTGTATGCTAACAAATTTGACAATCTAAGTGAAATGAATGATTTTTAAGAATATACACTACCCAGATTAACAGAAGAAATAAAATATTTAAAAAACCTTATTTCAGAAAACTAAACTGAGGAAACCATCAGTAATCTCCTTAAGAAAAAAAAAATCTCCAGGCCCAGATAGCTTTACAAGTGAATTCTACCAAACATTTAAGGAACAATTAATTCCAATTCTATATAAACTATTTTTTAAAAGTCCTGCCAAATTCTTTTTCTAATATCAAAATGGTTCTAATGACACCTAAACGAGTAAAAGTCAAAACAGACAAAATATAGACAATTTCCCTATTGAATATTGATGCAAACATTTTAAATAAAATATTATCAAAGAGATTATAGCAAGTTTTAATAAGAATACATCATGATCAGATACCAGGCAGACAGGGATGGTTCAATTTTGGGAAAACAATAAACATAATTGTTCTTATTGATAACAAAATTAACAGAAATCATATTTATATCTCAATAGATGCTGCAAAATACAGCATTCATTCCTATTAAAAACCCTAGAGAACATAGGAATTAATGGAGTTTTCCTTAAAATGATAAGTAGTTTCTATCTAAATTCACCAGCAAGCATTTTATATATATGCTATGGGAATAATCTAGCTGAATTTCCAATAAGATCAGAGATGACACAATAATGCCTATTATCACCACTACTATTCCATATTGTATTAGAAATGTTAGTTTTAACAATAAGTAAAGAAAAAGAACTTGAAAGAATTAGAATAGAGACTGAGAAAACAAAACTTTTAGTCTTTGCAGATGATATATGATAATATTCTTAGAGAATCTTTGAAAATCTACTAAAAACTAGTTGAAATGATGAACAACTTTAGCAAAGTAGCAGGGTGTAAATAAACCCTTATAAATCATCAACATTCCTATATATGACCAATAAAGCCCAAGAGCAGGAGATAGAAAGAGAAGTTCCATTTAAATAACTGTAGACGGGGTGGGTAGGTGGCACAGTAGATAGAGCACCAGCCCTGGAGTCAGGAGTACCTGAGTTCAATAATTACCTGAGTTAATAATTACCTAGCTGTGTGTCCTTGGACAAGCCACTTAACTCCATTTGCCTTGCAAAAACCTAAAAAACCCCCCAAACAATCAAATAAATAAATAAATAAATAACTCTAGACAGAATAAAACACACATGAATCTACCTTCCAATAAAAATCCTGTAACTATATGAACACAATTACAAAATACTTTTACATAGATAAAGTAAGATCTAAACAATTGGAAAAAATGCCAATTGCTCATTGATAGGCTGAGCTAATTTAATAAAAATGACAATTTTACCCAAATTAAGTTATTTATTTAGTGCCAAACCAAACTACCAAAACCCTAAAATGATCTAGAGCAACATGAGGTCATAAATATCAAGGAAACTGATGGAAAAAAATGGAAAGGAAGGTAGCCTAGCTGTACCAGGTATAAAACTATACTATAAAGTGTAAGTCATCAAGGCTGTCTGGTATGGCTAAGAAATAGAGAAATAGATCATTAGATTAGATTTTTTTTTTAATGTTTGTCCTTCAATATCAAAGAAGACCATGACATCAGGGATGTCATGACATTGATTTGAGTGAAGTGGATGCTGTGCTAAATCACTAGTCTCACTTTCTTCTCCAAAGTCATCTGAGTCAAGTGACCATATGTGAATCAGGTCAACTAGAGAGAACACTGAATGGATTTGATTTGGTACAAAACAACAGTAGTAAATAACTACAGTAATCTGCCTTTTGATAAACCCAAAGACTAACATCTGAAATAAGAACTCATTTTTCAAATACTACTGGGAAAACTGGAAAATTGTGTGGCAAAAACTAGGCATAGATGCATATCTCACAGCCTATACAAAATAAGATAAAAATGCATATAGGATTTAGACATAACCATAGACCCATTAAGAGAAAAAGAAATACTCTATTTGATCTATGGAGAGAACAGAATTTTATGACCAAAGAAGAGATGAAAATCATTATAAATTGCAAAATTGGTGATATTTACTATATTAAATTATAAATATTTTGCACAAATAAAACCAATGCAGCCAAGATTAGGAATGCAGAAAACTGGAAAACAATTTTCACAAATAATGTTTCTTATAAATGACTCATTTCTAATATATATATATATATATATATATATATATATATTATATATATGTCCTACTAAAGCAAATTTCTAAGATTACAAGTCATTCTTCAATTGATAAAAAGTCTAAAGATATGAACAGGCAGTGGTCAGTTGAATAAATTAAAACTATTTTTAGTCATATAAACAACTGCTCCAGATCATTGTGAGTAGAAAAATGCAAATTAAAGTAATTTTGGCTTACCATCTCACACCTATCATATTGGCTAAAACGACGAAAAGGGAAAATGATAAATGTTGGAGAGGATGTATGGGAAAATTGGGACACTAATGTACTGTTTGTGGATTTAACCATTCCAAAGAGCATTGTGGAAATGTGCCCAAAGGACAATAAAGCTGTGTATACCCTTTGGCACAGCAATACCACTAAGTCTATAGCCCAAAGAGATCATAAAAATAATAAAGTTCCACATGTTCAAAAATTTAATCAAAGCTTTTTTTTTACAATGGAAAAGAACTGGAATTTGAGGGGATATCCATCAATTGGGGAATGACTGAACAAATATGTGAATGTGATAGAGTACTATTTTTCTGTAAGAAATCTTGAGAAACCGAACTTTATAGAAGCGTGCAAAGACTTGAATGAATTAATGCTGAGTGAAGTGAGCAGAAACAAGAGAACATTGTTTACTTTAACAACATTGTTGTGAGATAGTCAACAATTATGGATGAAGCTCCTCCCAGAATTTAGGGATCAAGGGAAATTCTAAGTGACCTGTTATAGAAAATGCCATACACATCCAGAAAAAGAATTGTGGAGTCTGAATGCAGAGCAAAATATATTACGTTAACTTTTAAAATCTTTGTTTATGATTTTTCTTTCTTATATTTCTTTTCTCCCTAGTTCTAATTCTTCTTTCACAAAAGACTTAATATGTAAATATGTTAAGCACAATTATATATATATATATATATATATACATACACATATATAAATTTTATATAAGTTTTGTTAGAGTTTTCACTGACCTGGGGGGAGGGGGGAGTGAAAAGAAGATGGTAGAAAAATATAGAATTCATAAACTTGCAAATGGATGAATGTTGAAAACTTTGCATATAATTGGGAATAAAAATGAAGAAAATTGAAAGCACATGTGCTCCAAAGACATCAGAGATTTTTAATGAGTTCCCTTTAGGTGTTCTGGGCAACTCTCCTTTTTCTTGAAGAATTTCATTCTTGTTTTTTTAAGGTTTCTGCAAGGCAAATGGGATTAAAGTGACTTGCCCAAGGCCACAAAGCTAGGTAATCATTAAGTGTATGATGCTGGATTTGAACTCAGGTGCTCCTGACCCCAGGGTCGGTGGTCTATCCATTGAGCCACCTAGCCACCCCCAGAATTTCATTCTTAATGGCTCACCTAAATGATCTTTTTGCTAACCAAGTTGGTTCCAGTTTTCTTAAATGAGTTTTTATTCTTAAAATCCAGTGCTACTTGGCCCTTAATTTGGTCAATCAGATTGTTTTTTGAACAAAGTATATTCTAGACATATATTTGTTGGCTCAGTGAAGACAGTGTTGTTTTTGAAGGCAGGAATATTCATTCAAATCTAGATGCAGACACTTATTACCTATATGCACTCCTGGACAAGTCAACACTGTTTGCCTTAGTTTCTTATCTGTAAAAGGAATTGGAGAATGAAATGGACAAATCTGGCATTTTTGCCAAGAAAGCCTTAAATAGGGTTACAAAGAGTTAGACACAACTGAAATGTATGAACAACAACAACAAAAATGCATGTATCTCATTTTATTATGTCTCAACTATTAAGATCATTAGTTAAGTAGATTGTTTTAAGGCAGGGCTATATATCTTGCTCATATTACTTTGATATTTTGATGTATGCAATATTATTGTGAATGTGTATATCCTTCAAGCAAGAAAAGAATTTTACTTTATAAATTGTTTTACTATGCCATTTAGTGAATATATTTTAAATTGATCATTTTTCTATTAAGTTTTAATTCCTCTTTTTTAATGAGGTGATCCAACTTTGATAGCTGTCATTAATATATTTCTAGATTTTCTTGATCTAGCTACAGAATAATAATTTTTCAATATCTTTTCAACTTAAAAGCATGTGGTATTGTCTCAGTCTACATATAACTTGTCTATTTTTTAGTTCATGTTATGACTCTTTTTCCTTCTGTGGGGCAATTTGATCCACTTACATTTTACATTTACAATTTGATAATGTTGCTAATAGTGTTGTTATAGAGAGAATTTGATTTTTTAGTGATATTTTAATAAAATATTTCCTGAGACACAAATAATATATTTTCTCTACTAAACCTGTCCTGCTATATTTAGGTTTATCTTATATGATTTTCATATCATTTTCAGTTAAATTATTTTGTAATTTTTTTCCTAATTTCAACTGCACTATTTAATCTTCTTTCTCCTATTTTTAATCTTTTTTTGGCTTTATCCTTTGAAATGCTCAGTTTTGCTTTACTATTTTAATTGCATTCAATGCTTCCTTTAATTCTTCCCATGTATTTAAAAATATTAATTCAATTTCCCTCATAATTGCTTAAACATGCTTAATCAAATGACAGTTTCTCTGGAAGTTTCTCATTCTTTATTGCTATTTTTTATATTTTCATTGCTTTAGAATTTTTCCAGTATTACTCCTCTCATTTTCTTAGTCTATTTCTAATATTTATATATTAAATATTATACACATTATTGAACTGAAATTTTTGTTTGCTAATTGTCCTTTTAGTGGATGTCCAAATTCTTATAAAACTTTCTAGAATTCTCCACTATTTTTGTCATTTATTATGTTTTGAGTAGAAGTACCAAACTGGTATCTAAAAAGGACTTTTCTCTTATGACCTTTTTCTGCCCTCTTCCCTGAAGTAGCCATACTTAAAGTACATCATTGCAAGAGGATTTCATTAAAAAATTATCATTAAATATGTATTTTAATATGCTTGATAATCTCAGCATTCAGTGGATTATTAATTCAAGAATTAATTTATTGCATCTCTTGTCTGACAAAATGCTTCTTTTATCACATGTGAGGAAGAAAAGAATTAGTGAAAAATGCAATTAACCTAAACAAGGAAGCATTCCCAAATGCCATACTTTTCCTTTCAATATCTAGAGCAGGATTTCTTAATCTTGGGGGTTTTGTTTGTGGGTGTGTGGGTGTGTGGGTGTGTATGTCTTCTGTTTGCATTCTTAATTGAAAGAAATGCTAAATTTCAGTTACGATTACAAAAAAAAGGGGATTTTTTTCCCCCATCCAAATTCACAGACCCACTGAAATCTATCCAAGGATCCCTTGGAATTTAGAGTTAGAACTGTCATAGAGCATTGGATTTAGTTTCTTTGCTGCTTCAGAGAGGTAGAGGATCAAGGATAAGAAGCTAACTGTCAGCACTTGTTAAGACCAATACTTAATCTCCACTGACAACATCGATGTCAGAATCATAGCCTGGAGTTGGTAGCTTTTCAGCAGAAAAGGCTTCCACACTGAAGTCCAATGCATAATCCAACCAGGAAATTCCAAATTGAGTATTTAGAATGATTTTAGCTGGCACGTCACCACAAGGCTAAAGTATCGTTCAGTAATGTGCCCAGCAACTAATTCCACTGTGCAGTGTTGAAATACATCTTTTAGTTCCATAAAAGCTTGTATACTTCTATTTACATGCAAATTGGTGCTATTCATGTGTGAAGTACAGCAGGTACTGACTGCCAGATGGAATAATTTGGAGGTAGGACCATCATCTTTGCTCAAGGCTCTAGGTTATTACCTAGATGTGCTGTAGTTAATTATTTGAATGGTGTTTTTTTACCCAATTCCCAAGTGAATAATTATTTGAATGATTTATGTTTTTGTATAGCCTTGATTCTATCATGTCATCATTTAGCATGTGAAACAAGACTAATTAATGTAATATTTAATGCAATTAAGTAAGTCAAGACATAGATACTGGAAAAATTTTGTGCTATGGTAACTTAATACACAATTGCATCTTAGGCAATTTTGGTTATAACATGTAATTGGCATGAGGAAATTTTAGTACTACTTATCCATCCACCTATTTGAACTTGTAAACTAATGTTAAATTTTTATTACAATCATCATCATTGTCATCATCATCATCATCATCATCATCATAATCATCAACAGCAGCAAATCATGATAATCAAACACCTACCAGACTGACAATTTCCATGTCATGGAGACAAAAGCTAAAGAGAAACTTTCATCCAAATAATTTAGGAAATCATCCACTTAATAGCAACCACAATGCAATTTAAGGTGATGATCTCTGAACTTAAGCTGTCCCATTAGAACCATTATAAAACAGAATGGACTACTTTGAGAGATAGAAGATAATCACTCATTAGAAGTATTCAAGCAAAGGTTGGATGCATTTTTCAGATATTATATACAAGTGAATTCCTTTTTTTAGGTATAAGAATGGATTAGTTTCCTTTCATGTATGAGATTCTAAGATTCTGATTAGAAAGGAACCAGGAAAAGCACATAGGAACCATTTTAGACTAGTTACTAATGTTCTGGTGTGGCAAAAAGGTCTACAAATGACTTTCTTACCAATGGGAATGTTTAATGTTAAGACCTTCAGAGATATTATAAAGGAGATTATAGTTCTGGAGAAAGGGTAAGATTTAGGTGAGCTCTCAGAGGTTTCTTCCAGCTCTGATTTTTAAGATGCTATACATCATGAGTAATCATACTAGAAACACTTGAAAATGTCATTTGAATCTGGGTCAAAACTACACTGAAGTCTCAATTAGATTTTGTGTGAAAACTTGGTTATTGTTCCATAAAAAAGTCAAAATGGAGATATAGGACAACTGAGTGCCTCTTTTTTAAGTATTAAACTAAAATCCTAACATTCTGCCTACACATACAACAGTTGAGTAGTGATTAGATTAAAATCTATGAAATCAGAAAGAAAATAAGGGGGAGCAGTGTTAAAAGAGACTTGTTCATTAAATCACAGAAACTAGAACTAGGAAGTATGGAGAACCCTTGAAGCTTGTCTTACTTGAAGGACTAATAAAAACTGTTACTTTACACTGCATAATATTACATTCATGTAGGCCATTATCCCAGAAAGGAAAAATAAAAATAGGTTCACAAAGAGTTTAAATAAATTCATGGATGATGATTCCATAAAGAGGATTTATTAAGAGAGTTTAGAATATTCAGGTACCTCTGATATGGATGTCATGAAGAGTAGCCAAGTTCTCTCATAAAACCTTTAGAAGCAAAATACTGGTTTAGAGATACTTCTCATACGTTTATGTTCTTCAGTCACTGGAGAGATAGATTGATTTCCCTTTTGTTCATTTTTTTCTCCTGATTCCCCCTGTATTTATTCTCTTGTCTTGCCTCTCAACTTCTCAGAACATTACTTAGTACTAAATAGGTTAGTTGATTGTTCATTCAATGTAGAGGCTAAGGGAATTGTACCAGAGACTCATCACTTTTAGGGCTTAAGCAATATGCAATTTCTGGTATAGACAAGAGAATCGAGCACCAGAGAAATTAGAGCTGAAAAAGTGCATCTATAAATCAAGGTTCGGTAAAAAAAATATGTATACATATATTTTTAATCACACTCATTCAAGTACTTTTGCTACTTTACTATTTTAAATATCAAAAGAGATAACTTGCTTAATATTTTATTTGCATGACTGTTACACTATTATATATTAGGTCTACTAGGAATCTTTTTCCTGATTAAATTTTTCTTTTCTTAATTGTTTTTATTCTTAGTCGTATTCACTTTTATTATGCTAAATAGTCCTGAATCTCTCCTTGTTTCTTGCATTCATCTTTTGCATGTGCCTTTTTTACACAGTTTAGTTTCAAAATTCTCAGATTTTGTTTTTGTGGACTCCTACCACTCTTGAAGATTTTAATTCTTGTATCATTTAATAAAATTCCATTTTGAGTTTCTGTGAACCTAGAATTCACCATGTGGCCAAGTTGGTGCTAGGCATATCCTTGGATGACAGGTAAATGATTCAGCTAGATCCATGATTGAAGCCTTTGTTTCTTGGTAAAACTTTTCTTTAGTTTATATGGCATTAGTATAGCCTTTTAGAATGCAAGATTATTTCTACATCACAATGTAGCACTTGAGAAGCATTTTAATAGACCCTGGTTTATCAGAACACACATAATTCTCTAATATTTTATCATCATAAGCATCACCATTATATATATTATGTATAAAGCATTATATAATGTTTTAAGGTTTACAAAACACTTTTCACATGTTAGCTTATTTGATCCTTAGAATAATCTTGGAAGTTGGGTTAGGTGTTATTATTATTCAACTTTTGCTAGTAGTTGTGATTTAGTATCTAAGAGAATCATTCTAATCACCAAATGATGAGAGCCTTGACTTACACAATTATGTTGTGCAAGGTATCCTTCTTACTTCCCTTTACAAGAATTATTTCACTCCATGGCATGATTGACAGGAAAGGACTATTGGTGATGATTTGGCTGCAGTCAGAATGTCTTGGTCTTGAATTGGTTTCTCTTCTTCCTATATCAGCAAAATGCCATAGTACATCATCAATGCTAAGTAAGTACCAGAATATAATATCTGGTCACAGAATGAGACAACCAAATAAACCCTATCCTGTCTCTTGATGGACAGTATTGCCTTTTTTCCCAAACCTTCCACCTTTGAGTTACTCTTCAGTATGATATGATTGGAAATAACTTTAAGAGTAGAACAATGTCATCTTGTCACTCAATATTCAAATGAGAACTTTGATGGCCAAATGAACAGTAGTTGAACATAGGTCAATCAGTCCTGAGAGATAGGCAAGCACCATTCGGAAGGGATGGGTGATGCCTCCACTGCCCTCAGCTGTTGTATTCAGATCTCCCAATCTGAAGTGATGGAGACAAGGAGCCACGAGATGTCCATCAACCAATCCTGGACAAGCTGGAAGGAGCCCCAGTGATAATTCTCTTTGGCAGGGATGCTCCAGAATGAGTTTGCCTGGAAAGAGTTCATGCTTTGGAAAACTTTCAAGGATCTAACAGCATCTAGTGAGTTTTGGGGAATAAAAATTTCAAATTTTATGGATAAGAAAACTGAGGCAGATAGAGGTTAAGTGACTTGATCAAGGTCACATAAATTGTAATTATCTGAGTCTCGATTTGAACTCAGGTCTTCTTGACTCCAGGTCTATAACTTTATCCATTTTGCCATCTAGCTGCTTCACAAATTCTTTACTCCTTTTCCTTTGATGTTTTCTAATTTCTCTTCAATTTGATTCAGTTTGGACTTGGGCCCAGGATCTGATTTTTCTTCAAAAATGTATCAATATCATCATAGGGTATATTAGAGTTAGTCATAAGTCATGTAGTTCAATGCCTTCATGAACAGCAATGCCTTCTACAACATTCACAAAGAATGATCATCTAAACTCCACTTTCACACCTACCTTCTGAAGCAGTTCACCCCATTTTTTAGAAAGCTCTGTTAGTTAAGATGTTTGATGTTACATTAAACTTATGAATACCTCTGATAACTTCTTCCCATGAGTTCTAAGTTCAGTCCAATAAAGTCAAGAACATTCCCTAAAACCTCTTCCTCATGATGTCTTATAATAAATGAAAACAGCTGCCATTTCTCTCTCTCTCTCTCTCTCTCTCTCTCTCTCTCTCTCTCTCTCTCTCTCTCTCTCTCTCTCCCTCCCCTACTCCTGAATATTTTATCTTTCCTAAGCTAAACTTGTGTAGTTCTTCCACCATTTCTCAAATTATATGGTCTTATCATATTTATCATGTTTCCCTACATATTCAACTTGTCCTCAATTAGCTGTTCCAAAACTGAATATTTTTTTTGACCACCATCTAATTTGACATGCTTTCTGGGTTTTTCTTCATGAAGACTTTTTTTTGTTTCTGATTTCTCTTCCCATCCCCTTCCCACCTCAGTTTTCACTTTTCAGTGTTGAATCTCAACTTAATTCTTGTCTTGATCTCTAACCTCTATGGGTTTCTCTTGATAATTTCCAAGTCTTTATCGTTGTTTGCAATACTTCCTCATCTATTACCATTTCTGAATTTCATTAACAGGCTATTTACTTCCTCTTTTAGATCATTAATGAAGATGCTAAATAAAACTAGACCCACCAATCCCTATGCCACTCCTCTAGACAACTGGATGCTCTGCAGTTTGTGATTATACCTTGTTCGTGACTCTTGAGCCAGTTTCCAAATCATTTGAGAGTGCTCACATCCAAACCAATTTCAATTAAATCTGTGAGCAGAATTTCATGAGAGAGAGTAGCTCCTGCTTTCTGAAAACTAAAATATATCTTCTGCATTCACTTAAGCTACTAAAATTAAAATTGTGTTCAAGTGGCAATTACTATTCTTTTTTACTGGAATTATTTGACCTTTATGAACCTCTCTTGTGTTTAACCCATGCTTCCAATATACTTAAAGTCCTTGGTATTTTCTGTTTTTTACCTGGGAGTGAAATTATAAATGCCAGTTGATAATAATCAAGAATAGGGGTGGCTAGGTGGCATAGTGGATAGAGCACTGGCCCTGGAGTCAGGAGTACCTGAGTTCAAATCCGACCTCAGACACGTAATAATTACCTAGCTGTGCAGCCTTGGGCAAGCCATTTAACCCTGTTTGCCTTGCAAAAACCTAAAAAAAAGATAATAATCAAGAATACATTTTCCCTATTTTAAAGCTTGACACCTGTTTGTATTCTCCTTTTCTATTTATCATAAATTCTTCATTGCTTATGTTTATATAGAAATATTTACCTATATGTTTTAATAGACCTATGTAAACAAAGATGAACAAGTATGTACACTCATGAGCTTTGGGTTGAGTATTGCATTTTTCAAGTGTCTATTTGATATGAAGAGCAATTTTCAATGTGATCTTGGTTGTTAGTTTTCAAGCCTCTTAATTTATAAGTATGGTCTCTGAGGTGATAAAACCTGAGAAGATATTAAGCCAATGGAATAGTTTTTAATAAAAAAATTGTCATTTTAACTAATATTCTCTATAAACATTTAGAAAAAGAGTAAAAGAAAAATCTCTTATTTGACCATTTGGCATTTTAAATTTTGAGTAAAGATAAAGTAGTCAGTTTCTTGGGTCATCTAAATGGTCTAAATGGTCATAGACTTTGAATCAGAAAATTTAGGTTCTGAAATGGTTAGGTGACAGTGGATAGAAAATTGGCTCTGAGATCAGTAGGACCTGAGTACAAATTTAGTCTTAGAAATTTACTAGCTTTGTGATCCTGGACAAGTTACTTAATCCTGGTTGCCTCCCAAAACAAACAAACAAAAAAGAAGACAAGTTCAATTGCTAGTTTTAGTATTTAATATCCACTGGACTATGGATAGTCACTGAAACTGTTTCCTTATCTGTAAATTAAGGATAACAATTAATATACTAACACATCTCACAATTTTCAGAGGAAAGTGATTTTTAAAGCCTAATGTGTTATGTAAATGGGAGTTTATTATTATGCCTCCAGAAATCTGAAATGCTCAAATGAGAAATCACAAAAATGGGGTAAAAAGATTGATATATAATCAATAGGAAATAAGAATGTAAGTTTTCTTTAGAATTTTTGCCACTTTTGGTTAGTTCACACCCAAATTGTGTTGACAAACAGATATGACCAGAGAGTAGATATGTACAAGTTTTATTAAAAAAGTAATTCATAAGTATACTTACAGTTTTGACTGCAAGTAGCAGATTATGATTGTATGACTGACTAAAGCTTTGCTCATATTGTGCATAACTCTAATTCCATTTAACAAAACAAAAATAAAACCTTTGTGCTGAATTATGCAAATACTGAAGGAAAGGACAATGGATTAGTACATGAATTTTGTGAGAGATGGTGATATGGCCCAATTCCCTGAATAATTAGTAAATTAAATATTATTTCCTGCCACATAGACTTAGCATCTCACATTGTTGTCCTGTTTTATTTCTATTTATCTTTTCTGTATGAAATTGGGGGGAGGAAAGTCTAAGTGGTAGTTTAAATCAATCATTTTGAAGGGAAATTTAAATATGTTGGAATTGCTAAGCAATTTAACAAGTGTTGCAGCAATTCAGGAAGGGAAAATAATAGTGAATTCCTACCATTCTATAAAACTCAACTAAAATTCAAACTGTTGAACAATACCTTCCCTGATCCCACCTGTTAAACATAATTTTCCTCCTGTTCTGTATCTCCTTACTGCACGTAAGTATTTATATTCTTATTACCTACAAGGGTTCTGATGATACATCATGGCCAGATAAATCTTCAAAGATCATGCTATTTGGATATAAGTGCTACAAAGTCTTACCAAATTAAGAACTTTTAATAAGGATGGAATGATGTATAGTATGTCTTTATCAGCAGGCTAAACTTCTAAGCTTTGGAAAAACCCATTATATGTTAGTTAAAAGGTGATAGATTTTTTTTCCTTTTTTGACCAAAGAAACTCTTGAACATTACCTATTAAAAATTATAGAGGGATTTTGTTCTTTGCTAATCGAGTGAAGATATGTGCCAGAGAAATTTTAAAAATATTTTATAATTATTGAAATATAATCATTGTTTTTGTTTTACACCTTTTATTGTTCAGTTGTGTCTGATTCTTCATGACCCCTGTACCGCATAGGCTCTACTATCTTCTACTATTTTCTGAAGTTTGTCTGAGCTCACATTCATTGTTTCCAAGGTACTCTTGATCCATCTCATCCTCTGCTGTCTTTTTTTTCCTTCTTCAATCTTTCTCAACACAAGGGCCTTTTCACTGAGTCCTTCTCAATCTTTTGCTATTTAAACTTCAGGTTCAATACTTGAATAGTCTGAATTAATTTCTTTTTTTCATCCATATGCAAATATTTATTTTTGAGTTACAAAATTTTCTTCCACCCTCCCTTCCCACCTCCCCTCCCCTCAGAAATAAAGTCAGGTTAGCATTGCACATACATATTTTGATAAACATATTTACAGATTAGTAATTTTCAGCATGAGGAATTAGGATTAAGGGAAAAAGATACATAAAAGGTAATTTTTATAAAGTTTTCATCAGATTCTGAAGGGTTTTTTGTGGGTGTGTTTTGTTTTGTTTTTCTTCCTCTGGATGGAGATAATATAGTCCATAGCCAGTCTAATACAATTGTTCTAACTCAATGGACTGCTGAGAGCAGCTGCTTCCATCAAAGTTGATCATCTCACAATGTTGTTGTTGATGTGTATATTGTTCCCTTTGTTCTATTACTCCCTTTGCTCAGCATCAGATCCCATAAGTCATTCCATGCTTCTCTAGCATTCGATCATTTATGGTTTCTTATAGAAAAATAGTATCCCATAGTATTCATGTACTATAACATATTTAGCCATTTCCCAATTGATGGGCATTCCCTCAATTTCCAATTCTTTGCCACTACAAAAAGTGCTGCTAAAAATATTTTGGAGCAGGACTTTTCCTTTATTTTATAATTTCTTCTGGATATAGACCTAGAATTGAAAAGGCTGGGTCAAAGGGTATAAACAGTTAAATTGCTCTTTGGGCATAGTTCCATATTGCTCTCCAGAATACTTTGATCTGTTCACAACTCCGCTAGTAATGCATCAATGTCTCAATTCTCCCACAACCTCTCCAGCATTGATCATTTTCTCTTTTTCTCATCTTGAGCAATCTGATAGGTATGAGATGATACCTCATTGCTGTTTTAATTTGTATTTATCTAATCAAAAATTATTTGGAATATTTTTTCATATGATTATATATAGCTTTAATTTCTCCATTTGGAAGTTGTCTGTTTATATCCTTTGACCAATTATCAATTGGGAAATGACTTGTGACCTTATAAGTTTAATGAAATTCTCTATATATTTTAGAAATGAGACCATTATCAGAACTCCTCACTGTGAATATTGTTTCCCAACTTTCTGCTATCCTTCTAATTTTGTCAGCATTGATTTTATAAGTACAAAAGTTTTTTAATTTAATTTAGTCAAAATCATTCATTTTGCAATTTATAATGTACTCTAATTCTTATTTGGTCATAAATTTATCTCCTTTCCATAGATTTGATAGGGTATCTTGCTCTATTTGTCTAAATCTTGTACCCATTTTGAACTTATTTTGTTATAGGGTGTAAGATGTGGGCCTTTGCTTAGTTTTTGCCAGTTTTTCCAGTTTTCCCAAGAATTTTTGTCAACTAGTGAGTTCTTATCCCAGAAGGTGATATCTTTGGATTTGTCAAATAGTATATTGCTGTAGTCATTTACTGAAATTTCTTTGAACCTATCCTAATCCACTCATCCATTACTCTGTTTCTTAACCAGTACCAGGCAGTTTTAATGACTGACACTTTATATAGTATAGTTTTAGATCTGGGAGAGCTATGCCAACTTTTTTTAGATTTTTTTTTCATCAGTCCCCTTTCTATTCTTACCCTTTTGTTACTCCAGATGAATTTTGTTACTATTTTTTAGCTCAGTAAAGTAGTTATTTGGTAGTTTGATTGGCATGGCACAGAATAAGTAATTTAATTTGGATAGAATTGTCATTTTTATTATGTTGGCTTGACCTAACCATGAGCATTTGACATTTCCCCAATTATTTAGATCTTACTTTATTTGGGTGAGGAGAGTTTTATAATTGCATTCATACAGTTTCTGGGTTTGTCTTGGGAGGTAGATTTCCAATTATTTAATGCTGTCTATTGTTACTTTAAATGGAATTTCTCTTTCTATTTCTTGTTCTTGGGCTTTGTTGTTCACATATAGAAATGCTGATGATTTATGTGGGTTTACTTTATATCCTGTTTGTTACTTTGCTGAATTTGTTAATTGTTTCAAGGAGTTCTTTATATACCATCATATCATCTGCAAATAGGAAAAGTTTTGCTTCCTCATTGCCAATTCTGATTCCTTCAATTTCTTTTTCTTCTCTTATTGGTACTACTATCATTTCTACTACTATATTGAATAGTAATGATGATAATAGTTATCCTTGTTTCAACCCTGATTTTATTGTAAATGCTCCAAGTTTATTCCCATTACATATAATATTTGTTGATGGTTTTTAGATAGATGCTATTTATTATTTTAGGGGAAAACTCAATTTATTCCTAAACTTTCAAGTGTTTTTAATAGGAATGGATGTTGTATTTTTATCAAAGGCTTTTTTAGCATCTATTGAGATAATCATATGATTTCTGTTGGTTTTGCTATTGATATGTTCAATTATGTTGAATGTTTTCCTAATATTGCACCATCCCTGGCTACCTGGTCTAATTCCTACCTGATCATGGTGTATTATCCTAGTAATAACTTGCTGTAGTCTCATTGCTAAAATTTTATTTAAGATTTTTGCATCAATATTCATTAGGGAGATTGGTCTAAAACTTTATTTTATTTCTTCCTGGTTTAGGCATCAGCACCTTGTTGGCAGAACTCTTTCCTCTCTTATTTATTTAAGTAGTTTATATATAATAGAAATTAATTTTTCCTTAAATGTTCGGTAGAATTCACTTGTAAATCCATCTGGACCTGGAGATTTTTCTTATGGAGATTATTGCTGAATTAATTTCTTTAGGTGTTGATTTATTTGATCCCCTTGCTATTAAAGGAATTTCAAAAGTCTTCTCCAGCACCACAGTTTGAAAGCATCAATTCTGTGGCACTTAGCTTTCCTAGTAGTCCACAGCTATATATTGCTACTGGAAAAAAGCAACATAGATATGTCCTTTGTCAGCAAGGTAGTGTCTCCACTTTTTAAAATACTGACCAAATTTACTTTAGCTTCCCTTCCAAGGACAAAATGTCTTTTTATTTTATGGCTTCAGTTATTGTCTGGAATGATTTTTGAGTCCATAAATATAAAATCTGAGACTGATTTCATTTATTCTCCCTCTTTTTACCAGTTGCCAATATCTTATTCTCTCAGTGTTAAGTTTCAGCTTTTACAACTCTCCTATTTCACCCTGATCAAGAAATATCTTATTTTTTCTTCACTTTCTGCAAATTAGTATTATCTGAATATCTGAGATTGTTGATATCTTCCATCAACATTAATTCTGTTTTTTTATTTGTCCATTCTGTCCTTTCCCATGATGTTCTCTACATATGTTAAATAAATAGATACAATATACAACCTTGTATTCCTTTTCCAATCTTAAAACAATTAGTTGTTACATGCTTTGTTCTAAGTAATACTTCCTGACCATAAACAGGTCTATCAGAAGACAAGTAAGATGATATGGTACTCCCATCTTTTTGAGACCTTGTCACATTTTTTTTTGTAATCCATACATTCAAAAGCTTTTGTCCAGGGCAGCTAGGTGGCAAAGTAGATAGTGCATCAGCCCTGGAGTCAGGAGTACCCGAGTTCAAATCTGGCCTCAGACACTTAATAATTACCTAGCTGTGTGGCCTTGGGCAAGCCACTTAACCCCATTGCCTTGCAAAGATCTTAAAAAAAATTAAAAAAGCTTTTGTTTAGTCAATGAAGCAGAAATTAAGGCTTTTCTGAAACTTCCTTGCTTTCTCAATAATCAAGTAAATATTGGTAATTAATTGGTAATCTACCTTTTTAAAAAAAAGCCTACTCTTCTGATAATTCTTGGTTCACACATTCTTGAAACCTAGCTTGCAGAATGTCAAATATAACCTTGCTAGTATGTGAAATGAGAGTAATTGTTTGTTTGCTAATTTGACCATTCTTTGGCATTGCTCTTCTTTAGAACTGGGATAAAAACTGATTTGTTCCAATTCAGTGGACACTGTTGATTTTTCCAAATTTCCTGGCATATTGAAGGCAGCACATTAACAACACCATCTTTAAGGATTTTTAAATAGCTCAATCACTTCAACTAACCATACTGCTAGCAATGCTTCCTAAGGTCCACTTAACTTCATTCTCCAGGAAGTCATATCGTCATGGTTATCAGCAAGAGATTCTTCATCATTCCATTCGAAGTTTCCTTGGGAAAGATACTTGGAAATGATTTGCAGTTTCTTTCTCCAGCTCATTTTATTGATGATAAAAGTAAAGCAAACAGCATTAAATGACTTGTGTAGGGTCATAAAGCTAGTAAATGACTGAGAACAGATTTGAACTCAGGAAGATGAGTCTTCCTGACTTCAGGTCCAGAACTCTAACCATTATGATATCTAATTGCACTTAATAAATTATAAGTTCTATGAGAACAGAGTTGTTTATATCTCTGCTAGCACCTAACAAAATCTATGCCTAAGGTACATATTTAATTAATGTTTATTGAATTAAGATAAAACCCAATGAATATACATTTATTAAGTGCTACTTGAAAAAAATTCAGTCATTTAATTTTTTTTTGACTAGGCAATGGGGCTAAAGTGACTTACCCAAGGTCATACAGTTAGGAAGTTATAAATGTCTGAGTCCAGATTTGAACTCAGGTCCTCCTGACTCCAGGGCCAATGCTCTATCCACTGCACCACCAAGATGATTCCATTTAAAAATTTTTGAATGTCTATAGAAAAAATTTGATTACCCCAAATGGCTATGTCACAAAATATTGGAATGTATTAGGAAATATTTCACACACTAGTTCAATGAAATTATTTATAATGGATTGTGATCCTAATAGAACTGTAAAATTCATTTAATATAATAAATTTATTTATTTAATATATTTAACATTAGATAATATGTAATAATATATAATATACACAATAATATTAATATAAAATTTACTATAATAAAAACATGACTATTAAATTGTTGCCAAGAAAATGTAATGCCTTTTATGCCAATATTCTTAGCTAATTATAGTATTTGCTTTTCCTAAAATAGAGCATAAGACATGCCTTGTGTCAGAGAACAGTGTACAATGATATCAAACATTCAGGTGTAGATGAACTGTACAGTTGGGAAATGCTAACTAGTTGTATGGGGTTGACTGCCTTTAATTGCTACATCAAGGCAGAGAGTATAGAAACAGGATTAGGACAATGCTAAACTTGATAACTATCAGCTTTATGTTCTGCTGAGGCAGAACACATGTGAGTTATCACTAAACTGGTTTTCCCAAATAGTGTCTTGGAACCCAATCAAGGACTCAGGGATATGGTGTTATAAAAATATTCTGCTATTCTTGCCATATACAGCTTTATTACTTCTTTTTGTCTTTGAAGAATTTGAATCAGGGTGGATGAATGCCATGTGTGACCTGGAGGAGGAGGGGTTCCTGAGAACCCCTCACTTACTATTTCTGTCTATCTGAGTGCTGTGGGGATGAACTGGGTAGATGACCTGAGTTGGTCATGAGAGAAATGATCATTTCTTTTTTGGTATTTAATCACTAATTATTTATTAGGACCAAGGTTTTCCTCTCTTCTGCTTTCTCATCCTGAAATCAAACAATGTGGGAAATCTTTCTAAAAGATGCACTCAGCAAGGATGATTGAGAGCTAATCAAAGAAAGTAAAAGAAATTCTAAGTTTAGAATAATGTGTAGATTTCTGCTGTCTTTGTTTCCTCAGTCAGTTCTGGGAAAATGTAGACCCTCCCTTTTGACAGAAGGGTGATAGATAATTTGATAAGTTTCTTTGACCAAGATTTGGGTGATATAAGTCATATACCTCCAATATCCTCATTGTATATAGCCAAGAACGTAGCTTAGCCCTTCATTGTAATATTCATTTTCTCATAAATTGCTAACCAATTAGAGGTAATCGTCATCCTCAGTGACACCTACTTTTCTAAGAACATATAAACTGTGAGCCTGCCACCATGAGGGGTTTTTGGTCTATGTCTGAGAGAGACAGACAAATGGCCATCCTTTTATTAATAAGATAATTAAATTACCCAGAAACTATGTCTCTCAAACTTTTTAAATGCAACAATTATAAAATTAATGGTATATTGGTCATCACAGTTGTGCAATTCATGTGCACCTAATGAGGGTCTGCTAAAGTGTTTCTTCCTCCCTATGACAGAGCACAGGACTGAGTATGAAATATTCCTGAAAATATAAAAAAATTAACCTGAAGCAAACACCTGGGGCAGTCCAGGAAGAATTTTCTTGGTTTTTTGTGGAACAAATTCAATAAATTTATGCACTTCATTGCTCCCTTTGTATCAGATAAGCAGGAACAGCTGATCCATATAATTGTAATTGTTTCTTTTTTTTTTTTTGCTAATGCCATCCATAGTGACCATGTTATACTGATTACTGTACCATTGCTTGTTTCATCACTCATTTTGGCATAGTGTGGCACAGTGAGAAGAGAGCCTAAATTCAACTTAGTTCCCCAATTTATTAACTTTGTGAGCATAGGTAAATCACTTCATCTCAGTTTCCTGATCTGTAAAATATTTAATATTATCTATAGCTCTTACCACTTAAGGTTGTTGTGAGGATCAAAAGATAATGTATATAAAACATCTTGCAAACTTTAAAGAAATCTATTATCAGCTATTATTATTACATACCACTTGCCTTGTAACATTCTTGAAAGAGTAGTCAGTATAGCACAACCACTATGGATGTTTGTAAATAGGAAATATAAAAAATAATGAAATATCTGAATTAAAGGAATGTGAACTTCATGAAATAATTCCATTATTTCACAATAAAATTGGCTGGTGGAAAATTTCTTTCAAATGTGGTACTCTGATGGCATTTCTTCCCAAAGGACAGAGAAATATTGCTACTTGGTCTGTATCCCAATGAGATCAGGAAAAAAAACCCATAAAAAGGACCTATATGTCCCAAAAGTATTTATAGCAACCTTTTTTTGTGGTAGAAAGATACTAGAAATTGAGGGGAGGCCCATCAATTGGGGAATGGCTGAGCAAGTTGTGGTATATGAATATAATGGATGTATAGTAAAAACAATGAACAGTCAGATTTTAGAAAACCTGTAAAGATTTGAATGAACCAATGCAAAATATTGGCAAAATTGTGTGATATCAATAATGAATGATCTAGCTTTTCTCAGCAATACAATGATTCTAGACAAGAAAAAAAGACTTCTGGAAGAAAATCATTTCCACATTGAGATAAACAAGAGATTCTGAATGCAGATTAAAGTATACTTTTTCTTTTTTTTCTTTTGATCTGCTTCTTGTTTTACAATTGTGACTAACATTGAAATATGTTTTACATGATAGCACATGTATAACCTATATTAAATTGCCTAACATTTTAGGAACAGAGGCAGGGAGAGAGGAAGTGTGAAACAACATATTGTAGGATTCTGATTTTTTGATCTATTCTGGTGTTTCCATTTTATGGGGCATTTCATCTCATTCACAGTTACAATTACTAACTATATTTTTCCTTCTGTTTGTTCTGAAATTAGGTTATAATTTTCTTTGGCGTTTTTATTTTCGGATATCTTTCCTGAGGTGATTAGGGGATTCTTTCAATGCCTATTTTGCCCTCTAGTTCTAGGATATCAGGGAAATTTTCCTTTATTTCTTGGAAGATTCATCTGGTCTGCCTTTTGATTATGGTATTCAGGTAGTCCGATAATTCTCATATTGTCTTGCCTGAATCTATTTTTCAACTCAGTTATTTTTCCAGTTGGGTATTTTACATTTTTTAAATATTTTTTCATACTTATGAATTTTTTTGATTGATATTTGATGTCTTTATTATAGAGTCATTAGCTTTTGTTTGACAAAGTCTAACTTTCAAGGATTCGTTTTTTTAATTAGCTTTTTTTTTGTTTGTTTAGCAAGGCAGTGGGGTTAAGTGACTTGCCTAAGGTTTCACAGCTAGGTAACTAAAATGTCTCAGGCTGTATTTGAACCTCAGACCCTCTTGACTCTAGGGCCGGTGCTGTAGCCACTGTACCACCTAACTGCCTCGTCAGTCAGCTTTTATACTTCCTTTTCCATTTGATCAAATGTACTTTTTTAGGGAGTTGTTCTTTTCAGTGGATTTTGGGATCTTCTTTTCCATTTGGTCAATTCTGCTTTATATACAGCTTTTCTTTTTCCAGTCTGTTGAATTTCTTTTTTTTTTTTCATAATTCTCTTGCAAAATACTCATTTCTTTCCCCACTTTTTATTCTACCATTCATATAGAATGTTTAAGTTCTGTTTTGAGCTTTCTGGGCTTGAGCCCACTTACCTTTTGCTTTTGAAGCTTTCCCCAAAGATCTTTTGACATTGTTGTCCTCTTCTGAGTTTGCCTGTTGGTCTTCTCTGTCACCATAATAACTTTCTATGATCATATTCTTTTTTTTGGTTGCTTTATGCTCATTTTTTGGACTTTTTTCCTTTCTTTTAAATTTGAGCTCCGCTTTTGGGATATAAGGGGCATTGTCTCAGGCTTCTTGTGCTAGTTTGTAGCTGCAGGCCTTGCCTGTTTACCTGATGGTATAGTGAATAGAGCACTGGCTCTGGAATCAGGAGGATCTGAGTTCAAATAGAGCCTTTAGACACTTAATGCTTACTTAACTGTGTGACCTTGGATAAGTCACTTAATCATAATTGCCTTGCAAAAAACCAAAAAATAACCAAGAAAACCCACATTGATGCTGCCCTGAGGTCCACATGGGACACACCTGTTGGCTTTTATATGCTGAGCTGGGGGAGGAGTGATTTGGCTGACCTATGTGGAACTCATAGGGGTCTTGCAGCTTACCTGGCACTGAATAGGGGTCTTAGTGCCAGTGTTGGGCATGTGTTGAGACCAGTGAGAGTTTCTATGTTTTCCTGGGTCTACACTGAAGCATGTGGTAGTTCTTGGAGATGGTGTCTGCCTGTTGCCTTGGATATTTTGAGGTACATGGGGAGGTTCTGGTGTTGGCAGTTTGCCTGCTCCCTTGCAGAGGGGCTCAATGTCTTCCACTAGTTTGCTGAGGTGTAGCTTGCTAGGATGGTAGCCAAGCAGGACTATGCTCCTCTTTTACCCTAGTGAGACAGACTTTTAAAGTTTCTTGGATTAAAAAATTGTTTTCCTCTGTATTTTTACTGGTTTTGTTGTTCCATGATTTGTTTTAGGATGATGTTTTAAGATTGTATGGAGATAAATATGAATCACAATGATTTAGTGTTTATTCCACCATTTTGGCTCATGAAAATTCCCTTGCCTAATATTTTACAGAAAATATTGAGATCATTCTCTGAAAACTAACTCTTCTATCCTGTCCCATCATTAATATCCCCAAAATTCCTTTGCCACATCTCCTTTATTGCTCACATAATGAGGTGGCTCTTCTTCTTGCCAAGGCAAAATTATATATGTATATATATATATGTATATATATACATATATATATATATATATATATATATTTCCCCCTTTTCTAGCAAATTGTCACCTTTTAGCATGCCTTCTCTCTCTCACCTATTTTCAATTTCTCTTTATCTTTTGTCTGCTTCTCTATTGCCTTCAAACATGCTTATGTCTTCCCTATCTTCAAAACATGCTGCTAGCTAATATTCCACATACTTTCTCCTTCTTAGTGGATAGACCTTGAACAGGCTAACTACACTATATGCCTCTACTATCATTCATCTCACTCTAAAGACTTAATAGTCTGGATTTTGATGACCCCATTAAAACAAAATTGTTCTCTTCAATGATACCAGTGCTGTCTTAATCGCCAATTGATGCTTCTCCTTCATTCTCAAAGAAGACCAGGACATCAGGGAGATGATACCATGGCAATCAAATTAATTGTATTTGAGTGATGAGATGGTGTGGTTAGTCACCAGCATCATTTTCTCCTCCAGAGCTATTTGAGTTTAGGACTCGACCTGGATGAAAGGCAATCAGGGATAAATCCTTTATCCTCTGCACTGTTCCTGCCAATTGAGCAGCTAGATGGCTCAGTGGGTAGAGTTCTGACCCTAATGTCAGGAGAAACTGAATTCAAAACTGGCCTCAGACACTTACTAACTTGTATGGTCTTGGGCAAGTCACTTAACCCTGATAAGCTCATATCCAGGGCCATTTCCAGTTGTCCTGATTCATATCTGACTCTGGACTCAGATGACTCTAGAGGAAAAAGTGAGGTTGGTGACTTGTATAACAACCCTTCAAATCCAATTCACATGCATTTCCTGGCATCACCTCCCCATGTCATGGTCTTCTTTGAAAACAGAGGATAAACATAATCAGTTGTCAATTGTAATTGTCTTTTCTCAATTCTTATCCTTCTTGACTTCTCTATGGCCTATGATCATCCACTTGATCACCCACTTCTGGGTATTCTCACTTCTCTAGATTTTCATATCGTTACTCTATCCTGGCTTCCTATCTGCTCCTTCTCAACCTCCTTTTCTGAATCTTCATCCAGATCACTTCTGCTAATCACAGGTGTCCAAAAGGTTTCTGTTCTGGGTTCTATTTACCCTTTATACTATTTCATTTTTGATCTCCTCGGCTCCCATGGATTCTTTTAACAATTTAAAGCTAATGATCCTCACGTTAGCTACCTCTAACTTCTCTGCTGACTTCTAGTCTTACATCCCCAACTGCTTATTGGACATCTTGAACTAGATGTACTGTTGGCATCTTAAATATAATATTTCAAAAATTGAACTCATTATTTTCCCCTGAATAACATTCCACTCCTCCTAATTTCTCTGGTAACTGTATAGCAGTGGTGGTCAAACTCTTATAGAAATCAGGATAATTGGGTGGCTGGGTAGCATAGTGGATAGAGCACTGGCCCTGGAGTCAGGAGGACCTGATTTCAAATCCAACCTCAGACACCTAGCTGTGTGGCCTTGGACAAGCCATTAACCCCATTTGCCTTGCAAAAACCTAAAAAAATCAGGGTAATTAAACAGAACATAAGGATTCCAACAGTCAACATATTAACTTAGTGTAATATTAACTATATTTATTGTTTTTATTTATTTTAAAAATCTCTCGAGATTATATTTTTTGGGGAGAGTAGTTTGTATCACACACCCATGCTCTCAGTCTAGGTATCATCCTTTACTCCTCACTTCTCTTTCACCTGCTTCTGTCCCCCATCCAGTCTTTTATCAGAATTCATCTATTTTAACTTTGTAATATCTCTTAAACTTTCTCTTTACCTTGGCCACCAAACTTGTGCAGACCCTTGTCACTCCATTACTGAACTATTTCAACACCCTGCTGATTGGTCTCCTTGACACAAGTCTTGCCCCACTTTGGTCTCTCTTCTGTTCAGCTATGAAAATGCTCTTCTTAAACTGCATATCTGATAGTTATCCTCCTACCCCAATTTGATAAGATCCAGCTTTTCTCTATCACCCTCAGGACTAAATAAAATCATCTGTCACTCAAAGTCTTAATAACCTATATCTTTATTTTCCGACCTTCTTATATTTTATTCTCCCTTTCACATACTCTGATCAAGTTACACTGATTTTGCTATTCTTTGAACAAGGTTTTCTTTCTCCCAACTGGTGAGATGGCTTCCTTCAAGTCTCCACTGAAATCCTTTCTTCTATCCCACTTAATTCTGGTATCTTCTCTCCATTTATACACACACAAATATATAAATATGTAATATTTATATTACATATATAATAAAATATATAAATATGTAATGTATAATAAACAACACATCTAATATAAAATATCTATCTTGTTTGTCCATATTTGTTTATATGTTGTCTCTCACATTAAACTGAGAGCTCTTTGAGAGTAGGGACTGTCTTTTGATTTCCTTTGTATCTCCAATATTTAGCACAGTACTTTGCACATGGTAGATATCTAATAAATATTTATTTACTAATTGACTGTACATTCAGAAATAAAATTCTTGCTAAATAATTCACAAGGTTTCAAGGAAAACCTTGGGGATTGTTACCACTACTTTCTTCTCCCTGTCTTTAGAATGGTGTCAGAGTGAACTTAATCTCTATATACAGATTCTTTCTTTTTTTTAAGTTTTTGCAAGGCAAGGCCACACAGTTCGGTAATTATTAAGTGTCTCAGGCCAGATTTGAACTCAGGTACTCCTGACTCCAGGGCCAGTGTTCTATCCACTGTGCCATCTAGCCACCCCCAAATTCTTTCTTTAGATTGTGCCATTTCTCTAGATCACCTTCCTTGTAAAATTTCATTTTGAAGGACTTCCAGACTTATTTTTCTCATAACTCAGGCATTGAATTCAAGGACAGTTTGAGGGAAATTAAAAAAAGGATTGAGATTGCATCTTGTATTAGTAATTTCCCATCCTCAAGTGATTAAAAACATAGAGTTAAAAAATGAAAATGTAGAGTTCACCAACTAAGATATTAAACAGGTTTTTTATAAAGTATCATTGGCAGATTGATTTGTTAAAGAAAAGTCAATATATTTCACAATAGGAAATTTTTTTAAAGGTTGCCTGCAGTTATAAACATTGATTACAGTTGACTAGAGGTCAAGTAGATATTTCCCCTTAATAAATGGAAAAAGTACCTCAGAGCAGAAACTTAGGCATCCTGACAGACTTTGAGACAGATTCATGAAAGAGGTGAATATGGAGGAATACAAAGCAAAAATTCAGTTGTAGGAGCATCAGGTTTGAGTTTAGTTCTAATGTGGTTACCTGCTATGACACAGAACTTGTGTTTTGGGGAACCTTTTCCCACTACAAAGAAAGACAAACTTTTCTGCCATAGTCAAACAACATTTGCTTAGATCATATTTATATCAATAGTTCTATTTCATTTTTATTGATATGTTAATATTTATTTTATATCGATATTGATATATTTACATAACTAGTTCCTGAGCCTATGATGATTTCTGTGAAAAGAAGAGGTTGGTCTAGATGATCTATGTAAGTCCTCTAGCAGCCTCAAATTTATGATCCTGAGCTATGAAAGTAGATTTCATAGGCATCATAATGGACCCAGCACCTCAAGAAGAACAAGCAATGATGTCATCTCATGAATTAGGAAAACCTTAAAGATTTACATGGTCTAATAATTATATTTTGATACTGATAATATAATAATGATAGCAATAATCTTAGTTAACATGCAAAAATAATTTTAAGATTTGCAAAGTACTTTATTACTATTGTTTTATCCTAATATCGATCTTGGGAGGTAGGTATTCTTTTTATCCTCATTTCAGACTTGAGGAAAGTGAGGCAGACAAAAGTTAAGTGACTTTCTGAGGGTCACATAGATAGTAATTGTTTGATGCTGGATTTGAACTCAGTATTCCTTAAGAGTAAGATGTTTTATTCTTTGTTCTTTGGATTTTCAGCACAATTCCTTAAAAATACTCATTGACTGATTAAAGACCTTGGGTCTTCAATTGTATATATTCAATCATGTATGAAGAATAGAAGAGCGAGTACAATCTTTTATTGAGTAGTGTCAGGAACATGGAGAAATATGATCCATACTTAGCAGAGTAGGGGAGAACATGTCAACTAGGAAACTAATCCATAAATTCAGTGGAAATGTATCAGCAGAGGGGATCCAGGTGCCCTTAACTGTGGCTTCAGGGAAGTAATTATCATAGAATTATATAGGGTTATCATAGAAATGATATTAGAATTATGCTGATATGGGGCAGCTTGGTGGCACAGGAAGAATGCCAGCACTAGAGTCAGGAGGACCTGAGTTCAAATCCTTCTTTAGAAACTTGAATCTTCCTGGCTGTCTTACCATAGGAAAGTCACTTAACCCCAATTACCTTGGTGCCCTTCCCCTCCCCCACAAAAAAGGACAAGAAAAAGAAATTATGCTGATGCCCCTAATCAGCCCCATAATTATGTGAAAATAGAACATATCAGAGCACTAATGGTGTGTTTTCTGGAATGGTGGTGTAGAACCTTGTCAAGGATTCTAAATTTCGACTGTTGCTTGCCATAGGCCCAGGGACCCTAGCAAGGGTCTTGCCTCTAATGTAAGTTGTATCTGACAGTCTGTAGTTTTCAAATCCTGACTCCATGGGTTCAGAAGAGTAGGAGCCTTAGCAAAGCCTCTACTGTTCTTATAACATCTACTGGAGTCATTTGTATACTAGTTTAAGGTTTGCAAAATGCTTTTTACACAGCAATATTGTGAAGAGGGTACCAAAAAATTTAAAAAGAAATTGAGGCTGTGAAGGGTTAAATAACTTGCTTAGGGTCACATATGTGTGTATAAATGTCTGAAGGGAGGGATGAACTTACACCTCTTAATTCAAGGTCTCAGTTCTGTAACATTATGATGCCATGGTCTTTCAGGCTTTAAGCTCAGAATGAGTTTTGGGTTGACTACAATTACCAAGTCTGTACTAATATATTGGACCTCAGCTTTGGATGAAAAGAATTTTCTATTTACTGAAGTGTTTCTATCCAACACAGCTGAGACCAAGAGAACATTCCCTGACAGGTTATCATCCCTTATTCTAAGTAGCATTTGGAGAGAAAAGCATAATTGAAGATAGACATTGTGCTGTCTTAAATGTTCGAGGGGTGAATAACATTTGCATAATTGTTGTCATATTAGATCATCTTTTCCCTGTCAAAAATAGAATAATTTACATTCAAATCTTTAAACTCAATTGAGAGGGAATGCAGTATAATTAAAAGAACACTACTACTACTACTAGTGAGGCCATTTGGGTTTTGATTATACCCTCATCTCCTGCCTTCTCTTTCCTGATCTACAAACTGACAGAATTGAATTAAATGAATTTTAAGGTTTTCTGGTATTATTTTATAACTTATATTTTCTAAAATTTGTTTTAAAATCTAATAATACTTCTATATCTCATGGCCAGAGGCAATGAGATATAGAATCATCGGACTGAGACAAAACTTTATTTTGCTACTCATCTCCCATGAGTATCAAATTTATGTGACCTCAACTTCCCTTGTTTTCATTTGTCTCTTATTAAAAAAGAGTGTGTTGGACTAGATTAGTGTCACCAAATTCAAATAGAAATGGAGGCCATTTATACATACTTAAGGATTCCAGGACTGCCTTTCTTCAGTGAGTTTGTGTTGGGTAATAGTTGTATTTTAGCTTGCAAAATGTCCTAAAAGGCTGAAACCTTATACTTACATTACAAATTTCCTTTTAAAAGTAGTAGTAGTAGTAGTAGTAGTAGTAGTAGTAGTAGTAGTAGTAGTAGTAGTAGTAGTAGTAATAGTAATTATAATGGTGGTGATAGTGGAGGCAATGTTAGCAGTAGTGGTATTAGTATTGGATACTAATGTTTTAAAATTTAAACTTAAAATTGGATGCTAGTGTTTTAAAATTTATGAAGCATTTGCAAAGGAGCAGGATCACTTGTTTTCTTCTACTGTAGCCTTAATAATCTAAGCCACCAATAATAAACAGTAAAAAATAGGGAGAGATAGCTCAGTTGTTCTAGTAATTTCTTTATCGTAAATGAGCCTCTGTTCCTAGTAATTGAGTCACATAGTATTTGGGGAAGTGAGTCTGCTGGCCAATACACCTTTCCAGTTGTAGATTGATAGACTCCTTTCATTCCCAGGAATTGAGAATATGGTGTCTGAGGTGAGGCATGGCAATTTTGACCACTAGGTCAGATTTATAGGGGAATTATACTCGCTAGAGATTAAGATGCTAGTTGACACTTTTTTCTGTGTATCTTTGCAACAAACCTGTCTTTACTCTATGATTTTCTAGTATACTCATCCACTGACCTTTAAATTAAAGCCCAAGCCATGATTAATTTGACTGTTAGATTAACTTGGAGATAGAATTATATTAGTGTAATTAACATTTTTTAGACATGAGTATAGGAGCAATATCCTACATAGGAACATATAAAAATGGCATTGAAATGGTCCCTAGGATGTAATTATCTTCAGAGACCAGGGCTCATGTTGATGTAGCTTTGTGGTGGTCTGGGTATAAAAGTCACAAGGAGATAGGAATAGCTGCTCCTCCTTCAGATTTCTTGATAGGCTGACCAGCTTGGTCAACAAGCAAGGAATATATAATCAATGGAAACAATGCTGTATCCTTACTGAGTCCTTTATGAATAAGTAAATTTTGCTCAAGTTTTAGATGCCTCATGAGCACCTCATTTCATTTTAATTACAAGCCATTTGCATCAGGCCAGCCTGAATCGTGGCTGGCATATGACAATATCTGTGGAAATCTTGGTAAGGGAACAAAATATAACTTTGGTAATGAATCCATAAACCAAAATGGCTACTTTCCAGATGAAACATGTGTTGTGATTTCATTTTTAAATATAAAAACTGTTTCCAGTGCAGAAATATATTGCCAACTTGTTGAAGTATGTACAGAGAATGTTTTCAGTTAACAGAAAAGTATAACCAAATGGTGTGCAAAACATCAGGGAGCAGGGTCAAGTCTGGGATAAGCTTTGGAAAGTAGGTGACCTGGAAAAACAAAAATATATATCCTACACTCTTCCGTCCTGGTATTCAAAATAAAACTGAGAATAATAACATCTTACATTAATATAGCACTTTGAGGTTTGCAAAGTACTTCTTATATTTGATTTCCTTTGATTCTGACAACCACATTGTTGAATAGGTGCTATTATTATCACTTTCATTTTGCAGACTGGGTAAGTAAGGCTCAGGGTTGTTAATTGATATTCCTTGTTCCCATAACTTCTGGTCATCTGAGGAAGGTTTAAAGCCTAAGTTGTCCTGTCTCCAAGTTTAGTATAGAATCTGCTACACCATGCTCTCTCTCACTGAAAAAAATCAAACTCATTTCACATTTTAACAAAAGTTTCATACTATTGTGAGATTATAAAGAGAAATAGAACGAATTTGCCATATTGGGTTATTTTACATCCTCTGTGGGATTTTTTCACTGACTCTAGTGACTGAGAATACCTAGGAACAACTTATCAGGCATAAATTCATGAGAGGAATGGGTAGCTGGGTATTTATCACAGTCTTTTTTTTTTACTAAGGAAACACTTCCAACTCTGGTCACCTAGAAATGTCACTTTTGGCAGCTACATGATGTAACTCTGATTTGACAGTACTTGTAGTGTGGGAGCTAAATGGTGTAGTGGATAGAGTACTGGCTTTGGAGACAGGAATTCAAATCTGGCATCAGACATTTGACTCCTTGGACAAGTCACCTAACCCTGATTATCTCATATCCATGAGCATCTCCACTTGTCTTGATTCGTATCTAGCCACTGGACCCAGATGACTCTGGAGGAGAAAGTGAGGCTTAGCACTTTAGCCCAGCAATCCCTTCTCAAATCCAGTTCATGTGCTTGTTATGACATCACCCTGAAGTTAGGATCTTGTTTGAGGAAGAAAGATAAAAAAATTAGTCCTTGTAGTCCTAAAATGTGGGGACAAGGTCCTCTAGAGTTTTCTAGTGATGAGAGTCTTGCTTTTAGTCATGAATGTGGCCATGACTAAAAGCAAGACTCTCATCCCTAGAAAACTGGGGTTTTATTTGGTCACCATGTCCACCTGGCCTGATTCATCTTGGAAAACACAAATTCTATGAGTCTATAATCCAAAGCTAAAAGTCATTAGTGACTTGCCTAGCTAATAAGACTAAATAGACTCTAATTGCACAAAGGTTGGGAGCATATACAATTTGGTGGGATTCTGTATTCAGGCAAAGCAATTCAATAAATACTCATTAAGTATCTACAGATTCCTAGACAGTAGACTAATTTTGTGGATACAAATAATAAAAAGAGAGTTCTTGTCCTCAGGGAGTTTACAATTTAATGATGGAAGACAGCACACAAAGGGGGGAGGGTATTAAAAGGCAACATGGGTATAAAAGGGACATGATGATGACAGAATCAAATCTAAGTATATCTGTTGAGAAATGTCTGAGCTACAAGATCCATTTAAATAGAAGTTTTGGTAAAGGATTTTTGTTCTGCCATCTAGCACTCTCATTAGAAGGGTTGAGATTACTGAAGATACTGATGAGACAAGAGGATCAAAGATGATATAGTCTCTGGGATGGCAATGATAATGAGTAAGCATGATGATGGTAAGATCAAATCCAAGGAGTGATGCTGATTGATGATGATGATGATGATGATGATGATGTTTGGCCTTTACTCATGGAGAAGACCATGAAATCAGAGAGATGGTGCCATGACAATCATATGAGTTGGATTTGAGTGAGGGCATGCTATGCTAAGTCATCAGCCTTATGTTCTCCTTCAGAGCCATCTGTGTCCAATGGCCAGATATGAATCAGGATGACTGGAGATGCCCTGGAGGAGAGGCATCAAGGTTAAGTGACTTGCCCAAGTTCACACAGCTAGTATCCATGGTTTGAGGTTGTATTCAAATTCCTATCCTCCTGACTCCAAGGGCAGTGGTCTATCTACTGCATCACCTAACTTTCCCTAATCCAAGGAGTATAGTAAGCATGTAGATACACTTAGGTAAGAATTCAACCACATTTCACAAAAAGAGAATTGAAAAGGACATTAGCAGATTTCTAGTCCAACCATGAATGAAGGAAACAGAACAAGTCCAATTTCTTCTCCCTGTGATTTTGACAATCTTGGTTCCCCTCCTCTAGATACTCTTTAATTTACAAACTAAGTTGTGGGGAACTGAACACAATACTATAAATGAGACGAGAACAAGAGAGAAACAGTGGCACTATATCCTCCCTATTCCTGGAAGTTATGATTTTCTTAAGGAAGCCTAGGATTTCATTAATATTTTTTAATTGCCACATCACACTGCTGACTCATATTAAACTTGTGGTCCACTAAGACCTCCAGATATTTTACTAAGAAATCTGTTTAAACATACTTCCCATATCTTTTTCTTGAAACAGTCTTCCTGTTCTTCAAACAGTCTTCCTACACCAAGTGTAAGGTTTTACATTTATCCTTATTGAATTTCATCAAATTCAACTTAGCCAAACTTTACTATCTCTTCCAGGTTAGTGTCATCTGTAAATTTGTGGAGCAAGTTATCTTTATATTTAAACAACATTGATAAAAATGCCACACAGCACAAGGACAATCAAAGTTTCCCAGACTTCTCCACTTGAGACCTTCCAGATTTGGAGTCTTTATTAATGTTTGAGTTCTGTCATCCAACCAATTCATAACCAGTTCTAAATTCATCTGCTATAATTATGTTGTCTTATCTACATCTCATTATTTTTCTCCATAAAATTGTATTGAAGTATTTTTCCAAAATGTTTTGCTAAAAAATTCTAGAAAAAAGAATATCTACTCTATTTCCCCTATCTACTAATTTAGCAATTCCTTTGAAAAAAGGAAAAAAAGATGGTTTTTGCTGGCATCTGTAAAATCAAAGGTAGTATTATTTATATTACTTACCTAACTGGTTGTTGTGATAAAATTAATTTGAAAATTTTAATGTAATATAAAAGCACCCAACTCTTACTGGTTGACCTTTGTTAAAGCATTATTTTGCATATTTGTATGAATAATAGGCAATAGAATAATAAAAATCCCAGAATTGAAAGAGTAGTGACAATTTGTCTGCACTCTCATCCCAAGTGTAAATCTCTTCTTTGATACTCTCTATAAATAGTCAGTAAGTGTCTGTGAGAAGACCCTCCTGAGGTTACCTCCTAAGGGAGGATTGTAGTTTTGAACCACTCCAGTAGTTAGGAAGTGTTCTTTCTGTCAATGTCAAAGTTGCCTCCCACATCTTTCACTGATTTCTGTCCTCTGTGGCTAACCAGAATAAATTTAATCTCACTTTAACCTGATAGCCCATCAAAAACGTGAAGACTTATCCATAAATATTCAAATCTTTTCTTCAGGTTAAACATACCCATTTCTTCCAAAATAGCCTTAAAGAGAAGGAATGGGAAAGAAACAAGCCTCTGCCAGTCACTATGTAAAATACTTTACATGATATTCACTACTGTGATTGTCGTACTGGATTATTACATCATGATATTTAAAGCGTTTGAGAGACAGTTCCTGTTGGTATTTTGATGTCAATTATTTCTAAATTACTCCCAGTATTGGGCTATCTAATCAAACATTCATCTCCCCTCCAAACCTCAGTAGATCCCAGTGGGATTAAATTTCTTATTAGAATGGGGACATTCTGACCAGTATTGAGAATTAATTCAATGTTCTTCAAGAGACTAAAAAATTTTGCAATGAGGATTACATAAAAAGAGGAAACTCTGAATCTCTCCAAATCATTGATTATTAGTATCCATTTTTTCTCACTATGTAGAATTTAAATAAAGAAAAAGAGATATTTAGAAAATTATTTATCTTGCAAACTTCTAGGACTCAAATTATTTTCAGTGCAATTCTAAATGAAGTAAGGGTTGATCTGTTAAAGTTTTTTCTGTGACACTTAATTATTTTTAAAATTATTCATGGAGCCTACCCATTCATGATAAAAATAATAAAATAAAAAATCTTTCTCAAATGACATTTGTCCTAACCTCTAAATCTTTAAATGAATTTCTTTAAAAGTTGATCTTCACCAGGTGAAAAAGTGACTCTTTTTCACTCTGCAATCAAAGCTGTTCAATCCTCATATTGTCAAGTTTGAAATTTTAGCTTTTGCTTTTGAGCTCTCACTGTTATTTCTAATCAATCTGATACTTCCTGTAATGGCAACTTCAGTGTAATTACCCTAATAGGATGATGTCTAGGGAGATTTCATTTTTGAGAATGAAGAATCAGGGATCTCATAAGTACCTATTTACCATGAAAACCCCATCAAAGGACAAAAAATAGTGTTTTGTGGCCACCTAAGTTTTAGAATTAATTCATGATCAAATTAATATTACCATTACATGATAACTTAAAGAAAATAAACATATTTTCTTCCTTAAATCAAGCCTGATTTTTGAATGTTTATAGGTGTTATAGTAACAGCCAGTGAATGCTGACTTTGACTAGATGAATTATTTAACATTGTCTATCATCAAACCCTAAGCTCTAAAATCAGATTTTTAGCATAATTTTGAACATGTTGAAAAACAGAGATTTTTTTGTATTTGATCTGAATATCAGTTGTTCCTGAAATTCCCTCTGTTGAATCAGGTCTCAAATAAAATCCTTTTCATAAAGAATAGAATGATCAATGAGAAAAATCAGTGGGAATGTAGGTATAGAGATATTAAATGACTTAACTAAGCTATTAGATGACACAGAAAGTGGCCTATTGGCAATGAGAATCCAGGTAATCCAATTCCCTGTCAGATATTTATTTCAGTATACTTTCTGTCCTAAGAAAATGTAGAAAAAGAAAATGATAGTAGAGATAGTATGATATAGTGGAAATAATATAGTAGAAATAATACAGTGGAAATGATATAGTAGAAAGAGCACTGGACTTTGAGTCAGGGGAAGCTTGAGTTTAAATATAGGTTCTGACATTTACTATCCATGTGATTACACGTGAGTCACAACTCTTCTTGAACTTCTATCTCCTTATCTATAAAATGTGAAAATATTAACTAACACATAATATTTTAAGATTTGCAAAACATTTTGAATATGAAGTGACTATAGCATCTGTTTTCCCTCTCTCAAATGACTCCCATCCCTAAAATACACTAGGAGGTCATGTTATCAGACCCCAGATGGTTCTAGCAGCATGTCCACATTTTAGTGGGATCCTTCTAATAATGCTATTGACTCAAACCACCATTCTAGTGTACTCTTCAAACTATTTGTCAATAATTTCAACCCCAATTGCAATTAACCTACTAACATCGATTAGCTTCTTCAAAGAGAGATTTAGTAAAAAGATATAACAAGAGCCAAACCACAAAAAATTCCATCAAACTGGAGCACACAGTTCTATTTGAGAATTTAAATATTTGAATGAGGATGAATAAAGATAGAATACTACAGAAGTAAGTCAACCATCATTTGGTCATTTCGTCAGTTTGACTTTCAAACAGTCTGTTATTCAATCAAAAAATATGCATTTCTTCCTATGGACTAGGTAATGAGCAAAATATACAGCTGACTGCCTTTAAATAACAGGTGAATGGGAGAGACAACTTAGATACAAACACACATATACACACATCCATACATAGGGACAGAATAAATAGAAGGTAATCTCAGAAGGAAAGCACCAGTAGCTGGTATTAAATCAGACACGTTCCCTTAGAGAGGGTGTCTCTTCTGAAATTATTTTTTTTTAGGTTTTTTGTAAGGCAAATGGGGTTAAGTGGCTTGTCCAAGGCCACACAGCTAGGTAATTATTAAGTGTCTGAGACCGGATTTGAACCCAGGTACTCCTGACTCCAGGGCCGGTGCTTTATCCAACTATGCCACCTAGCCGCCCCTGAAATTATTTTTATTCTCTTTGTTTTACAGTTATTTGTACACTTGCATCTTAATTCTGTTTCCATATTTTAAGTCACTATGAGGACAGGATTGTTGTTTCTGAATTATTTCAGTAATGTCTGACTCTCTGTGATTTCTTTTGGGGTTTTCCTAGTAAAGACATTGGGGTAATTTGACACTTCCTTCACCAGTCTTGAAGGAAGTCAAAAAATTAAAAGGTGAGGGGGCAGTGTATTCCAGACATGAAGGATGACCAGTTGAAAGACTTGGGATGGGAGATGGTATATGTGTGCAAGGTATAACCAGTAGGGTAGTTTACCTGCGGTGTGTGTGTGTGTAGTGTAAGAAGACTGGAAGGATAGGAAAGGGGGTAGATTTTCGAAGAACTTTAAATGTCAAATCCTGGAGGCAATAATAGAAATTTTGATGCAGTTTTGGTTTTAGAGGAATTACTTTGGCCAGTAAATATAGGATAAATTTAAATTGAGATGAGTAAGAGACTATAGGCATAACTCTATGACATGATCCAGATGGGAAGCAAAAAGGGCTTGAATTAACATAGAAGGCATGGTGTAAACATAAATGACAAGATTTGAAAATAGACTGGATTTGTAAGGTGACAGGGTAGAAGTTGATGATGTCAAGGAATGCAACCATGGGTGACTGGGAAGATGATAGTACCTTCAAAAGTAAAAGGAAAGTTTGAAATAGGTAAGTGTTTTACTGGAAATATGAATTCTATGGAAACATGTTGAGTTTGAGATCAAAAATCCTATTGAAGATATGATACTTTAGCCCAGGTGAACTTTGTCAGGGTTGGAAATCAAATTCACTAAGCTATTGTTTATACAATCCTGCTTCTATTTGTGGAAAATGAACCTTTCCTGATACTTTTTCTACTCTCATTCATCTTTCAAAAATCACTGATTATGATTCACTAATCATGTCCCCAGATTCCTTCAAAAACCTGAGATCTATTTTAGTGACTAGACCTCATTAAAGGCCTCATTAAAGATACTTTCTAACTATGGAATTACCCATCTTGGGTTTCATCTCCACATTAACCATTTTTATTTGTCCTTTATGTTTGAAGTATCATCTTTTTTGGTAGAAAACAGAAGCAAAGCAAAAATTAAAATTCTCCCCTACCTTTGTCATCCCTTCTTATCATTCTATCTTCCCCAAGTAGTGTTTGAATTTTTTATTTGAGCCTCCTTATGCTTCCAACCTAGAAAAAAGCTCCTTATCAATGTGAGATTTCTTTAAATTAGCTCATTCTGATCTTTTGCATTCCTGATACTATTTGTATAGAATTTTCTGGTTCTATATTATATTTGATTGCATGATATGATAGGATATGATATATGACATGATATGATACCCTGTTGTATTCTATTTGCTCTGCTCTGTACCTATTTCAACATATTTATACCTTTTGTAAAATTTAGAATGCAGGCCTAAATATAGTATTCCATCTGTGGTCTGACAAGTACAATATGACTATCATTTTCTTTATCCTAGACTTTAGGGATCATAATGTCTATATATTTATAATTTCATTTTTGAGTATTTCTCATCCTTTTGGGGCTGACTTGCTTTATGGAATTTTAAGTTATTAAATTCTACTTATCTTTTCTCTGAACAGTGAAATTCTATTCCCTCAAATTAAGGTAGCATACAAACTTTAGTCCATTTTCCCCCTTTCTTATCATTTTTTTAAGATTTACTATTTAATTCAAAGGTTTTCATCAGATTTATCTCAGCAATTAGTTTCTTCTTTTTAGTATGAATTGGTCCAAGATAGTAATTCCCTTTGCCACTTCTTCCACATTTTAAAGAATGAAATAATTATCAAAAGAAACCAATCATTTATCAGCTACTTTATTAAAAGGGAGAACTCCTTTAGATGTGTAGAATTCATTGAGATGCCTCAATGTCAGGTATGTGATCCATTCTTAAATTCTTCATTTCTTTCTCTCTTTTCTTCTGTTGATCTACAATACCATTCCATGGCAGTGTTGCCTTATTATCTAACCATTGAAACTCATTCAAAAGTTTTCTATATTTCTTGCCTATTTAGCCCATATCCTCACATAAGTGGATAATCTTAAAATACAATGTATCAATTAAGCTATACAACTTCTTTATATTTCTTGTCCTTTTGGAAAATGGCACACTAATTCATAGCCATATTACAGATATGAATCTTACTTCAACAATTCTGTTAGACATTGGTAGCCTTTTACTTATGGAGTGAGAATGATTATCACTTATGAATCTTTCTTTTTTTTCCTTAGTAAAAGAAAAAAAGGAGAAAGGACCTAGTGATATTTAAATAATTCTTTAGGGTAAAATTTATCAGGGGATTTGGGACAAAGGTCTGGTGAAGAAAATTTAAATTTATAGTTTATTAATTTTGTACTTCTCATGACCTCTTTGCAAATGGCATTGCAGAAATTATTTGAGTGAAAGCTTTAGTCATAAAAATACAAAAATTCTTTAAAAAAAATCTTAGTCCATTTTGCGAGAGGTTGGGTTATAAATATATCATTTGAACCAGAACTGGTTTCTAATCTGTGAATGACTGTGTGAACATAGCTAGAAACTGGAGAATCAGAAATCAAATAGAAGTTTGATTTCAATATGAGGAAAGAAATACCCCTTCTTAAGAAGGGGCACATATACCTTATGACAGGAGTAGGACTTTTATGCATGAAAACCACAAGAAAATAGGACTCAACATAGTGTTGAGTAAATAGTTTCCATTGCTGGCATTTCTAGGGATAATACAGGAATTCTTTGATCTTGTGGAAACAGTCTCTAAATTATTAGAATACTTTAGCATTGTACTGTCTCAAGTTGTTAGGGTCATTGAGCCTTGTGATTGTTCAGTGGGGTACATAACCAGAGTTAGTATGTCAGGAACAGGAGTGAAGCACCTGGCTCAGTTCACTTAACAATTACAAGCAAGGGAATGCAGGAATTGGTGGCTTGCCAGGAGATTTTCAAAGATTACTTTCTACTGTAGTATGTCAGTTGCTTCTGAGTCTCAGGTCTCTAGGAAATAGGGAAGCTGTAAATAATCTAAATAGTTATCTATTAATATGAAAGTTATACTCCCTTAGAGAGTACCTAGTGCTGGTCAAAGCAATACATTTTTGCCAGAGGGGAGGTCATCCAGGGGTAAACACAAAGGAGTGCTGTTATGCCAAGTTCAGGGCACAACCTGTTTGCCTGGCCTTAGCTCTGGCAAAGATATTAGAAGTCTTGACAAATATAACAAAGCATAGGAATATGATGGAGGAAGTATGGATATGGGAGTCAAAGACCTATGATCAACCTAGTCGTCCTGGGACTTTAAGCAAGTCAACCAAGTTGCTCTGGAACTTTAGGCAAGTCTCTTCTCTTTCCTCAACTGTGAAATAAGTTGCTTGAAGCTCATCATCACTAAGATTCCTTTCAACTCTAATATTCTGGTTCTTTGCTCTTATATATCAGAGAAAGTATTTATCACCTCAGAGCCTGGAGATTGAGATTGACACATGGGAATGGTCCCAGGCTGTGTTTTTGATTTTTCTTTAAAGGGAAGTGACATTTCTAAAAGAAAGGACAAATGTGCAGAGGGCTGAGCATTCTTTTTGATAATCTACCCCCTTCATTTCTCCAGGGATAAATTTTCTGCCAGGATTTCTTTGCTGGCATAATATGTTTTCTTGAGCTAATCTGTCTTCCTTGATGATAGAAACAGGTGGCTGTGAAGAGGGTGTGGGGGTATGTGTGAGGGGTAGGTTGTAGAAGAACTTGAGAAATAAAGGTTACAGACTCTAAGGAATAGTTAGAACTCTCTCTCTCTTTCTCTCTCATCTCTATTTCTCTCTCCATCTCTTTCTTTCTCTCACTCTCTTCTCTTCTCTCTCTCTCTCTCTCTCTCTCTCTCTCTCTCTCTCTCTCGCATTATTTTAGTTCATCACTTGTTAGAACTAAATTTGGAAATCATTTCATTATTTGTAATAAACGAACTCAGTGTCTCATCACCTTTTTCTCCACTTTTAAAAAGATTCATCCCATCTGTCTTAAAGTCTCAACAGGTAGAAACAATTGCATTGAAAATTGCTTACAATCAATTCCCTGTTGTTTAGAACATCTTGAAGCTCACATCTTATTCAGTTGTCTGTGGTAGAAAATGAAAAATGATTGTTTTATGGGAAGATAATCTATTTAGACTATAGTTTTCTGATGTTTCAAAACCAAGGCTAGAAGTATTTCCATTCAATGTTGTAAAAATCTCCTTCAGGTAATGCTGGTCACTGAAAACTATGCTCACAGAATCTCTTGCTCTGAACTCTTTATATCACAGATTGAGAGCTGGAAGAGATCTTAGTGGCCATATGATTTAACATCCTCCTTTGACAGAAAAGTAAGGGACAAGGAAGTTAAGTAATTAGTATCAAGTCAAACAGGTAGTATAGAATAGACCCCATCCTAAATGCTTTACAAATATTATTTTTATCTCATTGGATCTTCACAACAACCCTGAGAAATAGTTTTTGTCACTATTCCTATTTTATGGTTGAAGGAAGTAAGGCAGAAAAGCATCTAAGATCATTCATCTGGTGTTTGGTGTAGGATTTGAACTCAGGTCTTCCTGGATCCAATTCACTTTATCTACTATGCCACCTAGCTACAGATATAGGTTTTGAAGTGAGTTTCTCAGACTCCAGAACTAACTACTGTCTTCAATGTATCCTTTCTTACAGGCTAGTATATAATTTTGAATATCTTTCACATTTACACATCTTTCTTTTCCATCTTGGATAAGTCAAACAGAAATACTAGTACAAAATTAAATCACAATTTGTTACCTGAAAACATTAAATATACAATGCTTGCTAAGGAAAATGTTGTTTTGAAATATAGCACTGATGATAATCTCCTTAATTTATTGTCTATTTGGGTGACAATGATGGCAAGAAGTCTGAAGATCATGCTACGTCAGGAGTCTGAAAGTGAAGTAAAGCTTTTTTGAAAGATAGGGCAACTGGGTGGCACAGTGGATAGAGCACTGACCCTGGAATCAGGAGGACCAGAGTTCAAACCTGACTTCAGACACAACAATTACCTTGCTGTGTGACCTGGGGCAAGCCTCTTAACCCTATTGCCTTGAAAAAAAAAAGACTGGCTATTCAGGTTGAACAAAAAAATACATAGGGCTTGGGGGTAGAGAGAATGAATGAACTTAATCTTGAAATATATTTTTTATGTTTTTTTGCAAGTCAACAGAATTAAGTGAATTGCTAAAGGTCATATAGTTAAGTAAATACTAAATGTTTGAGGCTAGATCTGAACTCAGATCCTCCTGATTACAGAGGTGGTGATCTATCCACTGTGCTACCTAATTTCCCCTAATATGTTAAATTTTTATGTATAAACAATTAAACATCTTTTGTTTAAACCTCAGAGGATAGAATTCAAAATAATGGATTAAAATATGTTGGATTTTGCCTCCTAGGATCTTGGTTCAAAACCTTGCTCTGCCATCCAGTGTGATTTTGGGAAAGTCAGTTAATCCCTTTGAGTTTCACTTTCCTCATCCGTAAAATTAGGAGCTTGGACTAGATGACTGCTAAAATTGCTTTCTGTTCTAAATCTCTGACTTCTACTTGCCTAATAAATATGAACAAAAGACATTTTGACATTGTGAGAAAAAACTATTCCTACCAAAAAAACTCTACATTTGAGCTAAATTAAAAATTGGAATGGACAATTTCGGGGGACAGTGATGTTCAATGAACAAAAATTGAACAACCCCTTGTCAGGGAAGCTACAGAGCAGAAGTTATTAAGCTTTTTTGAAATCTTTTGGCATTCTGAGGGAGCCTATGGATTCTTTTTAAATATGATGCATAAAAGGATATTCATATAATTAAAAAGGGTATTAATCATATTGATAACATTTATATAATTACCAAAATATTTTTAAAAGGTCAAGTTCATAGATCCGAAGTTAAACTAGAGAGTAAATTCAGATTTGGTATAGAGGTTGGATGTAAATTTAGAGATTTATTCAAACTCTGAGATTCTTTGATTCAGTGATTCTATTAATCAATAGATAAATATTATTAAATCTCATCTATGTGAGAATTCTTTTTAAATTGAACAGAAGGTGCATCTTTAAGACATCTGCACTGAACTTTAACTTCCATTGATTTCTCCTATTTAATAAATTAAAAATAGATTAATATTAATATGATAGTAGTCCACAGACATTATAATTATGGCATTAACACTGGCATACATTATCATTATTGTATAGTACTAGAAGCCATAGGTAGAGGAAAGAATATTACTGGAGAAGTGTCCGATATGAACAAAAGCTGAATACATCATGTGTTGAGAATGAGGACTTAACAGTTAACCCTTACCCTATCATTTCATCTACTGATATAACCTAATGCCCTCTGAGCCTTGCTATTTGTCATTTCACCAAGAGGGCAAGACCTTACCTTAATACCTTAAGACTTTGAGGTTTCCTGTGAAATTGTACTTTCTGTTATGTTTTGTTTTCCCCAAGTAATAATAATAATAATAATTGCAGCTATTATTTACTTTGTATTTTAAAGTTTGAAATATATTTTGCTAATACTATTTTATCCTTATGACAATACTATCAGTATACAAATTTTACAGGGGAGACAGATGAATCACATTGAGATTAAGTAACTTGTTCAGTGTTATACCATTAGTAAATGTCTGATACAAAATGTAAACTCATCTTCCAGAATGTTCTCCAGTAACTCCACCACTCAATGATACTGTGAATACCTTAAAAACAGAAATTGTCTCCCTTTTCTTTTTTATCTCTCTCATTTAGAAATGTTCTTAGCACATATAATAATTTAATAAATGCTTTTTCCCTAATTCACTGAATAATTTAATTCACTCATTTATTGATTCCTGTTCTCTACTGTAATCCAAGAAATGTGAAGAGAGAGGATCCCATGTGGAATATTTAAAGAAAGATAGTGCAAGAATGGCACAAGGTGGGGAGGGGGGGTGTGATGTTGTTGGAGCTTCCCTTATAAATAAGATTAATGATCTATTTAAATATTGCAGGGCCCCTGGCAGATCTGTTATCAAGGTTTATCACAAATCCTGTAATTATGACATTTTACAATTATTTATTATCACTAGTTGTATGATATGTGAATGATTCTGTTGAAAGAATACTAGACTTGAAGTCATGAGAACTGAGTTAGAATAGTACCACAGATACTTTCTACCTATATGACCACAAACAAATCATTTAACTTTTCCAAGCTTCAGTTTTCTCATCTGCAAGATGGGCATAGTAAATCTTATAAACCTGCCTCAGGGTTTTTGAAATAAAAAAAAAACTTTGCAAACCTTAATATATCACATTTGCATGGATTTTTCTTATGTTTTAACACTGAAAGATGGATTTTTTTTTAAAATGTATACTGTAGCTACTAATACAATATTATAAAAATGGAAAATGCTGCTTCAGTATACTACTGATGGCCCCTATTATTATATTGTACTACTAACTGACAAATACTCATGTTATAATACTGACAAATATTTTTGCATTATTGACAAACACTATTTTTACAGTAAACTAGCTGACAGATATATTGTTATGCTATGCCACTGACAGATGTCTTGGATCCCAGTTTACTGAATTGATTTTTAAAGTATCATTTATCTTATTGCTAAGATTGTCAAATTGTATTTGGAAAAAATATAGGAACTATTCCTGTCAAACAGGGCACCAAATGTAAAGCCAGCTATGGTAAGGGGCTCATGGAAAGTTGCAGAGTCTTAAAATGGGAGTTTAAGATAATATTATGATCAATATTGTGATCAAGCATCCTATAATATCCAGAAAATCCACCGAAATGCAAAACTTAGTATGGAATTTTCAAAATTCCTTCTTCCCTGATAGATAAATCTCCTCCATGGCTATAGTTACTATGATACTATAATTTTCACAGCCCCTTCTATGTACCTTTGGAAGCCAGACAGGGAAAATGGGAAGAGATCTCATTATTTGCCTGCTACTCCATCTTTGTGGCATTGTCAAAAATCTATTTTCTGTAATTTTCAGAAGAATTGTCTACAATCATAGATTATTATATAAAAGAGCAACCTTGCATTTCAAATGTAAAATATGTCACAAATACATTTGTATTTGTAAGCAAGTTTCCTGTCTCACTATTTCACAGAAAAAAGGAGCAAACAAACTATATTTCATAGCTTAGAGCATATGCGAAGAAGAGTGGGAGTCTAACAATAGGATCAAGAGGATTGAGTCATAGAGAACTATTTAGTGACTCAGTAGATGGCATCGGGAATGGCAATTAAGAATTGTTTTGAATGAACTTTCATCTTCCCCAAGTCATTAGAATTGAGGATATGACTCATTGTTCCCCAAAGTACCCCTGTTGGACTTGTTAAATGAAGTAAGTCCATAACTGGGGAAAGAACATTGAAGTATAGATCAGAGGTTGCAAAGTGATAGAACACAGGAAACTTTTGTTTGGTTGAATAAGGAACAGTCACATTCATTATGGCTTATTTTTATATCATAGTTTTGTCTTTGAAGTAATTTTTATATCTTAGCTTTGTTTTTGAAGCGGACTACTGATATCACAGGGTGATGTTTCAACTTTCTCATGAATTTCATTTAAGTGATGCACAGTCATCAACTTCACTCTCTCAGAGACATGAAAGTCAGTTGTCAAGACAAAAGTCAAGATGACTGATGATGACCTGCCTTGATGTCTTTGAAGTCTTTGAAGTCTGACCAAGCTCTCACTTTGCCTGTTTCAGCTGCCTTCATAGTCAGTGGAACAAATTGGTCTTATCCATTTGCATTTGCTCAACTCAATGATGGGTTTGAGGTCTGTTAATTATGAATCACTCTCATTGTGCTTTAACCCTCTACAAGGCAATTGTGTAAACATTACATGCACTACAACTTGGAGAGACAATTGAGAGTTGGGGGACAGGTAGACACCAAAGTCGATGAGCAGTTCTGCAAAAGGTCCAAAAGACATTCACAAGAGGGCTAGTGTTCTTTGATTACACCATATATCCCTTATAAAAACAAGCTGGGTGTACTCTGAGACTATTAACTTCTGAGAACTTGCTCTTTGACATTTTTGTTATATCTTGCAATAGAAGGTAAGGAAAGGGAATTTATTGTTATCTGGCCCCCTTCTAGCTTTCCAGTCTACTCCTTAATCAACTCCTTATACTCTGTGGTACAGTGGTTCAGTGACAATTTCCTTTTAAAATCTGTTTTTTTTAATCTTTTTTTTTGCAAGGCAAATGGGGTTAAGTGGCTTGCCCAAGGCCACACAGGACAATTTCCTTTTTAACTATTCTTAGCATATGATCTCCATACTCCTGACTTTAGATATTTTCACTGACTGTACTCCATCTCTGCCTTTTGCCATCCCTTAAAACATAGCTAAGATCCTACCTCTTTCCCATTAATAAGAATTATTTTTGTTGGGTATTTTTAATTTATCCTTTATAATATCATATATTATATCATATATATCATTATATCATATATAATATTATATATATATATATATATCCTTGTATGTACAAAGGTGCTTTAATGGTTTCTCTTCTATTAGACTGAACTTTTTTGAAAGCAAATTTCAAAATTCAAATTCAATTCTCAGTACAGTGTTTAAAGAGCATGGGTTTAATTGCTTGCTGACGGACTGCTAACAGTAGAGTATCAGAGAATATTTGACTTATTTTTCTGATAGCTTCATTCTTTCCAAATATGGATATTTATAGCATCATTTCCCTGCTATAATTGGTCAGATATTCAATTAATTCACCCTAAAAAAATCCTGGATTTATTGACTTTCGAGTCCTACCTGCTCTTTCTGTGGCAATGCCAAACCAAACGACCCACACGTCTGGATGTTCCCCATCCTTACTTTACAAGATGAAGGAAATGATGAGAGCAATGGCTAAGTTGGGCCTAATTATAATGAAAAACAATACCAAAGAAGAAATAATGTAAGCCTTGGCAGGGAGTGACAACTCCATCATAGAATTCAAGGTAATTAAGAAGAGGAAAGATAAATAGAGCTTGACACATACCCTAGACTTTGTGAGAGACTTTTATATTTGAGTTCAAAGAAAGGTTAGGTAGAATCTCATGGCTTAAAATTCAGTCAAGAAGTCAGCCCATGCCCATATGGGAGAGTCTCAAGAATGAATTTTGATGACACAAACAATTCTAAAATTGAGGTGGTATGTTGCCTGACTGGCCAGTTTCTCTAGGGAGTGGAACCAGCTGTTGAGAGAAATAGCAATGTTTCCAGCTGTTCCCTAAACAACCTATTTTTCTCTTGCAAAGTGGAAGCCTACCCCTGGAGAGATGCATTTTCTGCTGAAGTCTGTCCAGCTGTTGTCATCATTCTGCTCAGGATTTGTACTTTTTGATATCCGTTACAGAAGAACCACTAGGATTGCCCTCAGATGGTCTACAACTTGGAGCAGCAGGAAGTAAAATACGAATGCTCTTTCTCATCCAGCTTCCCCTTAAGTACAGGGTTGACCTCACTATGTGTGAGAGGAGGGTTGGTTAGAGGGACAATATGGGATCTATGGATCAAAATATACTGCTTGCTCCTACCTTCACCATGACCATGACCATCACCAACACCATCACCAACACCACCACTAGCACAACAACAAAACACACAAAGATAAACTGATCACTGGAAGTATTAGAGGGAAGCTTTTCAGTTAGCTTTTTATTTGGATCCTACAAAGTGGCTGCTGCTGCTGACCACTGTAACAGTGGTCAATCCCTTCCTTGTATACAAAGATACTCAATAACATGGTGACCCACAGCTATTATTGAAACATAGCAGGGAAAGTAAAGTCTAACATAATATTTCAATTGGCTCAATTAGGTGGAGATTAGTTCATGAGCAGTTGATTTGGTCATCCTTTCTGTATTTTTGGTCTAGATAGGTTATTTTATTGGTATTAAAAAACTACAAGTAAGTAAATTTCTACTGCCAAAGAGTTAGGAAATGTTCTGCTAGTATTAGAAAGTTGTTTTGGGGCACTGAGAAGCTCAGTGACTTTCCTGGGGTGGAATAAAAGTGGCAAAGGCAAAATTTGAATCTAGGTTCTTCTGACTCTGAAGTCAACAGCCTATCCATTATATCATCTCTTTCTCTCTGGTTATGCACATGGACATTCAATTAAATTCGGTAAATTTTATTAAATGTAAGTTTCGTGTTTGTGATAAACCGTATGCAGTATTGGAAATAGCAACAAACAAATAAACAAACAAACCATATTCCTGCCTTCACTATGTTGCCAAATCAAGAAATGTTAGACAATTGAACTTTGAACTGAGTGTATAGAAACATATCAATAGTAAAAATGAAAACATTATCTTGCTAAAAAATATCATACTTGTGTATAAGCTTTCTCCTGGAAGAATGTAAGTTCTTTGAAGGGGTGGACTATTTTTGTCTTTATTATTTTAATTATTGTAAGGCATGAAAATATGATTGTACTCATTGGTATTTATGTATTTTATCTATGATTTAAAGGATGTTAATTCAGATAATAAGTGATTATTAAGTAATATAGATAAAGCACAACAGGTCTACGTTTTTAAGGCTTCCCGAGTGATAAAGAGCAAGCGGGTGCTTATAGAAAGGAAAATGCAATCAAAAGTCAACGGGTCCTTGTGAAAAAATCACCCACCCAAATGATTTAAGTAGGGAAATATCCATTACAATGTGAGCTTTTTGGGAGGAGGGACTAATTTTTTGCTCTTTTAAAAATCACCAATAATTAGCATACTTCCTAGCACTTAAAAGCATTTGTTGATTAATTGGATTTTTTTCAAGATGGTGATCATGGAATTTCCAAGAGACTGAATAATTGTGAGACCGGAGTGTTAAAAGAATTTTCCACAAGGATAATGCCAAGTATTATGATAGGAAAAAATAAAAAAGAAATCATTATTTAACTGCCATAACCACTAAGGAAGTATAAGTACAATTTACTGGGGTTCAAAGATGAGGGTGCAACACATGGAAAAGGTTATCATAAACTTCAAAGGAGTTAAGATTATTGAATGATTGTGGCACAGGGGGATCTAATTATAGTAGTGAGGATCAAGGAGAATGCCAACTCATCCTTCTGACCTTTTTTTAAGGGTCATAAGTATGAATGTCTATGTAAGGGATTATACAAATGGAGTTTCAATTCTCATCTACTGTGGGTAATTTGGGACACAGCTTCTACCACCAGTAATGATAATTTTATTCACAATCATTAACAGAATTAGATTCTCAGTAAGTTTTATTTTCTTCTCTTCTCAGAAGATCAACTAATTTAGACCATTTGAGATGTATTAGCACAAATACTCTTGAAAAATAACTGTCTTGATTTGGTTGTTATTTAGTAAAATTGCACAGTTAACTTTTACCATTAAATTTTATTTTGAAAATTTGAAAAGAGATAGCTAGGTCCAAGAATTAGAAATCTCATTCATTACAAAGACCTTTGTCTTTTGGAAAGTGCTGTGCTACCATGTTTGTGGCAAGGTTACTAGCATAAAGCATCTGGCATCTCTTTAGAGTTCATATCAGCATCACCTCCTACATACAGTATGGTCGGCATTTGGCAACTTGAATGTTAAGTGGTGCCCTGAACAATATCCCTCAGTCTGCTATTCTCTTTCATTGAATGGTACTGGTCAAAGGAAAGAATTCTCACTTCAATCAATTCTTACTGCATCTAATTCAAGTCTATACTCTTCATGTTTATCTGTTCAATATCAAAAAGGAAAGGTTAAAATATGAACCATTCTATATACAAATTCCTTTCATTTAGTAGGCATTTATAATTGTTCTCAGAAAAAGCATTGTGCTAAGGTGCTGGGCAAGGTTCAAGAAAACATCATCCTCATAGAAATTATGAGGGGAATAATGACACATAAATTGATATTTCACTTTCAGAATCCATAATTTAATCTATGGGAATCATCCTTTTATATCCTTTCATGAATTGTATATTTAAAAATTTTTGTTTTAAAGAGTTTTTGTGGACAGACTCATCCATCACAGGTTACAGTTTTCTCCTTTTTTATTGATGCTTTACTTTTCCAAATACATGTTATGAAAGTTTTTTTCAATATTCATCCATACACCTATGCATATTTTTAAGTTAAAAAATTTCCTTCCATCTTCCTTTCCCAACCCCCTCCCTCAGTGGCAAACAGTCAGGTAAATATTGTACTTACACATTTGTGTTAAGCATGTTTACAAGTTAGCCATTTTTCTTATGAGCAATTAGGATTAAGTGAAAGAAATACATGAGACAGTTTTTTAAAAAGTGAATGTAGAGTTCCTCAGATGCTGAAGGATTTTTGTTTTGTTTTGTTTTGTTTTGTTTTTCCTCCTCTAGATGTGGATAGCATTGTCCATGACGGTTTAATATGGTTGTCCTAGCTCTCTGAACTGCTGTGAGCAGTTGCATGCATCAAGGTTGATCATCTCACAATGTTGTTAATGTGTAAATTGTTTTCATGTCCGTTGCTGTCTTTGCTCAGTATCAGATCCTATAATTCATTCCACACTTCTTTAGAATCTGACCATTTGCGACTTCTTTTAGAACAATAATATCCCATAATATTCATGTCCCATAATTTGTTTAGCCATTCCCCAATTGATGGGCATCTCCTCAATTTCCAATTCTTTTCCACTACAAAAAAGAGCTGCTATGAATATTTTGGAACAAGTGAGACTTTTCCCATTTTTTTGATTTCTCCTGGATATAGGCCTAGAATTGGAATTGCTGGGTCAAAGGGTATAAACATTTTAATTGCTCTTTGGGCATAATTTCATATTGCTCTCCAGAGGGTTGGATCAGTTCACAACTCCACCAGCAATATATCAATGTCCCAATCCTCCCACAACCTCTCCAACATTGATCATTTTCCCTTTTTTGTCATCTTAGCCAATCTGATAGGAGTGAGGTGATACCTCAGTGTTGTTTTAATTTGCATTTTTCCAATCAATAATGATTTGGAGCAATTTTTTCATATGATTATATGTAGCTTTAATTTCTTCATTTGAAAACTGTCTATTCATATGCCTTGACCATTCAATTGGGGAATGACTTGTGACCTTATAAATTTGTTGCAGTTCTCTATATATTTTAGAAATAAGACCATTATCAGAACTCCAGTTGTAAAGATTGTTACCCAGCTTTCTGCTTTCCTTCTAATTTTGGCAGCATTGATTTTATTAGTTCAAAAATGTTTTAAGTTAATGTAATCAAAATCATTTATTTTGCAGTTTATAATGTACTCTATTTCTTGTTTGGTCATAAATTTGTCCCCTTTCCAGAGATCAGATAGAATGTTTCTTGGTCTTTTATACACTTTTCTTATCTGGGACTTTCCTAATTCACCCAAATTGTTAGCAATCCCTCTATCTTGAAATGGTTTATTATTTATTTCATATATGCTTTGCATTTGCTTCTTTTTTTATTCTTTTTAGATTATTTATTATTTATTTAAGGCAATGGGGTTAAGTGACTTGCCCAAGGTCACACAGCTAGGTAATTATTAAGTGTTTGAGTCTGGATTTGAACTCAGGTCATCCTGACTCCAGGGCTGGTGCTCTGTCCACTGCACCACCTAGCTGCCCCCATTTACTTACATCTGATGTGGCATCATCTAGTAGAATGTAAACTCCTTGAGTGCAGAGACTTTTTAACATTTTTGTATGACATAATTTTTACAAGAAGTAAGATCTGTAAAATGGTAAAGTAGTAGAATTGAATATGCCAGTATAGATGCCAAGGTCCAATGCCCCAGTCTGATGGTTATGACTGAATTATTTCTGGGAAAGACATGACCAAAAGAATAGGGAAGGATTAAGAAGGATGATGTCAGAGATGTAATTGTTGATGCTTTTGTTACTCATCATCATCATTGCTAGATTTAGACTTCTAAAGGTATTCTCCACTGAAAAGTAGACTCCCTAGGGACATACATATCATTTGTTCACAATGGAACAAAGACATACACAGAGAAAGCCTCCAAGATAAATAGAATTCACAAGGTTGCACCACTTTTTTTTTTTAAAACTCGTTCTCTTTTCACTCCTGAAAGCCATGAAATCTGAAATGAAAGCCACTTTTTTAGAACCATGGATCAAGTAAGTTTGTCTTCATAAGATTACAAGGGAAACCAAATGTATTGAAAGAAAGATGTATTTTTCTAATCCAAATTTACAGATATTTGGTGGTCTAGGGGACCCTAAGTTAAGAATACCATGGATTACAACAATATCATAGTGAAGTATGGTGGAACTTAAATAAGACTGGATATAATATATTATTGACATTATTGTGAAATGATGTGCATTGGGGGCAATACTATCAAAATTCACATCATCTATCATACAATTATCCCTTATGTCTGTATATCTATCTATCTATCTATCTATCTATCTATCTATCTATCTTTCTATCTTTTACTAAAGTCTTGGTTCACTGCTGCTGCTGATTATGGTTAATAGGTAACCCTGTGTTTTCCAAGGTTCTACTAGAGGCTATAAATTCTGGAAGTTTCAACTGAGCTAGAAAGACTAAATTATGGGTCAGAGATGGAGTATGAGTGTTGGAGAATGATGGAGGGCAATATATAATACCTGAGGTGTATATATATCTATATCTCTATCTATCTCTATCTCTACCTATCTCTAACTCTAATCTATCTCTAATCTATCTCTATCTCTATCTCTGTCTCTATATATCTCTATCTCTAACTCTATCTATATCATCTATATCTATATCTATCTACATCTACATCTATATCTATTTCATCTATATCTATCTAATTAATTAATATAAATTGGTCATTGCCAGAGTTGACTTCCTGATGATAAGTTTTCTCTTCACAAATTCATAAAAAGCATACTAAGTGTACTCCATACTAAGGTATGTAGGAGTCAGTAGAATGAATTAACACACTGACTATATACATGCACACTCGACTTGCTATTTGAATGGAAAGTACTGCTATAAATTTCCCTAAGGCAGAGAGAAAAAATGCAAAATCCCATGGGCGAAAGATTATGTAAAATTTATTAAAAACAGATTTAGAAGAAAATATCTGGCAGTAAATGAACTATTTTAATTAGTGCTGAATATTACTTATCCTATTATAATATCATGCAAAGCAAATTTATTATGGTTGAAAAATTGACTAGTGATATAAAAGACAATTCTTCCAGTTGCTAAAAGGAACAAAATGAATAATGTGACTTTTTACACGTTTTTGTCATATTTTAAATTCATAAGTTTTTGATGATACTTTCTGTGTTCATTTTATTAGTTTCTGACTGTTATGGCTTCTCACTCTCTAATTATACATGGAAGTTATCCATTACCTATTTTATACCAACTGCATTAGTGTCTTCTCTGAAGATTCTGCCACTATGGATTCTACCTCTGTAATCAATTCTCTTCTTTCTATCCCCATGGCAAATACTTTAATTCAAATTCTTATTATTTATTAAATGCAACTTTGTTAATATTTGGTGTCATTCCAATTTTTTCTTTCTCCAATTTCTCCTTACTGTGACTAAAATTATTTTCTTAAAATAATCACTCTTTTCTTAAAATAATCACTCCTTAAAAATTACTCCTTTATGCCAAAGCCTTCAATGCTTCCCCATTTACTGTCTGATAAAATACATATTCTGTATTCTGACATTCAAGTTTGTCCACAATTCAATTATAAAAAACCAAACCTCTGTAGTTTCTGGTGGATTGTGAACCCAAATAAATCAACTGTGTGACATGGAAGTTACTAAAGCTAACATTTTCTGAGGCCATGTTATGACAGATGTAGTATCCAAAACCAGGCGGTGATGTCCAGCTCATGGTCTGAGCAGATTGGGGAAAATGTCTTCATTTCTCGATTTTAGAATCAGTGCTCATCCACAGTAAGACCATCAGGATAGTGAGAAAATTGGTAACCAAATCATTTAAAGAATGAATACAGGGCATTGGCATAAAATGATGAGATAGGATATCTGATTTCAACATCTAAAGGATTATCACACAGAAAAGGAACTAGGCTTCTTTCGCTTGGTTCCAGAAATAAAGATCAGTGAGTGGAAGTTGCCCAGGGATAGATTTTGATCTATATAGAGAGTTACTTCACCATCTGTGCCACAGTGCCTAAACTTTTTATCAATGACTTAGATAAATATATAAATGGCATGCTTTATCACACTTGTAGGTGACAGAAGGTTGGGGGAGATAGCACATTGGGCAACAGAATCAGTATCAAAAAAATATTGACAGAATAAAGTAAGTTTAATCTTATGGTGCTATATCTAATGAGATATTATTCAACAGGGATAAGTGTAAAATCTTATAGTTGGGTAGAAAAATCCCCACCCCAATCTCACAAGATGGAATGGAATTAGCATATTCCATGCATATTCCAGGTATTCTTCTAGCACTTTTTTACAACTATTATCTCATTTAAACTTCAAAACAACCTTGATAGGCCTTTGCTAATCTGATTGTGTTACTCTCATTTTTTACATTGAGAAAACTGAGGCAGACAGAGGTTAAGTGACTTTCCCATGGTCACATATCTCATAAGTTTTTGAAATCACATTTAACTCAGAGCCTTCTGATTCTGGACTGATTTTTTTCAATCAATCAGTCATTAAATATTTATGTAGTGCTTACCATGTAGTAGAGACCTACTTTTAAGGAGCTCAGTTTTTAATAGGAGAGACAATATACAAATAAACATAACAAAACAAGCTGTAAATATGAAAAGTAGGAATCAATGAATAGAAGGAAGTTATCAGAGGTAAGAGGGGTAGGGGAAGGCTTCTGTGTTCCACCCAGCATTTCTCCCAGGTAAAGGAAGCATGTCCAGGTAGCAGTGATGTGAATATATATCTTTTATATTTATTACATACATATATAAATATATTTATTGCATATATATATAAATATATTACATAAATTTACAACATATTTATGTATATATGTATACATATATATGCTGGTTTTTAGTAGACTGCATGCTTATTATGAATCAGCAGTGTGAGGTTAATTCTGTCATGGGATAGAAGAAGACATAAATTCCAGGAATAAAGAGGAGAAAAGTCCTCTATTTTTCTATTCTAGTCCAACCTCATCTCTTATATTTTATTAATTCTGAGCACCATTGTCTAAGGAGAACATTGAAAGAGTGAGGAATATTCAAGGGAGGGTAGCCAGGATGTGAAGGTATTTGAATCCATAACATATAAAGATCAGTTAAATGAATTGAGAATAATAGCTTTGGAGGAAAAGAAGACTTGGGTAGGGGTATAGTAGGCAACTTTAAATATTTGGAAGATTATTATATGGAGAAGGAATTAGACTTTTTTATGCCCAGAGGGCAAAATGAAGAAAAAAGTGGGAAGACTGCAAAGAAGTGAATTTGGGTTCACTTTCAGGAAAAAGCTTCCTAATAATTAAAGCTGTTCTCCTGATGTTGGGCAAAATTGAAAGTAAAATGAAAAAGTATAGACAATTTCATGGAAATAATAAATATGAACTTGGATGGATTTGGAAATATAGTGGAGAATAGAAAGGGGTGGTGTGCTGTGGTCCATGAGGTCATGAATATTTGGACACAACTGAATGACTAAACAACATTAAGAAGAATGAGTTAGCTTAACTTGATGAGTCCTCTTTGGAAATCTTCAAAGAGAGACTGGATAACCAATTTTCAGATTACTTTACAATGTAGAGTCTTTTTGTATAAAAATTGATCTAGGCAATGGTCTCTTTTCCAGTTCTTAAATTTTCTGATTTTGTACATTCCCTGGCCTGATATATCTCCATATTTGAGCAGAGTGACTGGATAGCACTTCTTACTAGCAGGTTTTTCTGGAACAAGAATAGAGGTCACCTAAAAACTTTTACCATGCCTGAAGGTAGGACCTGATCTACATGCATTATTGGATGAATGGGAATTTGAGTGGTAACAATATTTATCTGGATAGATTCATCAAGCATAGGTATGGTCACACGCTGATCCACCAAATTTCACATCAAGATCTAACTTGAGATTCAACCAAAACTGATCTATTCTATCATAGTACTTTGACTTTGCTGAAGCCAAAAGAATCTACTAGTTCATACTTTTCATTTTAAGGAGAATGACAAAAATCTTTGTGAGCTGCTTAAGAAACCCTCTCTTCTGTTCTCCAGGTATTAGTTTCCTCCGTTCCCAATAGAATTTTGCAATTCTTCCTTGTGGATCCTGGTCCTGTTAAGTAAAGTTCTACTTTATCTTGCTGGGTCCAGTCCTCTTTGCCACTGTCAGTCTCATGTTTCCTCAGAATTCACAAACTTCCTTTCTAACTTTACCCTGTGTTACCTTTTCTGATTAGAATGTAATCTCCTAACAGGCAAGAACTGCTCTTTTGTTTGTTGTATCTTTAGAGCCTAGCATAGCACTTTACACATAAATAATCCCTGCATCTCTCAATCCATCTGTACCTAATAAGTTTAATAAATACTCTATTTCTTTTTCCTTCATGGGACTATTTTCTTTTAGGGGGAAGGGGCAACCTTCTTTACCTTGTAGTCCACTACAAAGATGAGAGGTGGAGTCTTTGAAGACCTAGTCCAAGAAGAATCCCTGGGAATGAAAATCTATAAGTGACCTTCCTTGGGAGATACTGCCTGCAGCTAGGGATGGTACTTCCAAGTGCTGTACTAGAAACTTACAGCCTTATCATGTTTTTCAGAATATGAGGGTGACTGAAATGGTATAAGGAGCAAGAATAGGATAGAGGAGAAAGCACATAGCTAACAAAAACATGCTTCTATTTCAGAATTTGAGTAACCCTTTTCTCTAGGTTTACCATTCCTTAATTGTAATGACTAAGCTTTCTCAAAAACTGATCTGGGTACCTGAATTATTTACTACAGTTGTTGATAGAATTCCTTGTCATATTCTCCAACAGAAATATCATATACCCAAGGATTCTTTTACAATTGGCATCAGTATATTTTGGCAAGTTCCACTCAACAAAATGCATACATATACAGATCAGATTTTTCTCCTTGAAAATAGTGTTGTATGTTTATTAAGCACACAAGACCAAAATATAAATTCATGACTGAGGAATTTTGAAGAAAAATGCACTTTTTTTTAACAAGCAGCTATTTATATAGAGGAATATTAGCTTGAATGGAAAATATTAACTATTCATTTGTATAATGTACATAAAAAGAGGAAGTGAAATGTTATCAAACCTTTTAAATTTTTTTGATAGACTGAAATTAGATTTTTGCTTCAAAGACCAAGAATCCCAAGTCTGTGAACTGGCTGCCAGGTTACAGTAGTTTTACGGCCCAGGAAGGAACTCTTCATTAGTTTTATAGCATTTTGGGTGCAAAAAGAAGTAAGTCTTATTTAATTTCAATAGCTTTATATCAATATTTCTATTCTTATTAACTTTTAGCACAAAAAAATCAAATCCTTTTAATTATCTTATAAGGTCCCCTCACCATAGGTACATCTAGGTCTCACAGTGGATAGAATGCCAACCCTAGTATCAGACAGTCATCTTCCTGAGTTGAAATAAGCTTCAGATTATTACTGGAAATGTAATCCTGGGCAAGTCACTTAGCTCTGTTTGCCTCAGTCTCCTCATGGTGAGGAAAGAGATTTGACTTGGGAACAAAGTATCTGATTTGCCTTCATTAGATTTATTGCCCTAGTTATGTTTTATTAGGCTAACATTAATGAAATCAGCCTGTATAAAATATTTTCTATGTGTTAGAGAAGAAATTGCATGGAATGAAGCATTTTCATTTTGTCCATGATACTTTGAGTTTATTGGACAATTTCGTGCATATCAATATCATTTGACTAAATTACCTAATTTCTCTTTCTTCATTCATAAAATTGACATAATGAGACCAATATTTTTCTAAAGGCTCTGTCACCTCTTACAATTCTGATTTTTTTCTCTATCCTCAAATCAGTCAACTTTCCTTAAGTTTATGTTGTCTATCTCTAACTCCTTTTGAGTTTATGTGTCTGCAATTCACTATCATCACTAAATTATATCAACTCTAAATGTTAGTCTATACAGGCAGCCTGAGTCTATTATTTGTTGAGGGATCTAGGAGAATTTCTCTGGAGCACAGTGGCTTTCCAAAATTCTGCCCCCAATTCTAGTGGATACTACATTAAAACTAGATTTCTCCTCCTATGTCACCTGTTTATGTATTCCCATGGTGTGTGGATCCACAAAGTAAAGGCTGGGCCAATTTTTCCATCTGCTAGATAACTCTTTGTTGCAAAATTGAATTAGGCCAAGGAAAATTTTATTTCTGTTTTGGTTGCAGTAAGATATAGTTTATGCACATAAATTACTTTGCAGATTGAATGCCCCTCATATAAAAGAGAGCACTTATTTCTGAGGCATATGCTAAACCCACATGAAGGCTGTAATGCATGCATTTCTCCAACAATTTTGGAAAACATCAAAGAATATGACAGGTACTGCTCAATATCTTTCAGCTATGATTATGCAGGTCTATCTCCCCAAACTTCCATTTTCACATATATAAGTCAAATGATTTGCCTAAGCTAAGCTGTCTGTTACCTCTTTCAGAAAAAATTCAATATTGAGCAGTAGTGATCTATAATTTTAGTAAATTGCTACCTGGGAATATTCTCTTTAAAATGTCTTGTTAGGTAGCAGTTCAAACAAAGTTAGGGAAGCATGTTGTAGACAGACTAATTGGAATAGGTCCATATGGTACACTGGAATATAGGGACTGGACCTGTAATTTTTTTGGTATTTGATACTCCCAGGAAAGGAAACTTCCTCCACTAATGCTGGTGAGCATTTTTTCTTCCATTTAAAATCAAGAACATGAAATAGTTTACTGACTTTCCCAGTTTCACATGATTAGTGTATGTCAGAGACAGGCTTCTCATAGTATGTATAGGTCCAAATATTGATCACACTTTTCCTCAGAGTCTGGATTGAATAAAACCAATTAGCAGCAGACCCTGGAACCTGGAATCAGGAGGATTTCAGCTTAAATTTGACTTATAATATTTATTAGCTGTGTGACCCTGAACAAGCTTAGCCCTGAGGAAGATGACTGGTCAGTGACTTCTCTTTCCATTCTCATTTTCAATCAACTTTTCTGTTTCTCCATCACCCCTTAGTTCCCTCCTTTAGTACTCTAATAACTCTTCTCCAATTTTATAAGTTGTAAATGTTATCTATCCTTTGAAAATAAGTCTTTATGCCCTACCAATCAAAATTCCAGAAAAATTAATGAATTAGAAAAAATTGTAAGTAAATTTATATGGAGAAATAAAAAGTCAAGAATTTCCAGGGATTCAATGGGGAAAAAGTGAAAAAAAAAGTGGCTCAGCTTTACTGATCTAAAATTATATTATAAAGCATCAGTCCTCAAAATTGTGTGGTATTGGCTAAGAAATAGAGTCATGGATCAGTGGAATAGACTAGGTAAAAAATAGCAGGAAATGATTATAGTAATCTGCTGTTTGATAAACCCAAAGAATCCAGCTATTGGGATAAAAAAACTCTCTTTGTTTAAAAACTTTTGGTAAAAATGGAAGTTAGTATGGAAGAAACTTAGATTAGACCAAAGCCTCACACCCTATACCAAGATAAGATCAAAATGAATACAGGATCTAGACATAAAAAAACAATATTATAAGCAAACTAGAAGATCAAGGAGTAGTTTACCTGTCATGTCTATGGAAAGGGAGACAGTTTATGTCCAAGGAAGAGATAGAGAACATCATTCAAAACAAACAAACTATATAATTTTGACTACATTAAATTAAAAAGCTTTTGCACAGACAAAACCACTGTAACCAAGACCAAAAGAAATGTAGTAAATTGGTGTGCAGGGAATTTAAACCCTAACCCAAAATGACTACTCAGAGTCCTCTCAAAGTGGCAGCAAAGAGTTAAAAATTTAATTCAATTCTTGCAAGAAGTGGGGCAGTTCCTAACTCTCTATGAGGGAGAGAGAGCAGAAAAAGCTGAACTACAGAAGCTGAAGCAGGTTTAAAAAACCACAAAAACCACAATCCATTCCCCCTCCTCTTTTCTGCTGACCCTTACAACCATTGGTCAACCTTGAAGCTCGGAAGAGAAGGGAGGTGTACCTAAGCTTTTGCATGAGGGTATGTCTTTGTTTACATTTTATAAGGTTAGGGTGACATAATTTTTCTAACCAGAGATCCAGGTTCTCACACTCACCTGATTCTTGAGAAATAGAAACTGAGGCCTATGGCTTAGAGTAATTTAGCACTGTGTTTATGAAAAGTCAGCACTTTTGCTCCTCACATTGGGAAACAGTTTTTGCAACTAGTATTTCTGACAAAGGACTTATTTCTAAAATATACAGAGAACTGAGTCAAATTTTCAAAAACAACCCAAGCCATTCCCCAATTGACAAATAGTCAAAGGATATGCAAAGGCAATTTTCAGCTGAGGAAATCTAAGCAATCCATAGTCATATGAAAAATTGCTCCATATCATTACTTATTAGAGAAATGCAAATTAAAGCATCTCTGAGATACCACCTCACACCTCTCAGACTGGCCAATATGAATAGAAAGGACAATGATCAATGTTGGAAGGGATGCGGGAAATCTGGGACACTAATACATTGTTGATGGAATTGTGAACTCATCCAGACTTTCTGGAGAGCAATTTGGGATTATGCACAAAAGACAACAAAAATGTGCATACCCTTTGACCCAGCAATACCACTACTGGGTCTATACCTGAAGAGGTGATAAAAAAAAAGGGTAAAAACATCACTTGTACAAAAATATTTATAACAGCCCTGTTTGTGGTGGAAAAAAAAATTGGAAATTAAGTGAATGCCCTTCAATTGAGGAATGGCTTAACAAGCATGGTATATGTATGTCATGGAACACTATTGTTGTATTAGAAACCAGGAGGGATGGGAATTCAGGGAAGCCTAGAAAGATTTGCATGAACTGATGCTGAGCAAGATGAGCAAAACCAGAAAAACATTGTACACCCTAACATCAACATGGGGGCAATGATCAACCCTGATGGACTTACTCATCCCCTTAGTGCAACAACCAGGGACAATTTTGAGCTATCTGCAATGGAGAATACCATCTGTATCCAGATAAAGAATTATGGACCTTAAACAAAGACCAAAGACTATTATTGTCAAATTAGAATAAAAAACATTATATTATTATTATTATTGTTGTTGTTGTGTAATTTTACTATCTCATCCTTTATTTTTCTTCCTTAAAGTTATGATTTCTCTGTCATCACATTCAACTGAGATCAATGTATAACATGGAACCAATGTAAAGACTAGCAGACTGTCTTCTGTGGGGGGTGGGGGGAGGGAAGCAAGAGTGGAGGAAAAATATAGAACTCAAAATAAATAAAATCTTTCTTTAAAAAATAAGTCTTTAGTTAAATTTCATTATATCTTTGCATTTGGAAGGAATAAGGAGGGTCTTACCTAGGAGGCATTTGAGGTAGTAGTTAAAATAGAGGTTGCAGAACTAGAGGAGGGTTTAATGTTATGCCAAATTTCAGGCCTGGTCAAATAGGTAGAGGCAAAAGAAGGAATGTGGATAAGATGATTTGGCTCCAGATCAAAAAATAGTGTGACAAAGAAATAATGAGGATCTTTGAAATAATGTCAAACTTGGAACAGCTAGGTGGTGCACTAGATAAAGAATGGGTCCTAGAGTTAGGAGGACCTGAGTTGAGATTCAGATTTAGACACTTAATAATTACTTAACTGTGTGACCTTGCACAGGTCACTTAACCCCATTGCCTTGCAAAAAAACAAAAAAAATGTAAAATGAAATTTTTCAAATTTATCAGGATCTTATAGTTTTTTTTTTCCTAACTACCAGGGGATGAGGGTGTTGCTCCAGGAGAAGTGGTCCTTCCCTGATGGGTGATTGCATCGAACTTGTATTATCAATCAGCTGGGTCATCCAAATAGGAAGATAGGCAAAGCCTAGAGGTCAACTATAAACTTCCTGGGAGAAGGACTATAATCCCCTCTTTTAAAAGATAAATTTTGATGTATTCATAATATTGAAAGTTTTAGAAAAGGACCAGTAATTAAATACATATATAAGAGAGTAAAAAAATGGAAACAATTTAAGATCACTGTAAACCATTAGAATGGTTGTACTGTGACCACTGCATTTCCAGAGGCATTAATTATTAACGTGAAGAAATTCACTCATCCAAGTCACCATTTTTTAAAGTGGAAGCAAGTGAATAAAAATTTCATTGAGTATTATCATCGATGGCTTTGTTTTTACCAATTTATATTTACTCCTTCTTCAAGGAGTTGGTCCAGAAGAGATTAGGGGATTGTAACTAATAACAAGAATAATAGCTAGCATTTATATAGTGCCTTAAGGTTTTCAAGATGTTTTATATATGTTATTTCATTTAGTCTTTACAATAATCCTCTGAGATAGGTGCTACAATAACTCTCATTTTACAGATGAGAAAACTGAGTCTGAATAGATTGCCCACACACAGCAAACAAGTGTTTAGAATTTAGGTATTCCTAAATCACTGCTTGGCAAACTGCACCTCCCAGATACCCCCAAGCCTTTATTAAGTACTTACTATGTTTCTAACACTGTGTTTAATTCTAGGGATACCAAAAAAAAGGGAAAAACATAATTCTTTCCCTGAAAGGAACTTTGGGATAAGAGATAAGCAAACAATTGATTTTCCTGGTTTCTTTCAAGTTTCGGCTAAAATTCCACCTTCAATAAGATTACTTTTATTGTTAATACCTTTTCTCTGTTGATTATCTCCTATTTATGCTCTCTTGCTCTCTCTCTCTCTCTCTCTCTCTCCTACTCGTCTCTTTTTTCTCTTTCTTTCTGTGTCTCTCTGTCCCTGTCTATCTCTGTCTGTCTGTCTCTCTATCTCTCTCCTTTTCTGTCTCTCTGTCTCCATCTCTCTCTTGCTGTCTCTGTCTCTCTGTCTCTGTCTATCTCTATTTCCTCTCTGTATCTCTCCCCTCCCTGTCTCTGTATCTCTGTGTCTCTGTCTCTGTGTCTCTGTCTCTCTCTCTCTCTCTCTGTCTCTGTCTCTCTCTCTCTGTCTCTCTGTCTCTCTCTCTCTCTTGGTCTCTGTCTCTTTGTATGTGTATAGATATGCACATGCACATGCACATACAAACACATAGATCTTGTTTATATATCATTTTGTACATAGGATTCATCTTGTCTTCCTCATTAGACTATGGTATCTGTGAGAACAGGGACTGTCTTTTACTTTTCTTTGTATCCTTGGCATATATCATGGAGGTGCTCCATAAATTCTTCTTGACTTGAGAAGATACATGGAAAGGAGATGGGCATAAGTAGTTGGAAGGAACAAGAAAGTCCTCTTGGGACAGGTAGGATTTGAGCTATGTCTTAAACAAAGTCAGGGGAACTAAGGAGGTGAAGGATTAAATCATTCCAAGTCCAGACTAGGCAAGGAGTAAATCATTCCAAGGCTAGACTAGGGAAGGAGAAGGATATGGAGTGTTCTTTGTGAGGACCTTCAAGTAGATCATTGTCTCTGGAACATGAAGCACATAGGAAAAACTGGAAAAAGTTAGAAGGAAGCAAGCTTTTAAAACCTTTAAATGTCAAAGACCTATATATTTAATTGAGGATGGGGGGGAGGGTGGAATAGTGAATTCCCAGAACTAACTGAGCAATGAGGTGACATGTTAAAAACTAAACTTTAGAAAAAGCACCTTGGAAATAGAATGGAGGATAGAGTGAAGTGGGAAGAAGCTTCAGTAGAGGAGATCAGCCAGAAGGCTATTGCAATAGTCCAAAGGAGAGGTAATGAAATTCTGAACTAGGGTTATAGCTATGAACATGAAGAAAACGGAAAGATATATTGGAGCTGTAAATGAGAGATATTATGAAGGTAGAAACATGGTTTAGCAACAGATTGGTCATATGGAATAACTGTGAGTGTTAAGTTGAACTGGGGTGACTGAGAGGATGAAAATGCTTTTAATAATAATAATAGGAAAGTTAGGTAGAGGGAAATCTTGGGTGGAGAGGTGAAATTATGAGTTCTTTTTGGCATGTTGAGTTTTGAGATGGACCATTCAAGTAGCCCAAAGGTCAGTTGGAAGTATTGAACTAGAGACATGTATATGTGTGTGTATTGAATTATGTATACATATATAGGCAATGTAATATACATAAACAATTTCTATATCTATGTGCATACATAATCTTTGTGTGCATAAATGACTATAAAATTTTATATATGTATGTATATTTTTATCTATCTGGTTAACATTTCTTAGAGAAATGATCAGACTAGGAGTTGATAAGATCACAAATTGGCATAGTATAGAGGGAGAAGTGAAGAAGGTATAGGAAAGAATCATAATGGACACCCAAAGTTAATGGGCAAGTCCTGGGTGAAGAATCAGTAGAGTAGATTGAAAAGGAGCACTCTAACTGAGGGGAATTAGGAGAGAACAATATCTTGAAAAGCTAGTGGTGAGACAATTTCTAGGAGAGATGGTCAGCAGTGTCAGCAACAGCAGAAAGATCAATAAGAATGAATTTGAGATCATTGAGATTTGGGGAGTACAGTTTCAGTTGAATGATAGAGTTGGAAATCATATTGCAGAGGGTTTGGATGAGAGGGTGAAAGAAGAGGAAAAATGAAGGCATTTCATGTAGATAGCTTTCTTATGGAGTTTAATTGTGGAATGGAGAGATATTGAATGATAGTAGTGAAAGTAGAATCAAATGAATTTTTAAGGGTAAGGAAGTCAGGAATCTGCAGGGACCAGGGAAGAGGGCAGTAAGTAGGGAGAGATCGAAGATAAAATAAAAGTGGGGATGATAGTGGAGGCAATGTAGCTGATGCTGGTAAAGGTAGAGGATCCAGAGTGCATTTGGAGGTATTGACTTCGTCTAGGAGAAAGGACATGTCAATTTAAGACTGGAATAAACTAAGAAACAAAAGGGAGACAATATGTTCAAGTGATGTGAGATGAAGAGTAAGGGAAAAATGGGGTTTTTCTCTGAAAATGAACTTATTTCATGAAGTATAAGTAAATATCCTTAGCTGAGAAGAGGGGGGTGGTAGAGAGGATGTCATGGGAGGTACCAAAAGAGATAGGAAGATCTAAAATAGAGGGTGCTATAGTGAATTGACTGAGTGGGAGTGCAAATGTTTAACTTTTGAGGACCCAACTGAACTTAGATAACATAAATTTGTAATGGAAAAAATAAAACAAATAAAAAACAAAAGAAATATGAAACTTTATCTTTCAGCTCCAGGAAAAGGACTTCCAAGAGCTATAAGCTATAAGCTACCCTTTTGATAAAGATCCTCTCTAACCTTATGTACACTTTCTCCTAGTCTCTTTATGTTCTGATGGTAAAATGTGCCAGAAATAAATAACCATTTCTAAAATTAATTGGACCTGACTGAACAATTAATATTGCCTGATAATCCTGGAGGGAAGCACACTGGTTGGGAAAGAGAAAGGTATCCCTAAATCTCTCATAGTTAACACTAGAGTTCCAAGAAGCAATGTAGAAAGTCTTGCTCTGGCTCTGCTCTGACTTTGTGGATGTGGGCATTGAGATAAGAATCCCTAGAGTCTATATGTACTACATTATCATTATATCTTTCATTTTACATTCCACCTTATACATGCTAAGATTCACATGCAGTATCAGCCCATCTGTAAAATGACAGATGGAGCATACTCAAGAAGGGGGGAAAAGACTTTATTCAGAATTTAAAAAAACAGCTCTGAAGTTATTTTAGCAAAAGGAAACTTTCTGAGTTCAAAAAAATTAAATTTTTAAAAGCAACAGTTCTCAATTTCATGGATCACTGTGAAGCATTACACTACTTTTAAAAAAATTATGCTAAGACAAATAGTTACAAATTTTATAGAGTAATACCCCTCCTCTTTAAAAATAGCTATTGAGGGGGCAGCTAGATGGTGTAGTGGATAAAGCACCAGCCCTGGAGTCAGGAGTACCTGGGTTCAAATCTGTTCTCAGACATTTAATAATTACCTAGCTGTGTGGCCTTGGGCAAGCCACTTAACATTTGCCTTGCAAAAGCCTAAAAAAATAAATAAAAATAAAAAAATAAAAGTAGCTATTGCACCATCCCTTTCCATAAAATGCTTTACATAATTTTATTAGTTTACTTTTACATAAAAATTAAAAATTTATTCTAAATTTTGTAACACACAAATCAATCTCATTGGTGTCGTGAGCCTATATCTACTAGTTGTAATGGTAGCAGATTATGTCTACATTGAGATTTGACCTAGGCTGATTCAAATTTGACCTCATTTGTGCATGCCATATTAATTAATCAGCATAGGGGAGTTAGACGGCACAGTGAATAGAGCACTGGCCATGGAGTCAGGAGGATGAGAGTTTGAATCCAGCCTCACACAATTGATACTCATTAGCTGTACGATCTTGGGCATGTCACATAACCCTGATAGCCTGGCAACCATCTACAGTTGTTGTAATTCATATGTAGCCACTAGATCCAGATGACTCTGGGGGAGAAAATGAGGCTGGTGACTTAACACAGCCCCCCTCACTCCAATCCAATTGATGTGCTTGTCATGGCATTACCTCCCTGGTGTCATGGTCTTCTTTGAGAACAAACATTATCATTAATCATGTTTTAATTCATTGGCACATTGGCATATTAGTCTCACTTTTTAAAAACTTTGATCTGAATTTTGTTTTCCTTAAAAGTAGGTGAATTTACATTATGAGAAATTATCTATTAATTTTGGTGATTGTTTTATTGCCTCATCTCTTCCAGAGTTTCTTCCTCTTCCCCCCCCCCCCCCCCCCGGCAGAGGGAGAGAGAGGGGAGAAGGGAACAAGGGACCCACTAAGGGAATGTGCTAAGAGTTATCTGTCTAAAGATCTTCAAAGACATATATTGCCTAAAAAGAAAGGATTATCATTTGTCTCTCTGATGCAGGGAGTTATGGATATAGATTTATAATTGGAAATGAATTTTGCAAGCTTTTATACTATTAAATTTTGTAAAAAGTTACATACTCCTGTGATGTAAATTGACTCCTATGTTCCATTGTTAAATATAAATTCATGATGTCTCCTCATTCCCACTTCCCAACTTCCAGTCTTTTACCTGGTTTCAGCCACGTAGAGGGGGGGGATATTGCCTCGTCTCCCACTGCCTCCAGACTCTTTTGTACCCAGAGAGTGGGCAGAACTAAAAAAGTCTGGTCTGGATTCACTCAAGTCTCAGCCCAGTCAGTTCTTTTGTCTTTCTTTCTGTCTGTCTTTCTTTCTGTCTGTCTGTCTCTGTTATTCTGCCCTCTAGCAGCTTAGCAAAAACACCTTGCTGCTTCTCCGGGAGAAGAAAAGATTGTAATCTGGGGGTGGCTAGGTGGCATAGTGGATAGAGCACCACTGACCCTGGAGTCAGCAGTACCTGGGTTCAAATTCTGTCTCAAACACTTAATAATTGCCTAGCTGTGTGGCCTTGGGCAAGCCACTTAACCCCATTTGCCTTGCAAAAAAACCTAAAAAAAAAAGATTTTAATCTGTAACTTTGCAGGCTTGTATATTAAATCCTGAGTGGTTTTAAACTTCCAGAGATGTGTGTGAATTCTTTCACCATTCAAGGCTTTTCAATCTTAAATTGGTGACCCTGGCAGCATCACTGCATCTTCAGGCAATCTAATTTCTGGAGTGAAGTTTTGAGTTTGATTTCTATTTCTTCATCTTCAATAGAACATGTGAAGGGGGAAGCAGTGTCTAATGACTGATTTCCAAGTATTATTGCCTATATGACTATGGAAATGTGATTTTACCTCTTTGCACCTTAGTTTGTCCATCTGTAAATGGAAGGAAGTCTACATTAGAGTATTTCTAGAATCACTTTCAGCTCTGTATCTATGGTCCTACATTTTAATCTCAATTTGTTTTTTGGGGATGTTGAGATATTCTACTAGCTCAGGTCATGTACAGAATACAGATTATTGCCTATTTATACCCCAGTCCACTCTTCCTCAATTGACTATGGAGTGCTCAAAAAACACTTTCGCTGTTCTTTTATTGTTATATCTTAGGCACCAGAAGTCTTCTGTGAGGATTCAAATGCATCATTTCATAATAACACTTCAATGACTGATAGACATAGTGCTTATTTGAACTTAAATTGTTCACAACTAGGGTTACTTAGGCAAATATAGTTAGGGCAGAACCCTAACAAGGTAGGTCACACAAGAATATCTTGCTGACCATTCAAAGCATAGAAAAAGGAAAAATTGGATAAAAAATGGATTAAAAACCCTTTAGTGCATCCATTTGAGAATAGGACATCCAAGGTAAGATATACTGGAGGAGCTCCCCAAATGTAGCTCCTGGGAGTTGATGGTCAAGGCTTTAAATCTTTGTTGTTGTTACTGTTGTTTTTCCCCCTAAAAATTTTCTCTGCAAACTGATTTAGAGAAGTTGTATTTTATTTAAATTACATTATACCTGAGTCATTGAAAGGCTTTTGATTCTGAAACATGTAAAATAAAATGTTAACCTTTCCAAAATTGCCATGAAGAGAGTTTAGGTGTTGTGGGAGGGAGACAAGTCTTATTTTCCTGATTTATAACAATCTTTCTATTAGCTGACTATCACACAGGAGAGCATGCCCAAGAGGGCTCCCCCAACACCAACGAAAATACTACAAATCAAGATACCTACTAAGCTGCACAATGGCTCTTTTCCTGAAAAATCCATCAATTTATAGAGAATACTACAGCCCATTATTAAGGCTTTTTGTTCAAACTAAGCACCTATTGTATGAGCACTTAGTAAATGATGATGCTGAATATTCTGAATAATAATAATCTGAATAACTATAATTAGTTAAGTTAGTTTTTAAATGTTGCCATTTGAGAGCTCAAAGAGAGGTAGCAAATTATGAAACTTGAAAGTTTTAGAACCCATTTTCCTCATTGTTTCAGCAATTTCCATATATGTATATATATATATATATATATATATATATATATATATATATGTATATATAATTCTAACAGCAGGGGAAACAAATGCTCATGTAGACTTTGTATCTTTGTATTGTTTTGAACATTAAAAACCCAGGTAACACCTTTATCTCAGGAATGTCAGAAAATATCATTCTCCTCTCTTAAATGCATAGTTTCTTGTCTTCCCATAAGTGTAAACTACTGCCTAACATTTAGGGCAATCTTGGAGCTAACCTTTGTTGGCGGTAGTGGTGGAGAGAAACTCCTAAAGTTTGAAATTTTACTTCCAGGATGCCTGAGAATGTTTAGGGTCAATATATTTGTATCTTCTAAGGCTGTTTTAAAACCAGTGGAGGTTGAAATTGAGTAAATTTTTGGACATTCAGTCTACAACAAAATAAAGAGGTGATATATTCTGCCTCCCTACCCCCTTTACCTTACTATATACAAATTGCCATAAATCATCAGAGGGGTGCTAATAATTCAAATTTATAATAGAAGGGAAAGGAGAGATCATTGAGATCAACATGAAGAAACTGAGGCTGAGGTTTCATGACATGCCCGAGGTTATATACATATTTAGGTTTAAGTAGAATTTGAATCAAATCATCTTAAGTCCAAATTCAATACTCTGTCCACCACGCCCCTATTCAGAGACTGCCCTATTTTTATGCTTTTGTTGAAGGAGAATCATTAGGGAAATAATTGTCTGGTCTTTCCTATAATATTTAGGAACTATTATCTATGCTGTCTGCCATTTTCTATGGCCCTTTGACTTCCTCCCCATTGTTTAGACTAAATCTCTTCTGAAATGTAAAATTCATTAAGATAATAGGAGCCAACTGACAGGCTGGGGATTCAATAATTTTAACAAATCAACACATTTGTTAGAGGTATGAAATATGCCTATAGAATTTAGAATGTCTATGTCCAACATACTTCAAGAAATCATTATTTTATTAGCATGGATTGACATAGTTCACAAGCCATCCATATTTTAATACTTGATCTTTATCACCTGGTGGTTAAACTTCTGGTGATGAGACTTGATGAATTTAATATGACTGGTCTTTGGGCAACAGGAGATTTCAATTACCAGGTCTACACTTTTTTCCAATTTGTCAGGGCTTTTGCTCTACTGGCATGATATTCATGTACCAGGGATCATCTTAACATAATAATGAGGCTTTGTTGAAGAACTTCAGTAGAGGAACAACTATGCTTTCTGAATAGAATTGAATCTAATTCATCCCTATTCTTTAAAGAGAAATTAGGATCAATAAAGAGGAGGATTTGTTGTGATTTAACTTTTGAGATTGTTAAAGAAGGGAGAAGGGATGACTTCACTTGAGCTAGTGGCATATACAGTTTTTTGTTTAGTAAGTTTCTTTAAAGTTTGAGAATCCATATATGGATAGGGTAGGGGGGATAATAGCAACACCTGTTTGATTCCTAGGGTATCATTGTCCTTAGTTGGGATATTGTTAAAGAATCAAATTAGGTTGCATGTGGTACTCTTAACAGTTAACAATCTCTTAAGAAAGTATTTAATGCACATACATAACTTAGAGGTTTGATGATAGCTAGCTTCCATGTAAAGAAGAGGTTTAAAGCATGTGGACCCTGGGTTCCTAAATGATGTTCAAACCAGACTATAATACAATTGAGAAATGTTTAATAAAATAAATAAGAAGGCAAAATCAAATAATACACTTTAAAGCCAAATCACTATATTGTCTTCAGGGCTACTTTTTCTTTTTGCAAGGCAATGGGGTTAAGTGACTTGCCGAAGGCCACACAGCCAGGTAATTATTAAATGTCTGGGGTCCGGTTTGAACTCAGGTACTCCTGACTCCAGGGCTGGTGCTTTATCCACTGGGCCACCTAGCTGCCCCTTCAGGTATACTTATGCACAAATTAGTGGCTTATTTCTATTTGAGTCTGTCAATATTGGTATTGAACAGTAAATTGTTGATAAGTATGCTTAAATGATCTATGCTTCTTCATTATTATGAGCCATAATTGGTGAGTCTCTGTTAGATGTTGACTTCATCCACAGCTCCCTTCTTCACTCCCCATACTTCATACTTCCCTCAAATTTCATTTAAAGTCTCATCTTGGGGATGTCTTTCAAAGGTCTACTTTGCTTTGTGTCTTCTTTCTGAGAATATCTCCAATTTATTATGTTTATCTCTTACTTGTACATAGTAGTTTGCCTGTTGTCTTTTCCATCAGACTGTGAGCTTCTTGAGAGCAGGGATGGTTATTGGCCCTTTTTTGTATCATCAGTGCTTAGCACTGAGCTCAGATGCATTAGATTCTTAATAAATGTTTAACTCAACAAATCTTATCCTCTTTATTTTCATCCTTCTTAAGAAAGTACATTTTTATCACCCTTCTTGCTTTATTTAAATGATTCTCCTGTGTTTTGATTCTTTTCTTACATTTGTCTCACCACTCTGAATACTTCCACCTACCCTAAGCAAGCCCTATGTTATGTTTTTTTCTTCTATTATATATTCTCATATGGCTAATTATGTATTAGCCATTAGCCATTAGCCAAACAAATTCTTGTTTTTTAATGTCAGTACCTAGACTGTTATATAGGATTCTTTCAAACTTCTTTCAAACTTGTGTCTTTTCTATCTGCATCCAGAGAAAGAACTGATAAATATGTAGAAATATGTACAGAATGATTTTATGCATATATATAAAAGCATTATATACATTTGTACATACTTATGTCTAATGGTAGTCATCTATAGGGTGGGGGGAAGGAAATAAAAAGAAGGAAAAAATTAAAATGGATAGCAAGTTGGACATAATAGATTTGCAATTTTATGTATTATCATCTCTTTTATTTTAGTATATTATGGACATGCCTATTTTATTTCTTTAATCAAAAATAAAATAAAGCAATTCTTAAGTCTTTTGATGCTGTTTCTAGGTCTTTCCCATTATTGTTCAGAGCTAAAGACCATTTGGAACATGTTTGCAGGTATCATTAATGTGCTCATAATAATAAAATTTAAAATAGAAAATAGCTTGTAGGAGAAATGTTGGTAAAATCAAGACCCTTGGGTTTGAGTCTCAGCTTTGCTACTTTATTAGCTGTGAGACCTTAGAATAGTCCTTTTTAATTCTCTCAGCCTTATTTTTTTCATCTGTATAATGAGTGGACTGTAGTAGTTGATCTCAAAGGTTCCATTCAGTATCCAGTTTTTTTAAGAACCCATTAGCCAAGAATAAATGAGAATATTTGAAATCAAGTGAAATTAAGCAAATTAATGGTGAAAATAGCCCTTTTGAAAGGACTATCAATTTCCTTCTCTTTTTCTCTCTTCATATCCCCCCTCTGTCTCCCTCCTCTTTTTCTTCTTCTTCCCCCTCTCCAATATTCAATATATTCACTTTGTTTCAGATTTACTATTTATTTTCTCCAGAATTTTTTTATTGACATTCTAAAAATAATTCTCTTGTTTTTCTAAGTGAATGCTTTAATGAAAGGAAAGTGCTTCATGGGCAAAATTCATATTACCCAAACAATTGGATTTACAATTTGTTTTTATTACCACTTAAGGAGCACTAATTTAAGCTATGGCTGCAGCATCATACCACAGAACAGTGATAATCTCATTTTTATAGCTCTGTACATGTTAAAAAGCTGATTCTTTCTTAGCTCCTTGATAGCTAGTTCAAGTATCATTATACACTGAAAAATTGAGCTGACACTTATCATTCTCTTTTCAATGATAACTTCCCATGCTTTCATCTAATTCTGACTAGCTTTGCTCAACATTGTTTGATGTTCTGTTTTTGAAGATGAACATCATCCCCATCATTTCTAGAGTCAAGCATGGGGTCATATAACTACAGAAACATGTATTATTTTGATGGATAATTTGGGATTAAGCATTCCATATAATATACTGAAGAAATAAGTTTTGGGGTCAAATTCTTACTCAAACCAGGCACAATTCCCTTAAAAATCAATTCTATCCTATCTTCATCACCTCAATATATCAAATATAAGTGTGTGAGTGACCCCCAGCTAAAATTATATATTCTCTCCAATTGCTGAGACATGGCAAAGCTTTAATATAAATGTGGAGCTATTAGTATTAGATGTCAAGACAATGGTTAGTTGTACTGTGATGTTTTATGTGTTGCTTGAGCAGTACCATTCATCTCATCACAGATAGAAGTGTGAATACCATTGAGAACCAAAAGCAACTTAAGAGGGTGGCAGTCAGCAAACTGCCTGTCCATAAAATTCTGAAAAAAAATGACTTAGAATGCATAAAAGAGAGGGAAAGCTGAAAAATGATAAAACCATGAGCTTCTTAGGAAGTAACTGACTCTCTTTATATAACAAGAACAACTGGTTTGCCTTTGGGTTAGACTGTCCATTGACAGTCATTGTCAATATATTTTTGTAGATATGTTTAATATGAAAAGTAAAAGGCAAATTTCATCTGACTGCTCCAATAAGTATGTGCAGGGCAGCTAAGTGGCACAATGGATTTTGGGCCTGGAATCAGAAAAACTAATCTTCCTTAGTTCAATAGCCACATATACTTACTGTCTATGTGACTCTGTGGGAGTCACTTAACCTTATTTGCCTCCATTTTCACATCTGTAAAATATCTTGCAAAGAAAATGGCAAACACATTCCAATATCTTTGCCAAGAAAATCTCAAATGGGATCACAAAAAAAATTGAACTTACTTAAATGCTTGAAGAAGAAAATGAGTATATGGAATCTTTCAGGATTTCATTTCCTTATTCCTTATTTCCTTATTTTTTTGGGGGTAATATTGCCCAATGGGAGTTATCACCTTTTTTTTTATTGTCACCTCTTGACTTCCTTCAGGTGCCTTCTAAGATTCTATCTTCTACAAGATTTTTCCTGTAAGACTTCCTGACTTACCCTTATTGTTTTTGATCTAAGATTATCTCTAATTTATCTTGTCTATACATAGGTTGTTCCTAATTGTTTGTTGTCTCCCTCATTATATTGTGAGCTCTTTGAAATCAGGTATTGGCTTCCCCCCTTCAATTTGTATTATTAACTTATGTATTTGTATACATATATGTATTTGTATTATCAGCTCAGTATCTGCCAAAGAGTAAATAATTAATGTTTGTTGACTTGATTTGATGTCTTAAAGGTCTCCAGGATACTACATGAAACTTAACTCCTTTTTAGGCTATTCTTGTGGACACACCTAATTAGGTAGGATTTTTTCCCCCTTTGTTGTCTAGCAGAGATCCTATTGAATTCTGTACTGAGAGAAAACCAGAAATGTTTATCCTGACATTTTGGAGTCCAAGTTTATGCACTACCACAAATCAAAGAACAGTTGATATTGTTCATTAATAAACCTTCTGTGAGTATATGTATATGTGTATATATATATATTATATATATATATTATATATATATAATATATATATATATATATATACATTAAAATATATTCAACCAGTTTGAAATATAACTGGAAATTCCTCTAATCCATATCTTTTGACCTTGCCTACAAAGATAGAAAGACCTTTTCAAAATCCTTACTGAAATCCAGACATACAATATCTATGGCATTTCCCTGACCTTCTAGTCTAGCAACACTGTTGAAAGAGGAAATGAGTTTGGTTTCTCATGACTTGTTCTTAATGAACCAGTTATATTTCCTAGTAATCACTGCTTGCCTTTTGATACGCTTAGAAAACACCTATTCAACAATCCAGTATAAAATTTTATCAAGATTTTCATCTTATTCATGCAACAACATGCCCGCTTTCCCTTTTTGGAAATCATGACATTATTTTCTTGTCTTCCATCAGAGCCATAATTAGAAGGAGCCACACTTTGCTCAATGTGAGCCTGCAATTTCACTTGGTTCTGCTGTACCAATGCCAGGGTCCTGTTGCCATAGAAGAACAAGGTTCATCTTCTCCCTCGTGCTCTCCAGAAGCACTACCTTCTGTCTCTCTGGGATAGATCACCTCTTTTACTAGTAGGTATGATTTTTTGGTAAGAATGTCTTTTGCATTATTCTCATGCCCTCTAATTTCTCTACAATTTTCACAGAGACTATAATGTCTCCCCACAGAGACTATAAAGTCTCCCCACACACAAATAATTGCTAACTCTATTTCTGCTTCTAGTCCTAAGTCATTTCTTAATGATTCTCAAGGGTCATCAATAGTGTTTCATTAATTATATCTGTATTTTCTTTAAGTCAGCCTAGACATTAATTGGTCTGGATCAGAAAATTTAAACTTGATAGAGTTTTCTTTTGCTACTTCTTCACTTTTCCTAGTTTTCAATTATTTCTTAACCTTTTTGGCCTCATTTTTCTTTGAATAAAGATAATTTTTCTTGTTATGGAAAAACAGAAGTTAAATTGGGTTTAACAACTCTGTTTTTTTCTCCATTGTCCGTTATTCTTCCATATACTTCCAACAGAGGTTCTTTCTTTCATTTATTCTTTAAGTCTTCTAATATAGCTTTTATGATATCCTCAGACTTCTTATCTTTCAAGAGTCAGAATATTCTGGGATTTAGCTTTCCTCATGTCATTCTGGGAGATGAGACCCTCTTCTGTTTTTATGCTAGTTCCCTTGCTTCTATCTTTCATGCAAGTCTTTAAACCATGATGTCTTTTAAAGAGGTCTCTATGTAATCAGTGCAGACTCTTTAGATAACACACCACTTTTCCTTCATCAGGATCATTTCATATTGGGTCATAAAAATTTAATTTTTAATCACTTTCTGCCCTTCTAAAACCAAATTCCTTTTAGAATAGTTTATATATCATTTGTTTTAATTTTCTAAAATCTGTTTTCCAAACTCTTTGAAGAGTATGGCAGCCATTTCTCTCTCTCTCTGTCTCTCTCTCTCTCTCTCTGTCTCTCTCTCTCTCTCAGTTTTTTAGATTTTTCAAGGCAATGGGGTTAAGTGGCTTGCCCAAGGCCACACAGCTAGGTAATTATTAAGTGTCTGAGACCGGATTTGAACCCAGGTACTCCTGACTCCAGGGTGGGTGCTTTATCCACTGTGCCACCTAGCCACCCCTCTCCTATCTCTCTTAAAATCTCAGATAAGATGGAAAGTTCTTGAATAATTTTTGTGTTTTCCATTTTGTTTTTTCCATCTTAATTGGTGAGACAAGTTCATGAGAATCTCTGATAATCTCTGATTTCTAAAAAAATGAAATAATCAGCAAATCAATTCAATAAGCCATTTGCAGAAAAGAATCTTCTAATAGATGTCTGAATATTTGGAGTTCCTCTATCACAAATATATTATGGCTCAAGGGATTTTTCAGAAACTTATCTATTGCCTCCATATGACTTAGAAGTCTATAGTATGTTCCAGTTATGATATAACATTATTCCTCTGTATCTTAGCCTCACTTAAATGTTCTTTCACTATGTTTCTCCATTTATGTTTGTAAAATTTTACATACACTCAACTCTTTCTGAAATACATTATTCATTGAGTAACTCAGAATTGTCTATATAATCACATTCATGTTCTTCTTGGCTAATGGCTACTGGATAGTGCTATATTTCAAATTAGGAAGACATGAATTAAAATTCTGCCTCAGGTATTTACCAACTATGTGAAATTGTTAAGTAATCTAACCTCCCTGGATCTCAATTTCCTCCTCTTTAATAGAAGGATAAATAGCAAGTGCCTCCTAGGATTGTTGAAGGACAAAATAGAATGTTATTTGTAAACTATAAGTGTTATATAAATGTTAGCTGTTGTTACTATTATTGGCTTTGGAATGAAATACAATGTGTTATGGAGAAAGAAAATATGTGTAGTGTATGATTGCTTTCAAGTTCTGTTTGTATTAAGTTACTTAAAGACAATAACACACGATCACCATTGGAAAATGTAGAATTCTGATTGGAGCTGTAAAATTTCCAACCTGATAGATTGTCTATACATATAGAGAACAAATATGAGTTGTCTGGGGAGCCTGAACTTTTTACTTTCCCTTTAGAATTATTTACTTTTTTTCCAGTTGGAAATGAGTATATTCCATCAATTCAATAACCCCAGAGTGCAAATGCAATTTCCCACAGCGAGAGCAGAAACTCTATAAAGTCACTTATGCCTATCATTTTCAGCCACTAAAATTGTTTCTCAACGGCATTAATAAGAATGACATGTGGAGCATTTTCTCAAGTGGGAAAGTGGGACGTTCTTGTATATAACCTTTGTTTAATTCATTCTTCTATTGTATTTTAGCTTTTCAGATCAAGATGGAATTAACATACCTATATGCAAGAGGGACAGGGTTGCCAAAACAGATCACAGACCTGCATGGTACTTTGAGCTTTAAGACGTTCTACGAAAATGAAAAACTCCTTCAGACAACATTATTATACTTACTGGAATGCAGTATATTGTGAATTCCTCATGTCTGCCTTTGCCCTGATTATAAGTAAGAGAAATGGAGACCAGACTCCAGGTCAGACAGTTATAACCAAATTGAGCTCCTATTTATTACATTTAACTTGGAAATGGGTATTCCTTCTGAAAATAACTTGAGAATAAATGATGCTTGAGAGAGCCCCAGTACAGTGGAAACACCTTGAAAGGGTTGGGAAGTCAGAGTATTTTTCCTTGAGGAATAAGATTTTTTCCTAAAATTCATTCTTAAGCATTCACACTTATTTTGGTAATCAGTATTTGTTACAGAAGACTTGATTATTGGATTGGTGAACATAATTAACATTAACATAAAATGGTGTTTATGCATAGTCCTTGGATTTGAGAAAAAGGCATGTCTTCATAATGAGTTCTATGTTAGATATTAGAGCTGAATCTAATACTATACTCAATTTAATTTTTGTATTTTTGAATACTTGAATAGTATTTAAGTAGTATTGAGTAGTATACTCAAACATGTGTGAGATCAATAGGGGGGCTCCAACTGTAAGCACTGCCCCTCCCCCAAAAAGTCTGTGCTTGAATACATATCTCAGAGACTTGTCTGACATTAAATGACTTTTCACATTGTTAATAAGTGGCAAAGGAAGATTTCGAATCCAGGTCTTACTGACTTGCCTATTTCATATAACTTCTTTAGTGTTTACAATATTTAGATTTACAATATTTAGAGGCAGCTAGATATCACAATGGATAGAGCACTAGCTTTCAAGTCAGAAAGGCAGGAGTTCAAATCTGACCTCACACACTTGACATTTGTTTCCTTGTGACATTGGGCATGTCACTTAACCTTGACTGCCTCATATCCAAAGCCATCTCCAATCATCCTGACTCATCTGGACCCAGATGGTTCAGGTAGAAAGTAAAGCTTGGGGGTGGCTAGGTGGCGTAGTGGATAAAGCACCAGCCTTGGAGTCAGGAGGATCTGGGTTCAAATCTGGTCTCAGATACTTAATAATTACCTAGCTGTGTGGCCTTGGGCAAGCCACTTAACCCCATTTGCCTTTCAAAAAACCTAAAAAAAAAAGTGAAGCTTGTGACAGCATACTTACTCAAATACAAATTTTGTGCTTGTCACAGCATCACCTCCCTGATGTTGTGGTCTTCTTTGAGAAAGAGGATGGTAATGATAATGGTAATGGTGTGTTAGATTATGCTAGAGTTCAGAATTCCATATTATTCTAATATAAAATAAAACCTATAATATACTCAGTTTTTGGAGACATTTGAATCTCACTTGCAAATGAGTTTCCCTCATAAAATATGTTCTAAAATGGATATTTTATATTTATATAGAGATTTAATGTTTATAATTAGAGAAAGGAATGACAAACTACTCTAGCATCTTTGCCAAGAAAACCCCAAATGAGTCCATGAAGAGTTGGACATAACTGAAAGTACTAAACAACAACAAAAAAGTTTTAATGCAATTTTTATGCAACAATTCTATGAAGTAGGAAGCATAAGAATTATCTTTATTTCCAAATGATAAAACTGAAGCTTTAAGTTTATAAAACATTTATCTATCATCACAAAGTGAGTCACTGAGAGAATTTTTGCCCAGTTTTCATTACTAATCCAGTAATGCTTCTTCTATATCAGACATACAGACAATACCAATTTGGGGATATTTTCTAGAAGCTATCCCATCATAGGATCATAAAATGAGAGTTGGAAGAGATTTTAGAGGTTACCTTTTTATTTCACAGATGAAGAAGTTGCAAGCTAAAGAGAGGAAGTTTTGTAGATAATTAATAACAGCGATAGTCTTCAATCAGTCTTTTGACTCCAAAATTAATGTTCTTTCCACTCAATTATAGTTATTTTCCTTGTATGGGAATTAAACAAATGTGATTTTGGACAAGATTTCTCTCTTTTATTCCTATCTCTCCATTTAACATCGTTTTCTACTAAGAATTTAGTGCCAATTGTCTGCAATGGAGAATACCATCTGTATCCAGAGAAAGAACTGTGGAGTTTGAAAAAAGATCAAGGACTCTTACCTTTAATTTAGGAAAAAAAAAAGCCTGATATCTTATTGTCTGATCTTGCTACCTCTTATACTTTATGTTTCTTCCTTAAGGATATGATTTCTCTCTCATCACATTCAATTTGGATCAATGTATACCATGAAAAATGATGTAAAGACTAACAGACTGCCTTCTGTGGGGGGTGGGGGGTGGGAAGTAAGATTAGGAGAAAAATTTTAAAATTTAAAAAAAATTAAGCACCAAAATATTGCTTATGATATGTGGCTACCCTTAAGGTGCCCTGTTGGAATGTCTCTTCCCAGTCTCCCCTCTCCTGTTTGCTTTAGGTATTTCTGTTCACACACTAATCAAAGTTGGTTGTTTGGAGTCAATTTGTTATAAGATTTTCTCTATGCAAATTTTTCAATGGACAATTGCATTCTCTTCTCTGGAGCCTCTTGGAGACACAATGAGTTAGACTATTGAAAAGATTCTCAAATGGGGTATTTTGGACCCCTTGGCAAATTACAAGAAGAAAGTTTACAGACTAGGCTTCACATTGTTTGAGCATTATATAATAATAATGATAGCTATCTTTTAAATAGTACTTTAAATTTGATACCTTATATTCATTATCAGTTGATCATAACAATCTTGTGATTTAGCCATTTTCCATTTTTATTTTATAGATTTTTAAATTTATTTTAAATTTATTTTAAATTTTATTATTTTATTTTTATAGATAATATATTTTTTATTTTATAGATAAGATAGATAGATAGATAGATAGATAGATAGATAGATAGATAGATAGAGAAGGATATAGATAAGGAAACAGGCTCAGTGGAATTAACTTACTTGTCTAGGTTTACATACCTCACAAGTATTGGAAACAGGATTTGAACCCAGGTCTTTCTGATTCCATATCCAAAACACTACTGACTATATGTATCATTATGCCAACTTGTCTACTCTCATGGGAAGAAAAGAAGTGTTAAAATAATGTAGCACTAGGAAGAAACATGCCCAGCTCATTTCCATGAAATTAAATTTTTTACAGTTCCTTGTAGACAGATTACTCCCCTTCCTAGTGTTAGCATGATCTAATAACTAAGATGTCTTCTGGGATTTGAGAATACAAATGACTGGAAGGACAGGAGGACAAGGCTCAAGTTGAGGAAGGAAGAGAGGAAGAGAGCATCATGGATCAAGATGGAAACTTGAAGAAGAAAAGGACAAAAAGACAATGGACTCATTGTATTCCATCTACCAGTCCCTAAGAAAATGGAGAACCAAATGAAGGAGGGCACAATTAATTTCCACATTATGTTCAGAGAAAGTATCAGGTTAAAAAACAAGAAAAGCTAACTATGTCATTCTCCATACTTATTCTGTGAAAAAAGAAAATATTCACATGATGAACAAACAAAACCAAATAGAAATCCAGTTTGGACTCTTCATAGCTTGGATAATTTTCAGTGAAATTTTTTCCATTTTTTTGCTCTCTAAATCCCTTCCATCATTTTCCTTCATTGAAAACAATGAGTATAAACTCTATTGAAGGAAACTCATGCTAACTTTTTTCTAGCCTTAGAATTGAGTTTTCTCTTTGTTTATTTCTTTGCTTCTTGTATATGAATCTACTAACTGCTACATTTGAAAAGCATCAAATTACAATAGTTCTATAAACAAAAGCAATTTGCTCAGATGATATATCTGTAGTTAAATCTAAAAGAAACATTCAATCAGTGAGACAACTCCTAGAGGTGTGGTTATTATGAGAAGTTCATCATTTATAGGAAACTGACAGAAACAGCTAGGTTTTATGGATCAAAACACCCTTGGGATATTATTGTCTCAGGATAATCACATACCATGCTGTGTCTTATTGCTTAGAATTTGCACTTTCTTAGAATAAAAAGACAGTATCTCATGATAACCTTTCTGCTAATGAAAAGCATATCCTGTAGGTAATCCTGAGTTGTGCAGGTCCTGACTTTTAAATAAATTTCTTAGGAAAGCAACAGAACCAACAGAGCAGTATATATGGGATTTGTGGGATCACAGGGCTTAAAACTAAAATGGGACCTTAGAGATCCACTTGTTCAGAGGTAGCAAACTCATATAGAAATGAATCCCTGCTGCCACATATTGACTTACAAAACCACAGGTTAATCTTATCTTTATTGTAATATATTTTTATTACTTTGTTAAACATTTCTCAATTACATTTTCAATCTGAATCAGACAACAATTAAGAGTTTTGTGGACCTTGAGTTTTTTACCTCTTCTCTAGCTCAACTGTTTCATTTTATAGATAAGGAAAAAGAGATTCCATCAAGAAATGTTTAGCTCAAGATCATACAGAAAATCTTAAGACATACAGCAGAGAGGGACAGAAAGCCCAACAATCAGATGCTGAAAGGTAGAATTCAAGGGGAAGGATATAATCATGACCTTACCTAGTGCTTTATCAAAAAAACTTGTATCAGGAAAGGGAGTCAATTTTTCTCTAAAGTGTAAAACTACTTGTTCTAATTCTTACTATCCCTACACTTTAGCTGTTTCTCACCAGGATCAGGATCATTTCCCTGAAAATCAGTTGAAGACATTGGGTGTGGATGATTATTGACCTTTCATAAGCTCTAAGACTTGTCCAAGGAATCAGAATCTCCTTTATTGTTATGCAGGTGGTAGCTAGGAAATGTAGTAGATAGAGTGCAGGTCTGAAGTCAGGAAAGCTTATCTTCCTGAATTTAAATCTGATTGTTATTAAATCTATTACTAGTTGTGTGATCCTAGATATGACTCATTACCTTATTTGACACAGCTTTCTCATCTATAAAGTAAATTGGAGAAACAAAAAGGTAAACTATTCTAATATCTTTGCCAAAAAAATTCTAATTGGAATCATGAAGTTTAGAGCACAACTGAAAAGACTGAACAAAGGCAACAAAACGGTCCTACCATGGTTGTATCACTTCCTACTCACTGTCATGGGGATATAAGAATGTATAAGGTGAAAAATTCCTGACTCTAGGAGCTCAAGATCCCTTCCCTCCCCAAGATGGTTTATTTTTTCTTCCCTTCTACATTAATACACACGTCAATTTTCCTGCAGGACTAGCCATTTCAAGTTGGAGAAACTATAGAATAAGGAACCATTTGTCCAGTCTTTTGAAAGTCAATCAACAAATATCTATTAAGTGTATTATGCTAAGCATGGGGATAGAAAAAGACACAAAAAAACATCTTCTGCCATCAAGGAATTTGCAATCTAATGGGAAAAGACATGTAAACACAGATATACAAATTCCTCCTGTTTCTCCTTTCCCAGGTAAACCACTTGCAACCATCTGCTGAACTTAAAACCTTGTTCCTCTTTGATCTGAGCAGTAGGCTACTAGGCTACTATTTCCAGGTGATTTCATCTGCCTCTTGATTTTAAATATTGCCTGTAAAGGGACAACCTCTAAATCAGAATCAACACACTCTTTCCCTAATATTTTGATCAGCTAAGGTTGTATCTGGAGTATTGCTTTGAACTAAACTGCTTCTAGCCACATTTTAGTAAGATCAGAGGGAGTGCAAATTGAGGATCACCAGGATGGTGTGAAGGGCCAAATTCTGTCATTTACTGATTTCCGTTCAGAAAAAGTCTCTGGTGATACATAGTCTAGGTCAATCTAGGCCAGAGCAAAAGCTCTAGAAGAGAGTCAAGATTCCAGGGGATGAGCTTTTCTTTTGATATGGACGGGGATCTTTCTCATCCTTTCTAGATATGTCTTCAAGGGAAGAAGATCCCCTACATAAAACTTGCACTATATCTGTAAGTAAAAGGGAAGTTTCGCTCTAAAGCTTCCAGAAGAAACTGAAAAATGAGTACAAGCTCCAGAAAGGAGTTATAAGCCCATAAAGGTGACTATGCAGTTTTTGTCTTCTCAGAAATAGGAGAAATATAAATAAAAGAATATGAATAAGTATTCTGTATCTCCCCACCTAGAATTCCTGGCTGTACATACAAACATACATGTATGAACACCTGTATATGAATGTATATGATTGTGTGTATATGTGTGTTTCTTTACCTTTCTTTTCAGGAAATACTAACTATTTACACACAAGAAACATCTCTTTTATTCCTGTTATAAGTTACAGTCTCTTCCTTCTTAGGGATAGCTTCCAGAATTAATAATCCATGTATCTTTACATTCTCTGTTAAGATACAACCCACTGGTGACCCAACCCAGTTGTAATACAAGAATCCATCTCTTGTTCCAGCCTGGAAGCCCTAGGGCATAGAGTTTTTTTTTTTTGTTTGTTTGTTTGAGTGCTTTTTAGGTTTTGCAAGGCAAATGGAGTTAAGTGGCTTGCCCAAGGACACACAGCTAGGTAATTATTATGTGTCTGAGATTGGATTTGGACTTAGGTCCTCCTGACTCCAGGGCCAATGCTCTATCCAATGCACCACCTAGCCACCTCAGATTTCTTTTCTTGCAATAACATTTCCAAGGTTTATGTACAATTTTTATGAGTTTGTCAAGTTCACTTTTTAATATATAACAAGGTTTTTAGGTTGATCACATACATTTTTTAACCTATTAATTTCATAACTTATTTGACTTTGTTACCATATTCATTCTCACCATCCTGAATTCTAAGGTAACTAAGCAGATATTTGCTCATTAATTACAAACATTATTGTTATAAACATAGTTACAAACATAGTTACAAACTATCCTTAAATAATCAACTAACTCAAAGACCCACTCCAGAATATTAAATAATAAGCAAATACTAAAACTTAGAAAGGAATAAATTACTGTCTTTAAATTTATTAACAAGGAAAACAGTAATAACAGAAATATACAAATTATGTATTAATTGAAGTAGATAAGTGGAGATAAAAATCACAGGCACAATCACTTTTAACTATCGTGACATTTGACTTCTCATTTATATAGCACAGTTCCACCACTCAGTAAGTTTAAAATAGCAAATAAAGTCTTCTTTCAATAACTTTTCATTCTTTTTACAAGACAAAGGTTAAAATAGTTCTCTAAAGAATGGAATCCTCTTTAAACACTTCCTTTGTACTTCACTCAGTTTCTTCCAAACAAAAAGTAAAACATTTTCTCCATAGGTGACTCCTCCCGAAATGTTAGCTAATTTTCACTTCAAGATTCTACAGCTTCTTTTTGAAAGCAACAAGATCTATTGTCTTTAAACCTTAAATGTTGTATGCATTGATTACATAAAACATGAGAGATGCTATTGAAGATGGTATAGAAGTGTTTAGTGATAAAAATAAGATTATCAAATGGACTTCTGGCCAAGATGGCAGAGAGAAGCCAGACACTATGCTAAGGTCTCCTGGTTACCCCTCAGAAATAATAATGAAAGAAACAAACCTCTTAACAGAAACTTGATCTACAAAACCCAGAAAGAGAAGCTAGGAGAAGAACACCTACCAAAAGATCTGTCTCAGGGGAGCATAAGTGAACTGATAGGGGAGAGAAGAGACTCAGCAGGAGTGAAGCCAGAGGATTGGCCTTAGCCATGGAGGCTTTGGCTGTGGGAGTGGTGGTCTGGGACATCCCAACACAGCACAGACAATTTTAGAGTGCAGCTGGACATAGATCTGCTCAGCTCAGGGCCATAAGCTCCACAGCTCCCCCCTCCCCCCTCCCCCAGGCTCAGGTCTGGGCAGCAGAGCTCCATCAGCTGAATAGGGAGATAAATTACCTTGCCCCAGGGCACAGCCCACATTGTTCAAAGATAATTCAGACCTTGCTGCTCCACCCCCCCCCCCCCTTCTCCAGGTCTAGGGAGATCTGGGCCTCAAATCAAGTTCACTACAGAGAAAGGTACCAGCACCCCCTACTTGCCAAACCACTTACAGCTACTAAACCAAATGAGCAAACTCTAGGGTTTTCAACACCAAACCTTAGTGAGCCAGTCCCTCCCCAACACAAAATCTTTCATGAACTCATGAAAATGAAGAAAGGCCAGCAGAAAGGTATCAGGAGAAAGCTGGGTCCATTGAAAACTACTTTTTGTTTTGTTTTGGGGTTTTTTAGGCTTTTGCAAGGCAAATGGGGTTAAGTGGCTTGCCCATTGCCACATAGCTAGGTAATTATTAAGTGTCTGAGACCGAATTTGAACCCAGGTACTCCTGACTCCAGGGCTGGTCCTTTAACCACTGTTCCACCTAGCCACCCCGAAAACTACTTTTAAGATACAGATCCTAACCTAGAGAGATCTAGAACTTCTGAGGAGAATATGGATTAGTCGCCAGCCCAGAAAGACTTCCTAGAAGAAAACAGGAAGGAGTTTAAAAATCAATTGGAAAAATTTGGGAAAAGAAACTCAAAAGAAAATGAACACCTTGCGACAAGAAAATGAATCCTTTGAAAATTCAATTAGACAAATGCAAAAAGAAAAACAATAAGGCCATCTTGAGATACTAGTTAGCTAGATTTAGATATAATAGCCAACTAATAATAGATATTATTTGCATAGTAGCTTAAGATTCGCAAAGTATTTGCATATTATCTCAGATGAACCATATAACCAGTTATATTGGTAATAGAACAATGATTCACCAAGAAAAAATGAACAACACCTTTCTAAGTTAAATCTTCATGAATAACTTTTTCTCCATCTATTTTTTAGGTCTAGACAATTAACAACCCCACTAAATTTAATTCCAATTTTAGCAATTTTTGATATATATTCCCACTAAAAATTACCAATTAATTCTTATGAACCTTTCAAACTGACTCTGGATCAATCCTGCACTCCATTCTGCAAGGTAGGTATTATTTTTATTATTATTATTGTTATCTCCAGTTTATAGAAGACAAAGCTGAGACAGAGAGGGATTAAGTGATTTGTTGAGGGTCATACAACTAATAGGTATTTTATCTTCCTAATTAGAAGTCCAAGACTCTATTGTGAAATAGTGAATTTACATTCGGACCTATGTGTCATATCACTAAAATATTGAATATTGGGTGATACTTTTAAAAAATTACTGCAGCATTTCATGAACTCATGAAATTAAGACATTGGAAGATTTAAAGAAAGATGAAAATATTTGGAAGAAGCCCTTGAGGAATGTGAGGAATAGGTTAGCAATAGGAAAGGTATAGACTTGCCTCACAGCAGGTATAGACCCGGTTGAGGTAGTATAACAAATTTATAGTGAACTCAGAACTATTGGTTGATTTTCTCCACCTTCATTCACCAGGGAAGATGTAGGAATGAAAATCATGAATGATGGGAATGATCCAAGGCTGAGGTCTAGCATAGTGCAGTTGGTAAAATGATAAGGGGATTAGGGACTCAAAATGAACAGTATAGAACTAAAAAAGTTCATCAATAGTCTGGCCAAGATGATGGAGAGAAGACAGGCATTGTGTTAAGTGCTCCTCTTTCCCCTCAAAAACAACATGAAAGAAACCTCTTAACAGAAATTTGATTGACAAAACCCAGAAGGTAAGAGAAGAACCCTTACGAAGAAGGTCTGTCTCAGGGGACTGTGTATGAACTGGGAGACAAGAGCAGAGGGTCAGCATGGGGACAGCAGCTGGGGGAAGCCAGAGGGCCAGCCTCAGCTGTAGAGACTTTGGTGAGTGGTGGTTGTGAGATCCTACTTTAGCTGTGGAGTCTTTGGCCTGGGGGAGAGGACCTACGAGAGGGTGAGTTCCAGCACAGAGTTTCAGAGCATACCTGGAGAACAACCAGCTGGGCCAGGGACCTGAGCTCCATACTTTCAGCAGAGCCCTTTGCCCATAATAAATGATAAACAACTCTTCACCCTCTCTGGCTAAGTTGTGGGCAACAGAATTTACTCAATGGAAAGTTGTTTCAATAACAAAGTTTGAAAGTCCCCTGTTTCAATGAAAGTTCATCTTTTCCCCTGAAAGAGGATGTTCGGTTTTGCTGGATAGTTGATTCTCAGTTGTAAACCAAGATCTTTTGCCTTCCGGAATATCATATTGCAATCCCTAAGGGCCCTTAATGTAGATGCTGCCAAATCCTGTGTAATCCTGACTATGGAGCCTCGGTACTTGAATTGTTTGTTTTTGGTAGCTTTTAGAATTTTCTCTTTGATTTGGGAGTTTTGGAATTTGGCTATAATATTTCTGGAAGTTTTTCTTTTGGGATCTCTTTCAGGAGGTGACCGGTGAATTCCCTCAATTTCTATTTTGCCCTCTGCTTCTAGAATCTCAGGGAAATTTTGTTGTATTAATTCTTGAAAAATGAAGTCTGGGCTCTTTTCCTGATCATAGCTTTCAGATAGCCCAATCATTCTTAAATTATTTCTTCTGGATCTGTTTTTGAGGTTGGTTGCTTTTCCAATGAGATATTTCACATTTTCTTCTAATTTTTTACTTTTTTTGGTAAGTTTTATTTCTTCCTGATTTCTTGCAAAGTCACCAGCTTCCTTTAGTTACATTCTGCATTTGAAGAGAATTTTTTTATCTCCTTTTCCAGCTGGCAAATTCTGCTTTTTAAGGCATTCTTCTCCTCATTTGCCTTTTGTTTTTCTTTTTCCATTAGGCCTAAACTGGTTTTGAACATATTATTTTCTTCAGTATTTTTTGTATTTCTTTTAACAAGCTGTTGATTTGGTTTTCATGATTTTTCTGCAGTGCTCTCATTTCTCCTCCCAATTTTTCCTTCACTTCACTTAATTGCTTTTCAAAGATTTTTTTTTTTTGAGCTCATCCATAGTCTGAGCCCATTTTATATTCTTCTTGGAGGTTTTAGATACAGAAGTTTTGATTTTGTCATCATCCAATGTATTTTGATCTTCCATGGGACTAAAGTAATTCTCTATGATCAGATTCTTCTTTTTCTGTTATTTACTTATTTCCTCAGTCCAAGACTAATTTATAGCATTTACAAGGCTGTGGGTATTTTTTATGGGGGACATACCACTGGGGCCTTTATTCCTCCAAGATCTTATGCTCTCTTGCCTGTGCTTTCATATGTAGGTGACCACAGCACTTCCCTCTGCCCTGGAGCTGTAAGGAGGAGTCTTGCTTGGCTATTAGTATGGAAGCCCAAACTGCAACCTGGATCTGAGTGTGGACAAACAGCAGAGTCCTACTCTGAGGGAGAGCAGAAAAATTTCTGCAGCCTTCTCTGACCCCTTTACCATCTGTGGGATGTGCTCTAGGAGTGCAGATTGCCTTTTCCAGATTCTTGCTGCAGGTTCTGTGTCTGGTGCTCCCTCACTCCACACTCATTCTAGCGTAGCAGAATTCTCTTCCTGTCCCTTCAAGTTGTTCTGGGGCTGTTCTGTGACCAGGGCTTTTTCCAACTCTTGGTCCTGATGAAACACAGGATCTTCTAAGTTCCCTTGGGCTGGGACAATGTATCACTCAGTCTTTCTATGGGTTCTGCCCCTCTAAATTTTGGCTAGAGTCATAATTTTTGGCTTTTGGAGTTTTGGTGGGGAAGAAGTTCCCAGGAAATGCTGCCTTCACACTGCCATCTTGACTCCACCCCAGATGCAAAAATCTTAATCTTACCAAAACGATTGCAACAAATATCACTAGTATAATACATTATGATCAAGTAGGATTTATCCCAGGAATGCAGGGTTGGTTCAATATTATGAAAACTGTTAGTATAATTAATCATATCAATAACAAACCTATCAGAAATCATATGATCATATTAATAAGATGCTGAAAAAGCTTTTGATAAAATATAGCACCCATTCCTACTGAAAACACATTTAGAAAGTGTAGGAATAAATGGATTATTCCTCAGGAATAATAAGCAGTATCTGTCTGAAACCATCAACAAGCATTATATTCAATGGGGATAGGCTAGAGGCCTATAGATCCAGGGGAAACTAGGATGACCATTATAGCCACTACTATTCAATATTGTATTAGTAATGTTAGCTTCAGCAATAAGAGGAAAAAAAGATATTGAAAGACTTAGAATTGGGAAGGAAGAGACAAAACTCCCACTCTTTGCAGATGACATGATGGTATAACTAGAGAATCCCAAAAACTCATCTAAAAAAACTAAAATAAGTAATTAGCAACTTTAGCAAAGTAGCAGGATATTAAAAAAGCCTCATAAATCTTCAACATTTCTATATATGACTAGCAAGATACAGCCAAAAACTAGAAAGGGAAATCCTATTCAAAGTAACCTCAGACAATATAAAATACCTGGGAATCTACCTGCCAAAGTAGACTCAAAAACTTTTTGAAAACAATTTCAAAACACTTCTCACAGCAATAAAGTCAGATTTAAATAACTGGGCAAACATCAACTGTTCATGGATAGGTTGAGCTAATATAATAAAAATGAAAATTTATATGGAGAAATAAAAAGTCAAAAATTTCCAGGGATTCAATGGAAAAAAAAATCCAAAAGGAGGTGACTTAGCCTTACCAGATATAAAATTATGTTATAAAGCATCAGTCCTCAAAACTGTCTGGTATTGGCTAAGAAACAGAGTGGTAAATCAGTGTAATAGACTAGGGGCAATAGCAAGAATTGATTATAGTAATTTGCTGTTTGATAAACCCAAAGAGTACAGCTATTGGGATAAAAACTCTCTCTTCACTAAAAACTGTTGGGAAAATTGGAAGTTAGTATGGAAGAAACTTGGATTAGAACACCTCACATCCTATACCAAGATAAGATCAAAATGGATACAGGATTCAGACATAAACAGCAATATTATAAGCAAACTAGAAAATCAAGTAGTAGTTTACTTGTTAGATCTATGGAAAGGGAAGTAATTTATCATCAAGGAAGAGATGGAGAACATCATAAAAAACAAACTAGATAAGTTTGATAACATTAAATTAAAAAGCTTTTGTACAAACAAAACCACTGTAACCAAGATAAAAAAAATGTAGTAAATTGGGAAATAATTTTTACAACTAGTATTTCTGACAAAGGACTTATTTCTAAAATATACGGATAACTGAATCAAATTAAAAAAAAAAACCAAGCCATTCCCCAATTGACAAATGGTCAAAGGATATGCAAAGGCAATTTATAGATGAGGAAATCAAAGTGATTCATAGTCATATGAAAAATTGCTCTAAATCATTACTTATTAGATAAATGCAAATTAAAGCATCTCTGAGGTACCAACTCACACCTCTCAGACTGGCCAATATGACCAGAAAGGATAATAATCATTGTTGGAAGGGTTGTGAGAAATCTAGGACGCTATTACATTGTTGGTGGAGCTGTGAACTCATCCACCTTTCTGGAGAGAAATTTGGAACTCCCCCAAAGGGCAACAAAAATGTTCATGCCCTTTGATCCAGCAATACCACTACTGGGTCTATATCCTGAAGAGATTATGAAAAAGGGTAAAAACATCACTTGTACAAAAATGTATATAGCAGCCCTGTTTGTGATGGCAAAGAATTGGAAATTAAGTGAATGTCTTTTAATTGGGAAATGGATTAACAAATTGTGGTATAGTATGTCATAGAACACTATTTTTCTATTAGAAACAAGGAGGGATGGGAATTCAGGGAAACCTGGAAAGATTTGCATGAACTGATGCTGAGTGAGATGGGTAGAACCAGAACAGCAACATGGGGGTGATGACCAACCTTGATGGACTTATTCATTCTATCAGTGCAATAGCAAGGGACCATTTTGGGCTGTAAACAATGGAGAATACCATCTGTATACTGAGAAAGAATTGTGGAGGTTGAGCAAAGACCAAAAATTGTTACCTTCAATTTAGGGAAAAAAAACATTATCTCATTATGTAATTTTGCTATCTCTTATACTTTATTTTTCTTCCTTAAGGATATGACTTCACTCTCATCACATTCAACTGAGGTCAAAGTATACCATGGAAACAATGTAAAGACTAACAGAATGCCTTGTGTTGGGGGTGGCATGAGGGAAGCAAGAATGGGGCTAAAATTTTAAAACTCAAAATAAAATTTTTCTTAAAAAAAAGAGTTCAAGGGATGTCTAGGTGGCACAGTGGATAGAGCACCGGCCCTGGAGTCAGGAGTACCTTAGTTCAAATCCAGCCTCAGACACTTCATAATTACCTAGCTGTGTGGCCTTGGGCAAGCTACTTAACCCCATTGCCTTGCAAAAAAAAATAAAAAAAGTTCAAGATAAACAAAAAAGGAGAGAGTGACTAGTGCAGAGATGACCTGAAAGAGAATTGAGGAACCAAAGGACTGGAAGTTCCAGTGTGGATGAAGAGCAGGGATCACTAAGGCCTGAAAAGTCAATAGATTATTTTCAAATAAGGGGACTGTGAATTTGTTTAAAAGGAGGTTGTACATTTGCAGATATTGGAAAGATCCGGGGCATGATCATTTTTGTGTATGGCTGAAGTGAAATGGAAGGTACCAGAAAATGGGAAATAAGCAGGTTGGGGAAGTAAGTGGTTAGGGTTTTTGAGAAAAATTAGCATGTCTTAAAATCCTCTAATGTAGGGGCAGTAGTTGGAGAGATAAATTGTATCAAACTCATTGAAAATGAAAAGGCAGATACAGGGACTATTGTTCTGTAAGAAATCATGAACAGGTAGAATTCAGAAAAACCTGGAAAGAATTATAAGAACCGATATTGAGTGAAATGAACAGAACCAGAACACCATAACATTAATAGCAGCACTGTGTGATAATCAAGAATGAAAGACATTTTTCTTAGCAGTATAATGATTGAAAACATTTATAAAAAAATTTGTGATGGAAAATTCCAGACACATTTGGGGAAAGAACTATGGAGTCTGACTGTAGACCAACGCATATCATTTTCACTTTTTAAAAATTTATTTTATGTTTTATTTTCTTTCTCAGGCTTTTTCCCTTTTATTTTGATTCTTAATGACTAACAGGGAAAGATGTTTAACATGATTGTACATATGTAACTTATATCACATTTATCATTGTCATGGGGGGGGAGGTAGAACAATAAAAGAAACTCAAAATCTTACAGAAAATGAATGTTGAAAATTACTTTTACATGCAATTGGAAAAAAATCAAACAAAAACAATGATTATCAGGACTTTGCGTGGTGGAGTTGAATAAAATGAACCTCAAAGGAAGAGACATTGTTGAGTGATAGATGTAGAAAGAGAACCTGAAATTGGTAATTGTGAACAAGGAGTAATCTAATTTCCCTGCCTAGGCCAATGAACTAAGAGGAATGAGTGAAAGCACAACCAGTACTAGCAAGGTTGGGTATGGAGGTTGTGTCATGAGGGCAAACCAGATTTCAGTAATAGCTAATAGATGAAGGGAATGATAAAGAAAAAGATTCAGGATGAAGAGAAGTTTGCTGCCAATGAAAAAAGACATTCCAGATAACATAGTAGAAATGGTGGATAGAATTTGAAACTTTGGGATAGAAGGATTGAGAAGAGATAGGCAAAAGGAATTGGTTAGTGGGGGATGGAAAAGGTGAATTGGATATTGCCTCCATTATCACGTTTAATATATAACTAGGTGTGAAAGTATTCATAATTGAGTGGAAGGTGTCACTCATCTTCCCAAAGATAACTGGAATTTGTGCTAGAATTAAGTCAATTATGAGATCATAATCACATGGTAGATGGAGACCTGCTTCATTATTCCTCTTCCTTCCAATGGGTGGAAATTAAAGCAAGAAAGTATGAAACAGGAGATGAAAGAGATTTTCATATTTCCTCTTCTCTCAAGAGACTGATATATAGCAGGAGGTAGAAGGCCTCCTGCTTATTCTTTGTAGTGGAGTTTTTTTCCAAATATCATTGAGAGTTCAGGTTAACAGTAGGGGCCTTGTGAAGATGGAAGAAATTGCTTTGAGGAAATGGAAGACACCTGGCTAGCCCCTTGCTATCAAGTACTGCTCAGAGAAAGTCTGGAAAATAGATCAGGAGGTCATAGAATGGGGATGGCAGAGTCACTTTGGGAGAGACGGAAGACAGTTGGCTTGTTGTTGCATTCTCTAAGGGGGTTATGCCAACAGTGTCTCTCACCATATCCCAGTAAAGCTATCTGAGAAGATGGGATAAACCAAGTTGAAGATAACTGACAGGTCTTAAAACCATCAGTGAGTTAGGGGAGAATGTCTACCCTAAGCTGTCTACCCCATCAGAATGGGCAGATGGAAAAATCTGTTCCAATGTCCAGGAAGGCAACTGGAGCAAGTTCAGTGGAATGCTTAGAGCTTGGTCAGTCATCAAAGACACCAAAGACTTTTGTCCTGAAATGATAACTCAAAAGAGAAATTGAGACTGATGACTGTCAGTTTTACCTCATTTAAATAGAATCCAAACACAAATCAATACCTCATCCTTTGATGTCACTGGTCATCTTGTAAAAGACGAACGACAAAAACCAGGTATATCAATGCTTCATTATTGTTAATACAATATGCAGTAATAATTTTACCAATTTTTGTAATTGCCAAATTTTTTTAATTGTATCTTTCTTGATCCTTTTGGAACATTTGAAATTATTGACCATCCTTTCCTACTGAATAGTTTCTTCTTTGCCAGATCATCATCCATATTTTTCCCTGTTCTATTAAGGACATAATTAAGTATTTTGTCCTTGGCCCACTATCTTGTCTACTCCTTTTCCCTTGGTGACATCATCAACCTCTGTGGGTTCAATGTTCTCTTTGTTGATGACTTCCAGATTTATAATGGCAAACCCTAATCTGCTATTGACATCACTAGCTGGATATCACCAGCTATTCATTGAACTTTTTGGTTTAATCCTCTAGACATCTCAAATTCAGCATGTCTAAAACAAAACTTATGTGTTTCCCTCCAAATCCATCTGTCTTCAAACATCTCTATTTCTGTAGATAGCACCATTCTCCCAATCATGTAGATTTACAACTATTTTTTTTTCTGAATGGTTTTCTTTCATGCAATCTGTTGACATGATATTTTTACCTCACTAAAATCTCTGTTATCTCTTCTTCTTCTCTCTATTCACATTTTCCACCTTAGTTCAAGATCTCTTCTTACCTGGGCTTTTAGCCTCTGAATTGGTCTTCCTATCCTAAGTCAATTCTCCCTCCAATCCTTATTTCTTATAGTTTCCAAAATAATATTACTAAGATACAAGTGTGACCATGTCATTCCTCTGATCAATAAATTCTAGATCCAGATTACTTCTAGGGTCAAATATAAATTCATTTTTTTTAACATTTAACACCTGTGATAACCTGATTCCAATCTGTTTTTTCAGACTCATTTTGTTTTACTCTTCATTTGTTCTAAGCAAATTGACATTTTTTTGATTCTTTGCACATTTCAGTTGATAATCGCATCTCTTTTACTTTGCAGAGTATCACATTCCTCAAATAAGCTTCCTCCTCCCTTCCATCTCTTAGAATTCTTATTTTCCCTCAAAGCTCAGTTCAGACATCTCTTATTTAAGACTTTTCCTTATCCTCAAATGCTGGGCCTCTCATCTCCTCCCATCCCTAACAAAACATTGCCTTATATTAAATTTGCATATTTTTTGTCTATGCTTCTAAATATATTGTCTTCACTCTATAGAATCTTACCTTTTTTTGAGGAAAGAGAGTTTCATTTTTTTCCCCCTTATATCACCAGCATCTAACATATTGCCTGGCATATAAGAGGTAAATAGTAAGTGTTTGTGACTTGATAAATTGATAAAGATAAGCAATGGACCCTGGATCCCAATGAAATAGAGAACCCCAGGATGAGGGTTCATCAATGAAGTTCATCACCTTCTCCAAAATTTACAGTCTTAGAGAGTTGACTAGATCACTGAGAAGTTAAGTGACTTGCTCAAGGTCCTAGAGCCAACAGTACAGAGCAGAAGTTCAGACAAGGTCTCCTTGGATTCATGGTTAAATCTTATTTCCACTTGATCAATCCAATGCAAACCAATCCAACAAATATTGATTAAGCCCTTAACCTGTTTCAGATAATATGATAAGTGTTGAGTATGTACTTAATAAAAAGAAAGACTGTTTCTGTACTCATTAAGCTTGCAATCAAAAGAGGAAGACATTACACAAAAGGAGGCAATAGGATACCAGCAGGAACCTGGCATAAAGGTATCGTGTTATGTGGAGTTAAAACCAGACAAGGCAGCAGATATAAGGTAGATTGATCCAAGAGTCCAGTTTCTTCCCTTTCTAAAAAGTATTAGGAGGTCTTTGATACTCCGCCCTCTAAACAAAGGGGAAAGGAGACCAAGGGAAGTGGAGTCAAACAAGGATCAAATCTTTAGATGTATTTCTGTGTGATTATAATGCAACTATTTCCCTGTGACAGCTAAAACACACTTTTGGGAAAAAGAAAACTAAGTCAATAGGATATTTGTTGATGTTTCTTAGATTTACACCCACACCTGTTTAAACGAGAATTACATTTAAAGTGACTGTTTTCTATCAGGGAGGAGGTTTTAAGATAGAAAAATAGCTTGCTTAGGGGTGGGATGTCATCTAATAAGATTCCTACTGTATGTCATATTATTGTTTTATCTAACTTCATGCAAAAAAATATTGAAAAAAAATAGCTGAGACCAAGAGATAGAACAAAGAGCCTGGAAACACTGCTTTTATTTAGCTGTGTCCAAGATACCAGAATATTCTGTAAGACACTTCTATTAAATAATGACTCTAGTAGCTTTTTCTTGGGAACATGGCTTCAAATCATTTAAAAAATATATGGAAACTTTTGAAATGTTTGGTTTTAAATAAATTAAAATTTTGATTGGCTATTAAAATATTGCCATTCCAATGAGTGACAGTTAAATGTCAATTCAAATGAGCAACTAAATCATTGTCCATAGAAATATTTCTTATTTCTGTAATGGTCATTCTGATTTGGATGCAGCACTGAAGCACTTTTTGGTGGGGTCACTGCTTATACTTCTGATATTGCTTCGTTTGTTTGACCTTTCATTCCACAATGGAGAGATCTTGGAGGGAAGCACACTCTTAATGATTAAGAATACATTGGTCGGGGTGGCTAGGTGGCACAGTGTATAGAGTACCGGCCCCAGAGTCAGGAGTACCTGAGTTCAAATCTGGCCTCAAACACTTAATAGTTACCTAGCTGTGTCGCCTTGGGCAAGCCACTTAACCCCATTTGCCTTGCAAAAACCTGAAAAAAAATACAGTGGTCTTTTTTTAGAGGAGTGGTGGAAGGATTTGTTTTTGTTAAGAATAAAGATGAGAAAATAACCTATTATCGCAATAAATGCCTTGTTCTGTTGGATGAATTTCCTGTCTTATACAAGAGTGGGTTTCATATGAGAAGCAAAGCTCCTGTGGAGAGGTGCAAAGATCATGCTGTTTTCCACCTCTCTACAATGATAAACCACATAGCAGGAAAAGGGATACCCAACACTTTCTCACCTTGAGAGATTTAGAGGAGAAAAGATGACTAACAGACCAAAGGTTGTTGGAAATGTTTGTTGATGATATATTTTCTTGGTCTTATAATATTCATTTATTTTTGTTTCTTTAGTGTTGATATTCAATTTGAGTGACTTGTTTACGTGGTTTATCATTGGGCTTCTCAACAATGGGTTGAGAAAATTGAAAACATTTTTCTTGACTCTATAGATTTTACACCCATACTTCAATTACCATCTTGCCCTGGAATTTCTTTCAGTATGTAATGTCTCTTTCACCTGATAATATCCCTCTGCAGTGCCACCCTTTTTCTTCCATTAGTGAGTTCTTCTGGCACCTCCAGTTTATGAACAGAACAAGACAAGTCATAATGGGAGAAAGTAGCAGTCGAGTGGGTAAAAACAAATAAAAAAGTAATAAATATATTTCTCCTCTTCTGTTATATTTAGGAATATTCTCTGTTATGTATGTACACACACACACACACGTACACACACACACACACATATCTGAAATTTGTCCACCAATAAAAGCATCAGTAGGAAATAAAAGAGGGTTCTCTATAAGGTAAAATAAAATTGCATCCATAATTATCTCGTAGGAAAATTGTCCTGCAAGCCTAGCTTTATGGAAATGATTATTGAACTTATTTTTTGTACATTTATTATGTATATTACTATAAGACTTATACTTTATAAATTAACCTTACATTCATGAATTAGAATATTCTTTGTCAGTGAGAACACCTGATTTACAAGCTAAGCATATAGAAATATCAGCTGTTTCATTCAGTTGTCGTTGATTAGACATGTAAATTTTAAAACATTATCTAAAAGAATGGATAGAGAGACATGGTTGAGTCTTGAAATAATTCATTCATCAAAATTCATGGTGGTTAGCTTAGCTTAAATCATTTCTTATGTTCCATTAATTGAAAGTATATTTTCTCATAGGTCATGTCTATATGGTAGTCATTGAATTGGAAAGAAATGGAAAAATAGATTAGTCTGATTCTTCAGCTCATCAAGCTGAACTGTCAGTTAGTAGAATTATGTTTTTTTTAAATGGATTATGGTTTTTATTATTCCATTCAGAATTGCTATTTTTCTCATTTGACAAACTATAATACTCTGGTTCCAGACTGACTGGGCACCAAGGAACAGTACAATTATTGAAAAAAAGAGTTCCATGGCAAACTTTTAAAGAAAAGGGGAAAAAGCCAAGTGTTTCCTTTTTCACACATATTTATTGAAGTTTTAAATCATAATAGCTCTGTTGATTTACTTCCTCATTTGTATTCCTACACTATAAGGTCCTTATAGCCTCTAATGTGGGATCAGTGTGACCTGCATAGCAAAGTTAGTTGCTACAAATTAGGAAAAGGAAGAAAAGCCAACATTTAAAAATTGCTTATTCTATACCAAAATCCTCACACAATTCATGGGAGGTAGATACTATTATGATTCTCATTTTTCAGATGAAGAAACTAAGGCATATAGGAGTAAGTGACTGGTTCAGGGTCTAATAGGTAGTAAGTGCTGGGGGTTGCATTTGAGCTCATATCTTTCTGACACCAATCCCAGATCACCAAGTTGTCCTGATTATAAATAAAATATAATATAAATAAAATACAATTACCACTTCTCTTTCCTCACCATGTCATTAATAAGACAGTTACACTCCACATTTCATGAAAACTTCACTTTCAGAGAATACCAATGAACCCCAATCACAATGTTCAAAGATTATTTTCAGTCAAAGAATTAGATAATCTCAAGAGGTGCAAGTAATCTTGTAACTGATCCTGTGCAACTCATCCCTGTGTAAGAATTTATGACAATAACAGAAGAGACCATGTGGGCTCCCCTTTGTATGATTTTGGTGTTAGAAAAAAACATTTGTTTTGTTTCAGTAGTCCATTACACTTTTGTACAGCACCCATTGTTAGAGAAATATTTCTGTTGAGGACATCTGAAATGGGTGAAAGCTAAAGTTACCATTCATTGCTCCTAATTCTATCATGTTGAACCAATCAAAAAAATCTATTTTCTTGCATAATTATCCTCCATATACTCAAGAAGAAGCAGCAAACATTTACATGTGACAAGCACTGTGCTTCATGCTAATGATACAAATTCAAGCAAAATGGAAAAAAAAAGTAGTTTTTTTTACCTTCAAAAACTCCTATATTTTACTAGGAAAAGATAACACAAAAACAGAACTGAAAGTAGGTTTGGGAGAGAGAAAAATATCCGCATTAGACCATGGTGGTGAAAGTCCAAAGAATCAGAAGCCCAAATAGGAGGGGAATAAAATATGATCAGCTTTGTCCTCAAAATAGAGGTCCCAGAAGGAACTCATTAATTGGAACAGCATGACAATGAGGAGAGTTCTAGGGTAAATAGACAGCTTAGGAATGGTGGTAAAATTCAAAAAGTCAGGTTAAATGTTTGTAGTTTCCTAAGCCCATTGTCATATAACTTATTTTTAAATCTTCTTATTCTGGTCAGATTTTGATCTTATAATTCTAAAATGTGACACCCCAAACAGAGCATGGTATTCCATAGGTGATCTTACAATAAGCTTCTTTATCCTAGTCTTTATTTTTAAGATCATATTAACTCTTGTTTTATTTGTTACACTCGATGTGCATTGAGCTTGAACTTCATTTAAAATATCTTAAATTTTTTTCTCCTATTGCTTTTATGCATGAATCCTTCATATAGATTTTTTAACCTCACTATTAAATTACATTTGATTTCATATCACATTTTTCCTTGATTTATTAATAGCAATTGTCATTGTTGATAATATTTTTCTTTCTCAATAATCTTTTCTATTCTAGTTTCAGACATTATATTGTTCTTTTGTTCTATGTTTATAATTACAATTTCTCTTTTCTTCTTTCTTCTTTTTTGTTTCTTTTTAAAGTGAATATATCTCAAGGATATGTTCTCTGTCGTTTTTTCGTTATACTTCACCTCTTGAAATTTCATTCATTCTGATACTTTCAGTTATGTATGACAACATGTATATATATATATATATATATATATATATATATATATATATATATATATATATATTCCAGTACTTATTTCTCCCTAAATTCCAGACACACATTCCCTAAAATCTCCATTTGGAGATTTCAGTGACACCTTAACCTCAATATATCTAAAAATTGACTGTGCTCTCTTTCTTCCAAATCTTTTCCTCTTGAAATTATTCTTTGTTAGTAATACCACCATTCACTCATTCTACCATGTTTGATACTATGGAGTCAGCTTTAATACTTTCGTTTTCTTCTTTTCATAAGAGAGACCTTTGATTTCCTCTACCATAGTAAAACATTATTAAAACCAATATGTAGTACTGTTGCAAAAATCACCCAATGAAGTTTTTTGCCTACAATACTTCACATAGTACCAGACAAATCTACCCTATATAAAGATCTGTTCATATCATCCTATTTAATATCTTTATTTGTTCCTTATTCTTAACCAAGAAAAGTTTCAACTCCACAAACTGTCATCTGAGATCATACATAATGAGACACCTCTCTAACTTTTTAGCTTTATTTTATACTAATACTATGTCCCAGTCAAACTGAAGAATTCAGTTTTTGTACTATACTCTGTTTACTTTCCTATTCCTTTGCCATTGCTTTTATTATTTCTTATAAAAGGAATATTTTTCCTTTACTTTGATACCAATTGATTTCTAAACAACATTTAAAATCCAAGTCAAATTTCATCTTCTACAGAAGGTCTTAGAGTCCTTGGCTATGAAATTTTACTTCAGACTTAGGCTCTCAGAAAGCACATTGCATTCTTTCTTTCACTTAGTGCATCTCCCATTCAGTAACCTCCAGTGACTTCTAACTGACACAAGGATCAAATACATAATCCTATATTTTTTTATTCAAAGTGCTTCAGGATCTAGGTTCTTCCTTCATTTTCTTTCTTCTTATACCTTACTTCCAGCTATGCATTCTTGGATCCAGTGATACTGGGCCATTCCTTGATTGACACACTCCATATTTTATTTCTGAGAATTTTCTCTGGGTGTCTCCCATGCATAGAATGGTCTTTCTTCTCTTTGTCTTCTAGTTTCCCTTTTAAAGTACCAATCAAAATTATACCTTCTACCAGAAGTCTTTCCCCAAACCACTTCTTTCTGTTATCTAGTTCTTGACTGATTTAGTCATGCAATTTAGTCTTCTGCCTATAAATCTTATCATCTTTTACTTTAAGCTACATGAAATCATGAATGATGTCTAAATTTTGTTTCTTCCTTAATGGTTGTAACGGTATATCACACACAACAATGCTTCATAAATATTTGATCATTCAAACCTGTTGAATTTTGTAGGGCATATCAGAACTTGATTGCAGCAAGACTTTGGTGGAGACTTTAACTTTTATTAATCAATTATCAATCAATCAAGAAGGATCTTTTAAGCACTCAAGTTGGGAAATACTTTATCTAGAATGAGGTACTTGAAAGGAGTCGTTTTTTTAGTTTTTTTTTGCAAGACAAACAAGGTTAAGTGGCTTGCCCAAGGCCACACAGCTAGGTAATTATTAAGTGTCTGAGACCGGATTTGAACCCAGGTACTCCTGACTCCAGGGCCGATGCTTTATCCACTATGCCACCTAGCTGCCCCTGAAAGGAGTCTTAAAGAGAGATTCTGAAGGTAGAATTCAGGAATGAGTTCTTTCTATGACAGTAACGTAAAGGCCTAGAGACAGGCGATGGAGTAGGCAAGTGTAGAAGACAGCAAGTAGTCCACTATGGTTGACTTATAGAATGAATATATTGAGAGGAATAATGCATTAGAAAACCAGAAAGGGAGGAAGAGATAAGTTAAATGAAGTGCTTTAAATATCAGAAGAGTTAATGTTTTATCTAAGAGATAAGTTCATAAATATCAAATATGTATATGGAAAAGTTAAATAACCATATAGAACCATCAGTATTATTGCATGGTTTTGTCAAGTGACTGCTTACAAAAAATAACAGCTATGAACTTAGAGAAGTCTGTGGTCATTAAAGTTTGGATTATTGAGAAAATTTTCATTGAATTAATTTTTCTTTGAGTTAACTTTAAATGATGGGTAGAATTTGGAGTCCTGAAGCAGTGGGACAAGAACATACCAGTTACAAGGAAAGGAAGCATACACACATATATTTAGCATGTTTGTTTGTATGCATGAAAGTGGGAACAGAATCAAGGAAAATCATTAGAATTCAGGATGGGAATTGCTTTATAAATCAAGTTATTAAGAAAGATTATAGAAAGTCCTTGATTGCCACTCCAGAGGATATGGTTTTTACCTCCTGTCAGTGATGAGGAATCCCTCCCTAAAATCTGTGAAGTCAAAGGAATCCTTTTCCACATGGGAAGTATACCTTTTCACATTTTCCACCAGGAATAGAAACTTTCCCTTTTTAGATTGAGGCTTAAAAAATTGTACACAGATCCATGAGCAAAATGTATCTGACATGACTAAGCTACAAACTACAGTTAGATTTGCAAACATAATCTTGTCACAGTAGATTATCAAATGATTGGAGCAGTGGAAAAATGAATTGGGGTTTAAATTTTTATGAAAAAGCACTTATATTGTGGAATAAGACTTTTTAATGGACTGCAGGCATTAAACAGACCTTGTATTAGGCTTTGAAATTAATGGGTCACTGTATAACATTCCAGTTTTCATAGCTTGATAAGATTAATGCTTGCTTATATAGCAAATTCAATGGCTCATTTAATTTCATATGAATGTTTAAAGTTAAATTGCTTTTGGATTAAGTCTAAACTCATTATTCATTTTAATGTCTGAAAGAACTTTCATTTTTCTTTCATTTTATTTAATCAAGTGCATCATCATTAAGGAAGGGCTAAGGACCTAGATAGCTAAGAATTACTGTAAAAAAGGGAAATTTATTAATTTGGTTTGAAAAGAGTCTTATTTGTTATAAACTTTATTTAATGTTATGCCCCATTTAAGTTTAATCCTGCAGGGACAGGAGATACTGGAGGGGTAGAGATTTATGGTCATTTTTTGTCTTGTTTTAAAAATAATGTATTTACTAAGTAGCACATTATGCTATCTAAAATACCCTGTACTTTTATAGAATTTAGATATGGAATGGTCTCTAGATTATTTCAAATTCTTTTACAGATGAGGAAATTGAGATACAGAGAACCAAAGTGATTCAGATCTCCTAAAGTGGCCAAGTTCTTAACTAAACTGAAGTAACCTGACAAATCCAATCAGTGCTCCATGAAAACACTGGGAACAATATGCTCTCTTGGACAGAGGATTTTCCTGAAGGTTCTTCTTATATATAACCATTGATTTATTCTCTGTTGTATTAGTACATTCATTCATTCAATTAACATATAATCAGTGTTTCCAATACAAAGGGTCTCATACAAAGTTCTAAGAAAAACATAAAAATGTATAAGATACAGTCCCTTCTCTCTGATAGAACTTACTAGTAGGAGAAATAAGGCATATGGGAGGACAGCTGCAATGCCAGTTAGAAGGTGACCTTATGAAAAGCTACAAAATGATTCATATGAATTCATGAGAAGTGAATAAGTAAAGCTTCATAAAGAAATGACATTTGAACTTGAGAAATTCCAACAGGATAGAAATTGAAAGGTAACAAGTTACATGAATTAGCATAAAAAGGTAGTTGTCCCATAGTAGAATGGTGATACATGTTTAGGGAAGGCATACTCATGGATGGGGTATCACATATGGCAAAGGAAGGTATTTGATATTTAAGTTGAATTTTTGATTGATTTCAAGTTATTAAAAGATTTTACAGTCCCTTCCAAAAACTCAATTAAATGTACTTTTTAAAGTTTCTCTTGGAAAAGAATTTTAGTTGAGAATTAAGAAAAACCAGGAGGGCAGGAGTTAAAATAGAAAGGAGAATAGCCAGAGGGACAGCCAGACTCAACTATTTTTAAATCAGAAATGTTTGAAACTACTATGTAATATTTAAATCTGTTCCCACTCCTACTAAAAGATTGTACTCCTTTCTTAATTCTCTCTCTCTCTCTCTCTCTCTCTCTCTCTCTCTCTCTCTCTCTCTCTCTCTGTGTGTGTATATATATATATATATGTATATATATATACATATATATATATATATATAAATTGTATTTCAAGATTTTCTCTCTTTTACAGTGGAAGCTGTCAGATGTCAGATGTCAGGTTTCATATGATCCTGATTATAATAGTAAATTTTGGTTATGACATTACTTTGAAACTTTTTCCTCAGTAGATGCTAGATTCCTTCTATATTTTTTGTCATCTGTTTCTAATAGATCTAGGAATTTCATCAATATTATTTTAAAATATATTATCTGGGCTTTTAAAAATTGTGTTTTATAATTTCTATCATTTTAAGATGATCAATTTTATCAGATCAATAATTTTATTTTTCCCAGTTTTTTTATTTTGTTCTAATATTTCTTACTGTCTCATGAAATCATTGATTTCTATTGGGTCTATTCTAATTTGCAGGGAATGTATATATTATATTAGTGATTTTGCTAATTTCTATTTTAAGCTGTTTATTCTTCTTCTGATTCTTTTCTACAGAATTTCTATTTTATTTTCATCTGTTGCTTGATTTCTGATAGGTTATTCATATACTTGTGGAAAGATCCATTCTTTTTCTTTGAGAAATCACTCACTTCTTCCAGATAAGATTCTGAGAAATCTCTAGACCTATAATAATGCCTTCATAAAACCATTATCTTCTACTTATTCTTTTTGACCTTAGTTTCTGAATTGATGCTTTATGCAAGGGCAAGAATCCACTCCCTTCTATGCTGTTGAGTTAGGGTTGCTGGTCACCTGTGTTCATATATTGGCCTCTATTTCCTGGGGTATGTTCATGCCAAGATCCCTGATAAGTTGTAAAACTCCTTGATCTTTGGAGTTTAGAGCAATTGATTTTTTTTTTTTTTTAGATTTTTCAAGGCAATGGGGTTAAGTGGCTTGCCCAAGGCTACATGGCTAGGGAATTATTAAGTGCCTGAGGTCACATTTGAACCCAGGTACTCTTGATTCCAAGGCTGGTGCTCTATTCACTAAGCCACCTAGCCACCCCCTAGAACAATTGATCTTTAGGGTCCTCTGATATCTTAGGAAAGAAGTCTTAGACCTCATAACCATTAGGCCTATGTGTTCCAACCTGTGTTGCCATGGCCAGGCTGGTTGCTGCTCCCAATTGTTTCCAAAGTCCACACTAAGGATTTCTGACTCCTTTTATGGACTAAGATCCCCCATTTAAGACTTCTCTCATGCTATTTCCTAAAACGAGTGCTCCAATATTCCCAAATAAGGAATCATGATGACTACAGATTAGCGGTGACTATCTTTTGTAATATTGGGAGGCTGTCTTCCTATTCTGGAGCTGGCTTTGCTAGTGTGCCTTTTCCTTTTTCCTAATATTGAGAATAACTTTTGAAGAAGAGGTAACAATGGTCTATCAATTATTTTTATAGGGTTATTCGACTGGTTCATATAATATAAAATAAAATAAGAGTAGCAAAAGCCCATTTGACTTAGTGGAAAACAACTAAGTATTATAGGTTATCTCCCAATCAGCTGTCTTCCCTGCATATATTGCATGAATGGTTGATGCACACAAGTGTAGAGGTGATTCTTGAGGAAAACATGGAAATATACTTGTGCAAGTTTGCTACTGTCATGGAAGATATCTTATATTAAAACTAAATGGAGGAGGGGCTTCTGATAGATGATGTTCTTCAGAGGCTGAGGTTCCTCAGTAATTCAAATTGAACCTATTATAGTGATCGTAGAATAATAATATTTGTCTTTTTTAATTAAGATCAATAACCACTCGAGAGTTAAAAGTAGATATCCACATTATCAAAATTAAATGAATCAATAAATAAACATTTATTAAGTATCTCTTAAGTGTCAGACACTGTACTAACCAGTAGGGGTACAAAAGAAGGTAAAAGACAGTCCCTGTCTTCAAAGGGTTTACAATCTAATGGTTGACACAACATGCAAGCAAATATATACTTAAAGGGAACACACCAGAACTAAAAGGGTTTGGGGAAGGCTTCAAGTAAAAATTGGAAATTTTTTGGAGAGAGCCAGAGAAAATATTCAGAGCTGATATGTAAAGTATTTCATTTATAGATCAGCTCTGTAAGAAACTTGGAAAGGGCATAGAGGGCCAGGTTATGAAGGTCTTTGAATGCAAACAGTTAAGTTTGTATGTGATCATGGCTGCAAGACATCACTGGAGTTTATTGAGTAGGGGAATGACATGATTGGATCTACAATTTAGACAAATCACTTTAGTGACCAAATGGAGAATAGATTGGATTGCAAGAGGACAGAAGCAGTCAGATCTTGAATGGAAATCCATTTAATTAGTCCATTAATGCATTTTTCTTGGACATGCTTTGCACATGGAAATTGAACTGGCACCTGAAATGGAGAAAGAGAGTAGTCTGAATTAAATTTGGAAAATTTCAAAAATCTCTGATTGCTTACTACCTTCCAAATCCATTCTTTTTTAAGCATCAAAAGTTGATGCTTTCAACTTTTAACATTCTGTAAATATTTTCTATTTAAATGGTTTTCTGGATGTAATGAATGAATATATAATTTGGGGGATAGTTATACCCCAGGTATATATTCATTGGAAGTTCACCTGGAATATGTACTTCTTAAAAAGAACGCATAAATTTGGTTAAGAAATTCTGCCATGATTTTCCAAATAAAATTCACACATGCCCATCTGTGTGTGTGTGTGTGTTCTGAAAAGATTACAAAGTTGGTCTTTACCTGGGGAGAACTAAGTTGAAGTGTGTTAGATAATGAATTATTCAACGTTATTTCACAGCCTGCAGGGGTCCTGCACCTGTCTGGAATGCATGTAGAGCTGATTAGATAACATTTGTCAGCTGTGTCAGCTACAGGTAACTCCCTGGCTAGAATTCTGTTTCTTTCTTCAAAGTAGAACCAAGTAATGTTCCACGTTTCACGGCATTGTAGAGGATGTTGTATGAGTGTCACGGTTAGACATTATACAGCTGTTGCCAAGATAAACTATTTGCAACACAACTGTCTCCCATCTTTCCCTACACTGATAATGAATGGGAAAAATAAAATAGGAAAGTTGGGACTCTTTTTCTTATTTAAAGGCCATTTGAATTGAAGTGTAATAAATTTATGCTTTTTTGTTACGGAATTCACATCAGCAATATGACTTACTTCAACCTGTCTTTTTTTTTTGAGTTTTACATACATGTACTCTTTTTCTCTATTCAAATCCTCCTGATATCTGGAAGATCTTATGGTAGAATTTTTAGTTTTACTCCAAATTTTCCAATGAGACTTTTGTCATTGAGTTGGTTGCCTTTGGAATATATTCATGAGTTTGATACAGGACTAATCAAAGCATTCTTCAATGCATTTGTGTGTTTACTACACTTATTAGACTAAAAATAGCCAAATAAAAAGGGGTATGATAGAATAAAACAGTAGATTAAAAAATCAGAAGACTATACTAATTTTGAATATCAAAAATTCACCATCAACCTATTTCCCTATTCCTCAAATCAAGAGGGTTGACAAGATAATTTCTAAAAATCTTTACTTTAAATTTAATGATGCTGTGATCCTATGAAATTTGCTACATCTCAGCTTTTAAATTTCCAATATTAAAGATTTGGATTAGATTTATCTCCTATATCCATAGAATCTATAAGTCATATCTTCTAGATCTAAAATTCTGGCAAAAGTACCCATTCATATTATATATTATGAGTGGTGATTTTCATTTCCTTCAATTATTGAAATGCCCAGGACTAGGGGAGGTGATAGTAGTAGTAGTAGTAGTAGTAATAGTAGTAGTAGGTGGTGGTGGTGGTGGTGTGTATGTTCATGGGTATGTATGCATTTTTCCATTTGAAAGGTTGTGGAAGCATACACAGCTGGCTAGAATGAGATAGAAATACTTCTATAGTAATCTTCACTGCTGGGAATATTGTTAAAACTTATTTTTTTTTTGTTTTTGTTGACAAACAACTAAATTGATGTAAAAAACCAGGGTCCATGTTTTAGAGAACTGAATTTTTGGATAATTGCCAAATTGTAGTTCTTTCACCTTAAATATTTCATTTTTTACTCCTACATTAAAACCAACATTCCCAGCTAGACACAACCATAGCCTAAATTTAATATAACTTTCTTGGTTATCTTGTTGTTCCCCATTCAGCTCATAATGTAAAATCTTGTTTATATATCTCACCCTCAAGATGGAGAGGTACTGGTTAGAAGATAATACAGCTAGTTAGATTCAGAGCTAATTCAATGAAAAGGTGCAAATATTAGTCCTTATTAATTTGATATTATTTTGGAGGAATATCTCTAGTAAAAAAGAATTATGAACCTGTCCTTGTCACTAACCATTTCAATGGATAAAAGTAAAAATGGCAACAGATTTGAAGATATCACAAAACTGTGAGGGAGAGTCAACTCATTATATACAATAGAATCTATAGTAAAAATATTTTGTTCAACAGACTAGGTGAAAACTCAAATCATCTGATCAGATTAAATTCAATAGAGATAAATTTAAAGTCCCTGTTGTGGGACCAATTTAGGACAATTGCATTGGGGGATGAAGAACAAGAGTCCAATTCAAATCTATAAGGAAAAGTAAACCAGAAGTCAAACCAATTCAGGAACCAAAAATCCAAAATTCAGCAACCATTTGAGTTGATAACTATTTGAGAATATTGATTTCTGAGAATAGGAGCAATTTTTTTTCTTTTTTCTTTGTAACTGTATTGATTATCAAGCACAGTGCCAAAAACATGGGATATATTTAGAATTGAAACGAATTGAAATAAAAGTCAGGGAGAAAGCCAAAATAAAGCATGTTTTTAAGTCATGGGGAAGTTAATTTTTAGTAGGTACACGCTACCATACATGTTGACCAGGTAAACTCTTTTTCTTCAGGTGTTTGCTTTCATATATGTACATTTTGTCTCTTCACTTTCTTTTGATGTATCAGTGATGGCAAAAAATTAGCTTGATTCTTGTTCCATAACACTGTGATTCCTCTAAGTTGTCAGTATTAGTAGATCCCCGACAGAAAAAAGGTCTTTTATTTTTTTTAACACCCTGTAACCTAATGTGGTTCATGTTACAGATGCTCCTACTAAAATTCCAAAGATATTTTTTCCAAGTTAGAAGTGCTGACTTCCATCTACTTTAACAACAATGAATTGACGCAATGATCTGTTTAAATTCTAGAATTACCCTTCCATCCTTTTTGCCCTCCCCAATGGCAGGATACTTTTTTTTCCTCTAGAAACTACAAGTGGCTCTATCAGCTGTAAGTATCCCTAGAGATAGCATCTATATCAGAAACCTTCAAGAACTAATGCAAAAGGGGTGGCTAGGTGGCATAGTGGATAAAGCACCGGCCCTGGAGTCAGGAGGACCTGGGTTCAAATCTGATCTCAGACACTTAATAATTACCTAGCTGTGTGGACTTGGGCAAGCCACTTAACCCCACTTGCCTTGCAAAAACCTAAAAAAAAGAACTAACGCAAAGATCAGAAGCATCAAATGGATCTGATATGAAGAACATTTCCTCTGCTTAGAGTATGGCCCTTTTAGGAGGAATAGAATATGTTGAGTTTTTGTGCCTAGTTATGAATTCCCAAGGTCTTAGAATAGAATATCATTTGGACACCATTAGTAACTAGTTGAGCAATTGCATCACGACTCTCAAGTCCAGTGAAAAGGTTGCTAAAAGTTGATTGATTTATGTTCATATTCAAAGTGACTAAGTTCAAAACATTATCTTTTATTTCTGTTGACATCATGTTATCAAGGTAACCCCACCAGGACTATACTATTTTAGAGATAATTGAGAATTTAAATTTTAGTTGGTGATTTCTAGGCTTCAGGTGTTAAATAAACATCAGGGCTTATTTCCCCTAATATCACAAATGAAAAAAATTAGTATCTGGTGAAATGGAGGATCTTATCCAATGTCATACAAGGGACTTGACTGAATGGGCTAGATTGGATCTATTTCTGGATGATGTTTGTCCTTTATCCCTTTTTTTAAAAAAGGGTTTTGTAAGGCAATGGGTTAAGTGAACTGCCCAAGGTCACACAGCTAGGTAATTATTAAGTGTCTGAGGCCAGATTTGAACTCAGGTCCTCCTGACTCCAGGGCCTGTGCTCTATCCACTGTACCAACTAGCTGCCCCTGTCTTATATTCTTTTTCTTTTTAGGTCTTTTATTTTTTTGCAGGGCAATAGGGTTAAGTGGCTTGCCCAAGGCCACACAGCTAGGTAATTATTAAGTGTCTAAGGGCGGATTTGAACTCAGGTACTGCTGACTCCAGGGCCGGTGCTCTCTCCACTGCATCACCTAGCTGCCCCTCCCTGTCTTTTATTCTTGAAGATGACCATGACATGCAACTGAATTGTATTTGAGGGAGGGGGTGCTGTGCTAAATCACCACCTGCCTCACTTTCTTTTCTAGTGTCATCTGGGTCCAATGGCTAGAGGATGAATCAGGAGATGGCCCTGGAAGCGAGGCAATCAGAGTTAAGTGATTTGTCTTGCTAGTAAGAATCAAGTTTCTAAGGCCAATTTGAACTCAACTTTTCTTGACTCCAGAACTATTGCTCTAGCCATTGTACCATCTAACTACTTCTGGAACTGGTTGAATGATTGATTCCAAGGAATGGTGATTAATATAGCAATCATTTACTATTCATTAAGTAGTTACTATATACTAGGTGTTATGGACACAAAGACACAAATGGAATGGACCTTGCTATCCAGGAGCTTATATTTTAATGGTAAATAGCATGAAAATATACAGATATGAAAATATATAAAATAGAGAAAAGGTAGGAAAGTTAGAGGGAGGAATTTGGAGCATATAACCAAACATTAGACCATTAGTGGCTGAAAGGAAACCTCATGCAGAAGATAACATTTGTATAGTGCTAAAACAGTTTAATTTTTTTTCTGATTTCATTCAGAATTTTAATTAGTTAATTGATAGGAAGTCTAGATAGTATAGTAATTAAATTTGAGGATGTTGTGAAATTGAAAGAGTTAGAGGACCCATACTGGAAAACAAAAGTGGGGTCCAAAAAGATATTATCAGGTTGTAACAATGGATTAAGTTTAATGAGATGGAATTTAATAGAGGATAAATGTAAAGCCCTGAACTTTTGTTCAGAGAATCAATGCCACAAATAAAGGTTCGGTGAAAGAGCAGCTCATTTAAAAAAATGACTTGGAAGTTTTAAGGACAATGCAAACTGAATAGAAGTAAAATAGTGACACCACAGATATGAAGGTCAATGCAAGCCTAACCCATATTCATAGGAGTCTATGAATAAGTCAAGTTCCAGTCTGTCATAAATCAACAAACATTTATTTAGCACTATTTAGCTCTATACCAGCCACTGAGCTAAGTTCTGGGAATATAGAGAAAGACAAACAAGCAAATGAATTCTTTCTCTCAAGGAGCTACTAATCTAACACAGGAAAGACAATATGCAACAATACATACAAATAAGGTATATATATATATATATATATATATATATATATATATATATATACAGAGAGAGAGAGAGAGAGGATAAATTGCAGATAATAAACAGAGAGAAGGCTAAAAGTAAAGAAGCAATTACTTCATGCTTGAAATATACTGCTCAGACTATTTCTGAGTATTTTCTTCAGTTTGGGGTATTGGGTTTTAGGAAGGATGATGAAAAATTAGACCACTTACACAGAAGGAGCATTTGTATGATAAAGGGACAGAAAACCATTCCATCTGAAGATAATTTGAAAGAACTGAAGTATGTCAGTTTCAGAAGAGTAAGCCTAAGTAAGATATGATAGCTCTGATTATTTGGAGAGTATTATGGAAAAGTAGTTATATCTGTTTTCCCTGGTCTTAGGAGACAGAAGTAAGAGTAATGAGTACAAGTTTGCAGAAAGGTCAATTCATATTGACTGTAAGAAAAAAAAAATCTTCCTGAAGGATTTGGAAGGGAAAAGTGGGAGACCTGCACCATAGCTACAAAGACTTGATGACCATTTGAAAAGGTTCAGGCATGAATTTGACTAGATGAGTTACTTTACTGAGAATCTGTGATTCTGAAGTAGTGGAAAATATGAATATTATTTTTCCAGTTAGGAAATAGGCTTGATATGGCTCATTATTCCTGAGCAGTCAAATAAATTCCCACCATTAAAAATATTTTTGTGGTCAAATTTGAGCTCTCATTTTGCATGAATCAAAGGGAAAATTTAAGCAGCATTTTAAAGAAAAAAATATTTAGAAATACTGCTCCAGTCTTAATGAGACTGACTTTTTCTATTACAGAAGAAAATAGCTATGTCACATGTCTAAGGCTCATTGCCACCAGGGACAAATAACAAGCCTTATAAAATCATGCCCCTGCTTAATGGACTGAAGAATATACACACTGTATGCCTTTTAAAGAGCTAACATGTCGGGACCATGAAACACTTCAGTCTGAGCTATTTCTTAAGAAATTTCTCTGGGAAGGAACAAATATAAATAATATCTTGCTTGATTTTTTTTTCTTCTCTTTGCCCTTCTCTCTTCTTTCTGTCTCTCTCTGAAAGGAAATTGGTTTTTGCATGTATCTTTTTTTGGATTCAGTGGTCTATACCTTCTTTAAGCATATAATTATAGCATCAATTCTAGGAATATCCAGTGACTACCACTTGGACAATTTCTTGAGTTTCCAAGAACTAGAGACATCTCTAAAACAGAAACAAGAAAATGTTGAAATGAGACATCAGGTTTCTGGAGAATCTAAACAAAACTTTGGAATTCATCAATTTGAATAGGAATTGTTCTGACCCCCCAGGCATGTGGTTCAGTATTTGGGCAAAGAGATAATGTATTCCTACCATAAAGTGTTTGAAAAATATGGGCATGAAGGGGTAATCTATGACAAAAAATTCATCTGTACTCTAGCCGGGGTCCACTTTTCTTTGTATATAAAAATTCCATTTCTAATTTCAAATTATGCTTTGACTCTTATGAATGGAAAGTAATTATTTCCACCTCTTGACTGCCCAAGAGGGATTGGAAGGGTGAAATGGACTCTTTCCCTCCACTCCATAAATATGTGTGTGTGTATGCATATATATATATATATATATATATATATATATATATATATATATTAATATGGACTCAAGTAGGTTAGCTTGCTCATGGACCATTGGCTGTCTTTTCTATACGTTTTATTTCCTGAGTAGATGACAGAACATGGTTCTTGAAGTATATTTGTCTAATCCTTAAGGTGGTCCTGTGAATTAGAGAGAACATTCATTAAAAGAATACAGCTTGCAATGAGGACAGATTTTTCATTGCAGAAGATAACTACCAGTAAGAAAGCTGTCTGGGAGGTGCTTGGACAGACAGACAGAACAGAGGAGTAATATGGCAGCACAGATTAGATTGTGTGTAACTACTTCAAGATCTTCTGAAAGGGTTGCTGCAATTTTTAATTATAATTTACTTATTGTATAAGTTATCAATATATATTATATGTATTAAGGTTTTAGCATTTATTTTGTATGTAGGAAATAAAATACCTGTTTCCTATCAGAATCACATAGGACATTGAAAAACCTTCCTAATGTCCCCTCTCTTTTGAGGAGATGCTATACCAGAGTTAAAATCTAAGTATAAAGAAATTTTCCTTCTGAGTCACCCAAATAGAGAAATATACAAATGCCATTAATATGAGTAATCTTGAAGATTGGGTACCCCCTGGACTATGCCTATTACAGACCACTTGTACAAATCTAGAATTATGAGGTGTCTGAGGAGAAGAATAAATAAATACAGTATCCTAACCCAAGAGTTTAGCAGTATTCCTCATTGTTAGATAAGAAAATTGAATTTTTTGAAAAGGTAATGAAAGACTTGTGAAGAACCATAACATTTCTGGGGTGTGTGTGTGTGTGTGTGTGTGTGTGTGTGTGTGTGTGTGTGGTGCACCCCAGAATTTATGTCCATTCAATCATTAGTCTGTGGAAGCCAAGGAAACAGATTGATATGTGTTAAGGAAAGATTACTATTGACACAATGTTCAAAATATTATACAAGTAACATGTCACTTTTCTTAACAGAATGGGAAAAGCAGTTGAGAAAAAAGATCTAATTAACTGATTTAGTATTTTTTCCAGTAGGAAAAATGGTCAAAGGAATGCATCTTGAAATTTAGACTGAAAGTAAAATTAGGAATAGGTTTTGGTATGTTAGCTCAACTAGTTCCTAGTCAGGGTTCAGGTTTCTTTGTATATAAAAATTTCATTTCTGATTTCAAACTATGCCTTGACTCTTATGAATGGAAAGTAATTATTTCCACCTTTCGACTGCCCAAGAGGGATTGGAAGGATGGAATGGACTCTTTCCTTCCACTCTATAAATATGTATATGTGTATGTGTGTATGTTGCCACCTAATAATGTTCTGTAATGTCTGATAAGTACCATTATTCATCTGCAACTTTTCAAAGTGAAGATTTTCTTTCATTGATATTTTCATGAAATGATGTGACAGCAAAAATGATTAAATTTGCAATTATAATTATTAGATGTTGAAGGGAATCAAGGCAATATTTGTCCTATTGTATAGAAGTCTGGAATAGAATAAAAAGAAACATTACCTTAAATGGATCACTGAAGATTGAAGAAATTATAAAAGGCAGAATAAAAAAGATCCAAGAAAAAATAAAGTTTATCATGCTAAAGATAAGGAAGATTGCACAATGCAATGGAAAGAGAATGCAACATTTGAAGAAGTGGGTTTGATTTCCATTGGAATTCACTAGATGTGTGACTATGAGTATATTATTTTACCTTTAAACCTCAGTTTCCTCATCTTGAAAATGTTAATGTCCATAGGACATAGGAACCATAGAAACATGGTTTTAAAGATGGATGAGATATTGGGAGTCACCTAGTTCATTCTTTTTGTCTTATAGATGAAAAAAAATGAGATCCATAGAGGTTAAAGAAATTCCCAAGATTACACAACTTATATGAAGCAGAACTAAGATTTGAACCCAGATACTCCAGCAGCAAATTTAGTGATCCCCCCACTGTACTAGGTTATGTGCTATAAATGCATGGGTTTATTGTAAGGAAATATTTTATAGAAATACAAGTTGAAACTACTATTAATTGGTTCAATATTTTATCATCATCATCATCAATCATCAACCAACATTATCATCATTTTAGGGAAATCCAAAATTGGAATAAATTGTTTCATGAAGTAATGCATTTTTCCATATTGGAAAGGTACAGTAATATCTGGATAACTATTTTTCTGTTATAATCCTTGTTGGAATTTGTGATCTGGAAAGATGGAAGTGTGATAGAAAGCTCACTTGACTTGGAACCAAAAATTTAAATTCAAGTTTTAGATCTTCCATTAAGTAACTTTATCATCTTGGGCTAGTCATTTTACTTTTCTATTTCATAGTTCAGACATCTGTAAAATGTGGGTTTCTCAGGCTACCACATCCAAGGAAGGGAGTAGGTGTGCAAATTGCAAGGTAATGATAAAAAAAAATAACATTACAGGATACTTTCAGGGCCCTGTAATTGGAGTGAGCATACTTTAAGTCCATTCAAGAGGATCCACTGGAAGATCAGTCTAGTACCAACATTTGTGGTAATTCCAGCTCCAATAACATATATTAAAGTTACTGTAGTTAAAAAGCTCATAATTGAAACTTGGGATGCAGATCCCTTGCAAGATGATTCACCTTTGGTTACAGCCCCTGTCTCTTGGGATGCTCTTGATGTTTTAGCAGAGTCTTCATGGGGCCCCAAGTGTTTACTTTGGAAAAAATTTAGAATGTTCAAAGTTCAAGTTACCTGGATATCCCAACTAGAAATAATGAAATAGGACCCTGATTCTGTTTTGTTGGTTTTCAGATCTGGGGTCTTGATTAACAAGGACTTTCATATTGTTCCATTAGAGGTAAAATTCTTGGACTAGTACAAGACTGACTGGAGTGAAAACATTTGCCAAGAATGTTTCCCTTAATCAAGAGTGAAAGTCAAAGGTTCAAAGAAGATCAGATAGATCATAATTTTGACCATAAAGAATGCTAATTAGCAATCTTGCAGTGTTATTTCCATGGCCCACGGGATAGCTTCTGAGAAACCAAAACCTTTGCATTTTGGGGGCATGATTGAAGGTGGAAAGTCTGTGATAAAAGACAATGAGACCATTAGTCCATAGAGATATAGATTTGGATATATCTGATTACCACATTATATTACCAGAAATCACATGATGGTACTTGTCAGGCATTGATGGTGCTCCAAGGTCCTTACTGTTATGGGAGGGAAGAAAAACAAATTTAAAGACCAGGAGACTCACACAGTATTTAGACCATCACCAATAGTTCTTCTTCCTATCAAATCAGACCATGAGGTATTTCTGGAAAAGGCATGTGAGAAGGATGTCTTGCACAGTATGCTCCCCATTCTAATAAACATAATTTTACAAGTCACACAACCATTAATTTGATCAGTGGGATTGTCTTTAAATTCAATAGACAACTATATAACTGAGGGTTTTGAGATGCTTGCTCTCTTTGGTCTTGTCCAGTTGTAACTTTCTGTGATACTATGACTAGAATTAGAACATTATTACAGACAAAATTATTGCCCACAATCTTCTAGATAAAACAGCGATTTATAAAAATTTTAAACCAGTGTTTTATTTCTTCCCTGTTTTATTTTTTCTATCTCCATGGAAAGTTAGTTTTCATCATTCATCCTTTTGCAAACTTTTGAGTTTCATGTTTTTCTGCCATTCTCTCTTCCCTCCCTCCTCCTTACATCAGTGAACAATCTGATGTAAGTTGAACATTTACAATTGTGTTTAACACATTTCCATATTAATCATTTTTGTGAAAGAAAAATTAGCATGAAGGGGGAAAATATGAGAAAGAAAGAAAAACCATACAGAAGTTTTAAAAAGTGAATGTAGTATGTTTTGCTCAGACTTCAAATGTTGGTGATATTTTCCACAATAGGTCTGTCAGAATTGTCCTTGATCACTGAACTGTTGAGAGGAACTCCATCCATCATAATTGATCTCACAATGTTACTGTTTACAAGTACAGTGTTCTTTGGTTCTACATAGTTCCCTCAGCATCAATTGATGCAAGTCTTTCCAGGATTTTCTGATATCTGCTCATGATTTCTTATAAAAGAATAGTACTTCATCATATTCACATACCATAACTTGTTCAGTCATTCCTCAATTGATAGGCATTTCCTCAATTTCTAATTCTTTGCCACAATAGAAAGAGTTGCTGCAAATATTGTTGTACATGTGGGTCTTTTTCCCCTTTTCCTGAACTCTTTGGGATATATACCTAGCAATGGTATTGCTGGATCAAAGGGTATGCACAGTTTTATTGCATTTTGGGCAAATTGCTCTCCTGAATGGTTAGATCAATTCACAACACCACCCAACAATGCATTAGTGTCCTAGTAAAATATTTTAAGTAATCACTGAAATATTGAATACTCTTAACTTCCAGAAAACACAGAACAAAAAAAGTGTCTCAAAATATTAAAGCATTTTGTAAGAAATCAAAACTGTAAAGAGAAGGAAGAAGTTTATATTATCCCCATTATCAAGTCTACCATTCAAATTATCTCAACAATGCTTCCAGGAGGAAATTAAGGATCTAAGTATCTGGATAGTATTTTATAAAAATTAGATATGATGAACTCCTTAATGTGAATAGGAATGTTTGAGTTTCAATATTGAATAGGAACAGGATATGTGTATATTTATATGTGAACCAGCTGTTCACAGCAACTTTATAAAATATGATCATGTATTGGCATAAAGTTTCATAAAGTGAAAAAAAGCCAGATTAAAAAAATCCTTAACTTCCCCCAATGCAATGAATCTCATATTAAATAAAAAAACACATTAAAATATATTAATATCAACCAGAGACTTAATAACATTATCCTAAAGAATTGGTGGATCAAAAAAGCAAGATATAGAAATAAAAGATAATTTCATTAAAATAAATGACAACAATGAGACGACATACCAAAAAATGTTTGGATGCAGTCAAAGCAATCTTTATTGGGAAATATATATCTTTATAATGGTATTTCATTGACAAAAAACTTGAAGAACAGATCAATAAGTTGGTCAATATTATTATAAAAATTAGGAAATTATTCAATCAAAACCCTGATTGAACATTAAAAATAAGAATCCTGAAATCAAGGGTAAGAAGAGCAAAACTGGAGCAAAAATATCATTACGTTAATAAAATGACATAGGAAAATTCAAAAGAAATGATAGAGGACATTTAAAAGAAACTTTTTAAAACTGTCAATAAAACTGATGACATAAAATTAATGAATATTTAGATAAATTTAAATTAACTGAAATTTAGGAAACTGTAAATTAACTCAATGAAAAAAAGTATCAAATGAATTTCCCATTACATTATGTCAAATATTCAAGGAACAATTAATTATCATATTATACAAGCCATGTACAAAAACAAGTGAATCTACCAAGTCCTATGATACAAACATTGTTTCAAATATGATTTCCCTAAATCAGAGAGAGGCAAAAATATAGAAAGAAAATGAAATGACAATATCCCCAGTAGTATTGCAAAAATTTCAAATTAATTATCAACAAGGAGTCCATAACAATACACTACAAAGTTTATACATTTTAAACACACTGAATTTGTTCCACGAATGCCAAATTATTTTAATGATAGAAAAACTTTAAATTAACCACATAATAATAAAACTAAAAATATGATTATTCACAATCTCTCAAAGCTCTATGTCCTTTTCCAAACAATTCTTTGATCCTTCAAGGATCCATGATTTTCTCAAAGTGGGTAAACATTCCTACAGTTAAAATTTTCATTATGTTGTAGCCAACCTTCTCATGAACCTTTTAAAAGTTCATATGGTTGCTTCTTGAAGAACCAATATAAACTAGGTTTATGGATGAACTGAAACTAGTCATATGAAGGATATTATCATCCAATATACCTCCTTTTCTCAGATATAGCCAGAAAGAAGACAAAAAGAAGCTAGCTTTTACCATTTTAGGGTTTTTTGAATACACCCCAGTTCTGCTTCAATAGTCCATCAAAAGGTTATCTCTATGTAGCAAAGTAGAATCAAAGTTCACATTGAAATTTCAATTAATACAGTTGTTACGAAAGCCAGTACCCTTCTATATGCAAGCTATAAATAATTTCAAAGATACAGCTAAATCACTTTTTTGAATGAAGTTAAGTGCCATGTCCAAATTTGAATGATATTACCTAGGATGAGGCATTTGTTCTACTGTATTGTTCTGCCTTCTATCATATGGTTCTGTCATTGTGGGGTATTGATATGTTTGGGGCAGATGTTTTATTAAAAGATACAATCTACCACTTTAAGTTTAGGGTTTTAAAATTTTTCTTATCATTAAGTTAAATATTAGAGCTGTTCTTTTTTTTAATGCTTTTGCAAGGCAAATGGGGTTAAGTGGCTTGCCCAAGGCCACACAGCTAGGTAATTATTAATTGTCTGAGACCGGATTTGAACCCAGGTACTCCTGACTCCAAGGCCGGTGCTTTATCCACTATGCCACCTAGCCGTCCCAGAGCTGTTCATTTTCATAAAAATTCTAATAAATATGAGAAAGAATGAATAAATCTTGGGAATAATCTTATCTTTAGGACAGAATTTTTTAATACATCTTGAATTACCACCATTAATATTTTCTGACTTTTAAAGAGTATTCCCTTTAACTTTGTTGGTATGACAGAACCAAAATATTGTTGTTTCTCCATTTTCTCTTCATTTACATAACTGTATACCATGTTCCCTTTACCTAGACTTCCTCACCATTAAGCAATATTTAGCAGCTTTCTATAACTTCTGCAAACTCATTATTACAGTCGGGCTTCCTTAAAGATCACAATATTTTAAAGACATTGGAGAGTGGAAAGAAATGAGAATATAACCTATCATTTTCAACTTAAGTGTCTATCTGCATGATGGTGAGCAGTAGAGCAAGAGGGAAAAATTTTTTTTTGGAAAAATTTTATTTATTTTGAGTTTTATAAATTTACCCCCTATTCTTGCTTTCCTTTCACCACCCCCAAAGAAGGCAGTCTGTTAGTCTTTACATTGTTTCCATGGTATGTATTGATCCAAGTTGAATGTGATGAGAGACAAATCATATCCTTAAGGAAGAAAAATAAAGTATAAGAGATAGCAAAATTACATAATAAGAAAAAGTTTTTTTTCTTCTAAATTAAACATAATAGTCCTTGGTCTTTGTTCAATCTCCACAACTCCCTCTATGGATACAGATGCTATTCTCTATCACAGAAAGCCCAGAATTGTACCTGATTGTTGCATTGATGGAATAAGCAAGTCCATCAAGGATGATAATAACCCCATTAGGGTGCACAACGTTCTCCTGGTTCCACTCATCCCATTCAGCACCAGTTCATGCAAATCCCTCCATGCTTCCCTGAATTCCCATCTCTCCTGGTTTCTCTTTTTTTTGGTTGATATGACTTTATTTATACATTACTAAAATATTCTTGTTTACAAGTAAACATAACACCCCTCCCCCACAAAAATATAGAACCTCATGAGGAATGAAGTAAAAGAAAGAGGAAAAAAGTTTGTTTCAGTCTGTGTTCTGATACTATCAACTCTGTCTTGGGTGGATCACATAATTTATCATAAGTACATCACAGAAATTACTTCCATATTTTTCCACAGTTTCTGTTGCTGATTGTAATTCCCTCCATCTATTCCTCCCCACCATCATATACTATATTTTCTGTCTCCTTTCACTCTGTCCCTCTTCTAAAATGTGCTATAGGGTAGCTGAGTGGCACAGCAGACAGAGCACCAGCCCTGGGACCTAAAGGCCCCAAGCCCACATACCACCCCAGAGAGCCAGCAACCACCTGGTCCCATGGCAGGTCACCCAATCTCAGCACCTTATAAAAAGTAAAAAAAATAAAATGTGTTATATCTGACTATTCTCTTCTATGATCTACCCTCTGTTCTATCACCCACATCCCCCCCTTCCCCTGCCCCCTTCTCTCCTTTTTACTCTAGATTTCTATACCCTACTGAATGTATATGCTGTTTCCTATCTGAGCCCTTTCTGGCGAAAGTGAAGGTTTCATTTCCTCACATTCCCCCTTCCATATCATTGCAAAAGCTCATTAGAAAAAAAAAATCTTTTATATGAAACATCTTAGCCTATTCCACCTCTTCTTTCTCTTACTCCCCATATATTTCCCTTTTAGCCATTGACTCCCTTTTTACAATATATTATATCTTCAAATTCAGCTCTCTCCTGTGTTTCATCTATAAAAGCTCCTTCTACCTGCTCTATTAAATGTAAAGGTTCATATGAACATTATCAGTATCATTTTTCTATGCAGGAAAGCAAACAGTTTATCATCATTAAGTCCCTCATAATTTACCCTACTTGTCCACGCTCTCTATGTTTCACCTGAGTCCTGTAATTGAAGGTCAAACTTTCTGGTCAGCTCTGGTAATTTCAACAGGAACATTTGAAATTCCCCTGTTTCATTGAAAGTCTGTCTTTTCCCCTGGAAGTGAATGTTCAGTTTTGCTAGGTAGTTGATTCTCGTTGCATTCCAAGCTCTTTTGCCTTCTGGAATATTATATTTCAAGCCCTAGGAGCCCTTAATGTAGTTGCTGCTAAGTCCTGTGTGATCCTAACTGCAGCTCCATGATATTTGAATTGTGTCCTTCTAGCTGCTTGTAATATTTTCTCTTTGACTTGGGAGTTTTGGAATTTGGCTATGATATTCCTGGGGGGGGGGGGGGGTTGTTTTTTGTTTTTGGATCTCTTTCCAGGGGAGATCGGTGGATTTTCTCACTTTCCATTTTACCCTCTGCTTCCAGGATATCAGGGCAATTTTCCTGTAGGAATTCTTTCAAAATGAGGTCAAGACTCTTTTTCCTGGTCATGACTTTCAGGTATCCTAATAATTTTTAAATTATCTTTACTGAATCTTTTTTCCAGATCAGTTGTTTTTTTCAATGAGTTGTTTCAACATTTTCTTCTAATTTTTCATTCCTTTGGTGTTGAAGTATTGTCTTTATTTCTTGTAAAGTCATCAGCTTCTTTTAGCTCCACTCTACACCTGAAGGATTTGTTTTCCTCAGAGAGCTTTCTTATCTCCTTTTCCATCTGGCCAATTCTGCTTTTTAAAGCACTCTTCTCCTCAATACCTTTTTGAACTGTTTTATCCATTTTACTTATGCTGATTTTTAACATGTTATTTTCTTCAGCATTTTTTTGGATCTCCTTGACTAAGCTGCTGACTTCATTTTTCATGTCTTTCCTGCATCTCTCTCATTTCTTTTCCCAATTTTTCTTCTATCTCCCTTACTTGATTTTCAAAAATATCTTGATCTCTGTCATAGCCTGAGCCCAACTTCTATATTTCTTGGAGTCTTTAGTTACAGAAGCTTATACTTCCACATCTTCAGATTGAATATTTTGATACTCCTTGGGATCATAGACAAAGTATTTGTCAATGGTTAGGTTCCTTTTTTCCCTTTTTACTCATTTCCCCAGCCTGTGCCTGGTTTGGGGGCACTTCCTGAGCATTTTGAGTTTTATTGGGACACCCCCATAAGGACCTCAGTGTGTGAGGCTCTAACTGCTCTCCTGGTCTGTGAATGATCACAAGTGCACCCCTCTGCCCTGGGGCTGAGGGGGAATCCCTGTTCTATGGGGGGCCTAGACTGTGATCAGGATCTGAATGTGGTCAGAGCCCCAGAGTAATATTCCAGGGACAGAGGACAGACCCTGGAAGTCTCCCTCTACTTCCTTACCTTAGGTGGGCTGCGCACTCAGGGTGCAGCTGCCTAGAGGCTCCTGCTTACCGGCTCCACAAGCCTGCTTCTGTTTGCTGCATCTGGGCTTTCTGAGTGCCATGACAGGCTGAGGGGCCTGGGCTTTGTGCTTGCTCTGGAAGAGGTTTCCCTGCTGATCTTCCAAGTTGTGCGTTGTGCTCTCCGGGGTTCAGGTCAGGAAACTGCTCCTGCTGCTGGGAGTCATGGCTCCCAGGTCCCCTAGGGCTATTCCAGGGAGGCTGAAGTTTCTTCACTCTGGTGGGGCTACCCCTCTGTCCCCATGGAACAGAGTGTTCCCACTATTTTCAAAGTTACCTTGGGCTGGAGAATTTCCTCACTGGATCTTCTGTGGGTTTTGTCTCTTGAAAATTTAGAGTCATAATTTTAATATTTTTGAAATATTTTGGAGAGAGCACCTAGGAGAGGCTCTTCTCCTATACCCATCTTGGCTCCACCCACCCACCCCCAAAGGAAAATTTAATGGAGTTGGGGTATTAGGTAGGTGAAGGATGGTTAAACACTGATAGACCAATGTAGATCTTATTCCAGAGGGCCTAATAGCTCCAGATGCAGATGCTTTGTTGCAGGCTAACCTGCTATATATGGGTAAGTTTTCTAAACATAGTAGGCTTTGTAAGTTCATTTGAACCCTGATCAATGTACTTTCAAAGTACACCCTGGTAGTGGATCTGAAGATATTTTAAAAGATCAGAAGGTATACTATATTATTAAATCTAAATTTGACCAAGTCAGGGTATGTACCTTCTTAGTACCAGATGGAGTAGAGATAAGAATTTTTGAATGAGAAAACTTGAAATTGAGGTAATACTAATTTTAGGCAACTAGGTAGTACTATGACTAGAATGCTGTGCTTAGAGTCAGGAAAACTCATCTTCAAAAACTCGGGTTCAATTCAGGCCACAAATATTTACTAGCTATATGATCTTGAGCAAATCACTTACTCTATGACTCAACTTTTTCATCAGTAAAATGAGTTAGAGAAGGAAATAACAAACCATTCCAAAATCTGTACATGAAAACTTCATATGGAATAGTTGAGTTGGACATGACTGACCAAAAGCATCAATCATTTTATAACCAATCATAGATTTAGTGTATGTGTATGTGTGTGTGTGTGTGTGTGTGTGTGTGTGTGTAAGTGATTCAACTGAAATCAAAGCTAACTCCAAATATACATAGAATGCTTTGAGATTTAAAATATATTTCTGGGGTGGCTAGGTGGCATAGTGGATAAAGCACTGGTCCTGGAGTCAGGAGTACCTGGGTTCAAATCCGGTCTCAGACACCTAGCTGTGTGGCCTTGGGCAAACCACTTAACCCCATTGCCTTGCAAAAAAACCTAAAAAAAAATATTTTTGATACATTATCAGAACCAATCATTTAATCTCTCTGAAACTTCATTCTTCTGAGCAGAGTAGGCTGGGCTGCCCCAAACTTCATTCTTTTGATCAGAGTAGGCTGGGCTGCCCCAATTATCCTGTTCTCTCTACAAGAGAGTAGATTCTGGATTGAAATTATATGTATCCACCCCCACCCTAATATTGCTAATCTGAGGGAAATTATTTTTAAGTTTAGGCAATTTTCTGGAACATTATACTTATTTGGAAAGGAATGTCCCAAGCTATATCCTAAGGTTTGATTCTCCTACTACCAAAACCCTTTAAACAGAGACCATCTCAGTAATAAATATGAATAAACTGATTTATCTAAGGCACAATAGCAAATGGAAATCTAAGAAGTTACATGAATTAGTATATATGACAAAAAATAAAGTGAATACTTCTCCCCTGGGAGAAAGATATTTTAGCAAAACTCAGAGACATTTCCTGATATTAACCCAAGGTAAAAATTCTCTGCAGTCTGTAGTGTGGCAAGTTGGAAATAAACTTGAAAAGCCAGCTCCTCTACATGTTACTTTCTCCACAATCTCTTTCCCTCCAGAGACTTCCTCCCAGGAGGGAGTCTGTAACAGTGCATCTTCCCTTGAAGTTGGAAATCAGAAAGACTTCTTATGTTCTTGGAATCTCTGACTCTCTATGCATGCTGAATGTCAAATATTTGGGGGGTTACAAAATATAAGCTACAGATTGCTCCTTAAAAATGGAAAACTCCAAAACAGGAATGCTGTATCCCTAAAACACAAAAGAAAACCTAAGAGAGGAGTCACTGAACAGAAGTAAGAAGGTATTGTCCAAAATTGTTAAAGAAAAAAATAACTTTTACATAGTATGGTTAGGGGAGTTTTGTATATATTTTATTATTTTATTGATTTTCCACATTTAAGATAGTAATAGGAAATATTAATACTTCAGATTTTTCCAGAGAGTTGATTGTTATTACACATTTACCAGCACATCGCTGATTGTGAATCAGAAGGATGTGTCAAGTTTGAATTTCGATTACTGTTCACATAAATCTGTATTTTAGAAAGTATCTTTTTGTCAAATCCTATTCTCTTAATTATTCAAAATGTCCCTCCCTCCCTCCATCCTTTGAATTTTACTTTGTGAGGAATGGATTTGACTTGCGTACTTTACATAAGCTGCAATCATGGTGAATATGTGGACCTACTCCACTGACTCTATTTTCATTCAATTCCTAGGTGGCCACTTCATTAGTTCTAGTAACAATTGTTAGCCCTATGGAACCTGAATTCAAACATGTTGACATGCATTTTTGTATTTGTTGCACATCAATGAAATTTTTACAGGAATTCACTAGGATATGAAGAATTTTGTGTTCTAGGAATGCATGATTGGTCAAGAAAAAGTGGTACTTCTGTGAGTCATTTGCAACACTGATTCCTTTTTTGTTTTTAAAGAAAAATTACCACTCCATGTTGACTATATGAAACTTGAGATGGTAAGAACTAAAACTGCCTTCTGCTAGAAGAACGTTACTTATTTTGTCCCTTTAGTGAAGCTGAATATTCTTCAGCTTCTGTTTTATCAATAGAAATCTGGTGACTCCAATATTCAATTGGAATATTCAGAGTTCTTATTTACATTCATAATGTCAAATACCCTAGAGTCTGAATAGATATTAAAAGGTTGAGCATCCCAAACATAATTCTGTCTGTCTTCTGGAGAATGTGTCTCTGGAGATTATGATCCTGGGTGAACAATCTAAAGTTAAAGGGGTTTGAGACTATAGATGTCTTTAGAGAAATAGTATGATAACTCCTCTTTTAGATTCAGGTATCATTTGACATTTATTTGTGAAACTGTGAGTGGTGAATAGGTGTGCCTGGCATACATCTGTGAATTTATCTTGAGGCAAGTAAAGAATCAAGTATTTAAAGTTGCTACAAAATGCTGGGAAGACAGAAAAGATTTTATTTTTCCAGTGAATTTTTAGAAGAATACAGGAAGCATATACTCTACCCTCTAAATAATAATGTTAGTGCTCCTATTTAAATGGCAGGCTATAAGTTCCTTGAAGGTGGTATTTTTGGGGTTTTTTAAAGCTATTATATTGTAGGTGCTTAAATGTTTACAGATTTGAAATATTAAAAGTAAGAAACTTAAGAGCACAGTTATTAGACAAAGGTTTTCAATGCCATGGTGGCATATAATATGTCTGAGAATAGAGTAGTCTAACCAGAGATACTGCTCTTTGATTTTATGTATATGTGGACACAATTTAAGTTTTCCATTTTACTGAGTCAAAGTTGTGTACAAAGTATTTTCTTAGTCATTTATTCCTAAGACCTACTCCAGGGGCTTCTGGGACCAGCATCCATCATGGTGATTATTACTCAAACTTATATAAAGCCTAGAGTTATGTTAAGCTTTTTATCATTTTGAAAAGAGAAAGAGAAAAAAATAATCATCTCCTACAGTCTTTTTTTTGAAACTACCTGTTTCCATAAGCCCCTGATGACCTTACTATGGAAAAAATGTGGATATTACATTTCAAGATAGACAATTCTAAGGGGACTGAGGTATTTCTTATGGGTACCATTGTCTGTTTTACCAATACCTCCCCATAAGAGTTCTATCCTTTAACTAGACTGTAAATATGTATTCTGAAGATGTCAGAAAACTGAGAGAATGGTTGTGTGAGTTGTAAATGAAACACTGCGTGCTAAAGTCATAACAACCTTCAGAGTGCCTGTCTTTTGGTCCCTGAAAATGTGTGTCTCCTGTCAGGAATTTCATCAATGAAGTATTATCATCTACAAATGAAATTATTTTTCCTCTGATTTTTTTCTCTTTGGATTAAATTCAAGACTCTTTCTCTTATTCTACTCCCATTCCATCTTTAATAAATACATCTATGAAGAAACTGGAAAAAAATTATTTATAATGGAAGAGAATTTATTGAGAACTCATTATATGTTAAGCATTGTTACTAACTAGACATACAAATAAACAGGGCATTAACTAATCTAAGGACTTCAAATTTGAATTAGAAGAGATAACACAAATAAGAGGATTTAATTGCAGGACAGATATAAAGGGTTTCTTATGATATGGAATTTGGAAGTATGATAAAGCCTGGGAGTCCTTGGAATACTTGGCAGGTTAAATTATAATACCTGTGGATCTGGAGGCCATAGTAGCAGAACAGATGGAAACTGCCTGTAGAATCTAGGAAGTAACGGCAATGGAAGAGGTAAGGCCATTATCTTACTAGAAGGATTACAGTTGATGACCTTATTCTCTTGTAAGTGATTTGAGTGGCCCATTTGCCTAATGACAATTAGGAAGAGGTCATGGGCCTACTGGTTGGATTCAAGTAGGGTTCCTCCTCTGGAGGAATTAGGGATGGGATGGGGGTGATTGACTGTACAGAGAAAACTTCAGGAGAAGGAAATTTACTTGAGAGGAAGCTTAGGATTCTTAAATGCAGAGAAAGTCATATTATCTCACCATTTCAGAATGCCTCCTCCATTCCCCAATCACAACTTATTCATGTGCTGTTTTGTTACATACATTATATATCTATTATACATTGTCTCCCTTGGCTAGACTGAAAGTTCCTTGAATATAGGAATTATTGTCACTTTTGATTTTTATACCTCTACCATCTAGCATTATGTCTGACATTAGGCAATTAAATGTTTGTTGATTGGTTGATTGATTGGATTAGAAAGATAGGTTGAGAAGATGAACAAATGAAGAAGATGGGATGTTATGTTCAGTCAATAGCAGTTCTCTTTGGCTGAAACTTTATCTCCTGTATGGGAAACTAGGTATTATGAAATAAGACTGAGAATGTAGTTTCAAACCAGGTTATGGAAAAATGAAGAACTGAATATGACTTTGAATTGATAGTTCGGTTAGCTTGAAGGAGAGTAGTCTTGTGTAAAGAAATTGCAAAATGTAGGGTAGGGATTTGGAGAAGAGATAATCAGGTTTGTTTTGGACAAGTTGGATTTCCAATGTCACAAATATCTGTGTTTGAACAGATAAAAGCAATTTTCAGACCTGGATCTTAATATACACACATTTATATTATTTAGGAGCAGTAGTACAAAGACTGTATTAGAAAGGCAAGGGATGGGGTACAGGAAAATTGCTTATGAGACTTTCACACACATAGTCAAGCCACTCTATAGTGTTCTATATAGCAAATAGGACTGAAAGTGAGGAAATATAGCACCTTTTTTGTGTATTTTTTTCAAATATAGGTAAATATAGGTAATGTTTCTCTGAAGTGTGAAAAGATTTATCTTTTTAAAATCTTTCAAGTCTGCCTATGCTATGTTGTCTTTCATGTTAGCATCAGCTTACAGAAGTGATCAACTTCATATAGTCATGTGATAATAGGTACTTCATATATTACATCTGAATTTAATATACCACCAGAGAATGCAAAATCTCTAAACTGAATCCAATCAATCAATCAATCAAAAAAAAGTTTATTATATTTATACTATGAGGCAGACATCAGGTACTGGGGAAAAGAATCTGCTTGGAAGGAAGTAAACAATATTCATACACAAGTAAATAATATATTGATATATATATCCCAACATTATATTTAACACACACATAATTATAAATCATATAGTACATATTTAATGATATAGAGTATATATTGCTATCTATATTTAATTGTAAATAATAACATGTAGTATAATTACATGTGTACATATTGTGAATAAAACATAGATTATATATACCTATATTATCAATTTAGCATTCTTAGTACGAAAAAAGTAATTTCAGAAGAGGAAAGCATAGGCAACTCTATGAGAGTGTGAGTATGTTTGTGTGTGTGTGTGTGTGTGTGTCTGTGTGTGTATGTATGTGCATGTATGTGTAAGGGGAAATGAAATAAGACTGAGCTGAGCTTAGGAAAGTAGTTGGAGTCTGGAAGAATATGCACCAGTCACTGTTCTAAGTGCTTGATGACTGAGCGCTAATGGGGCATATGAGAGACTGAAGATTTGAATGTGATTCTGTGATTGTTGTCCTGGATTTAGGAACTCTACTGCACTTTTCCAAAGAGATAACTGATCTACCGGCTAGCAGATCCCCATTGAGATACACTTTCTTCTATATCTCTAAGGATGCTGCCATTTTTATCTATAGGCTAATCCTAGCAAAAAAAAATTCTTCTTCTTACCAACCCAGAATGTCAGAAAGGGTAAAGAACAACTTCCTTGATGGGAACAGTTTTACTTTATTGACACCAAGTAAGAGCTGTCAAATATGCTTAAAAATGGTTTTATTCCATCTCTCTAGATAAACAATGACTACTTTCTGTTCTTTTTTAATGGACAAATTTAGACCTGAATGGTCAATGAGATATTTTTCCCCTCCCCCAGTCACATCATCTAGTACAAATATTAAGCATTTTGTAAAATTGCCTAAAACAGAATCTTGTGTACTCTGGAGCACTGATAGATCATATTCTTTAGAGAAAGTCTAAACCATAAGGTCCTCCTGCAGCATCCTTTACTTTTCTTACTCTGATATGATCTATGCTTAAACAATTTTGCTTTTGGGACCATGGTATCCTTATAAAATCTCCCCAAATAATTCTCAATAATTGGTTTTTCCTCTTTATAGTAGCAGATGGAAAGTCTCTGGGGAGAAGGGAGGAAACCATGGATCTCAAAGGTCACACTGATCACAGTAAAACTAATCAGAAAGTAAAGACCTTACAGGCACCTCAACAGAAACAATGAACCTACAAAAATACCGATTATTTGACCTGAACTCATCACTGTCATCCATGCAGACAGTTCCAATAAGAGATACTGGAAAAGGTTTTTTTCTCCATTACACTGTGAGTGCACAGAAAGAAATATTGTCTTTTACCTTTTCCTTTCACTATCTTTGTATCTTTTTTGTATACTTTGTACCTTTCTTTGTATACTAGCACATAGTAGGTGCTGAACAAATATTTATTGACTCATAACCTGGTACATGGATACCTCTACTCTCTGAGCATATGAAAATATTCTTATTTTTCCTGGATATGATCTAAATGATGCATCAAGCAATTCTGTTTTCTGTTCAGACTCCATATCTGTCAAAATTACTTTGTAGGAATTTTATATTATTTATAACATCTGTTTATGCTGTTTCTTCCTAGAAGAGGGTAAACTTCTTGAAATCTGGGACCATGTCACTTTTTACATTTGTATCACAAGAACCTAACCTAGTACCTTCCAAATGGTAGGTGTTTAATAATTATTTGCTGAATTAAATAGAAATGAACTGAATTATACTTACAGCAAAACAGTAACCTTTGCTTGCTTTAAACACATTATTTCTGATCTCCTATTACATGTACATGAAATCAGTCCACTCAGTAGGCATCACTTGAATAGGTCCAGGATATTGTAAATCCTTATTTTGGGTTGTATTTCAAAAGTCTAAAAAATAGTCCTTAGCTCAAGGGAAATCATATTGCCTGTGGAAACTTCCTCAGCTTCCTCAGCATAAAATTTAAAGAATCAATCAAGTGGTTGTTGAAGGCTTTCATTTTTAAGCATGCCAGTTTTTCACCCATTGGCAGGATCACTGGTTCCATTTCCTTAGGTAGAAAAAGTCCTTGCTATAAGATTCTGAAGCACACACAATAAAAATAACATTGAAAAACTTTTCATTTATGAATTTCTTCTCAAATCATTCAAACATTCCAGGCTTTTAAGTCTCCCCTTCTTTTAAGTCTCCTACTTGTATAGAACAACAGTAAAAGTTGTATATATTATTGTTTTTGTTCTTGTTTTTTATGCTTTTCATTCAAAGGCATTCACAGTATATTTTCTGGGGACTGCTCCAGATAATCCAACTGTCTAAGATCCTTTTTTGAAATGTGTACAATTACTTCTACACTACACCGTTAGTCCTGTGGCACTTTGAGAGATATACATGTAACATCTGTCACAAAATTTAAGTCCATGGATGATCTTATTCCCTACAATCACAAGAGCTCTGTGCCAAACCAAATGGACATGTTTTGACTGGTAGAGGATGATATGAAAAGTCTCTTTAGGTATACTATGTTTTTTTTAGTTCTGCAAGGCAATGACTTGCCCAAGGTCATACAGATAATTATTAAGTGTCTGAGACTGAATTTAGACTTAGGTCCTCCTAATTCCAGGGTCAGTGCTCTATCCATTGTACTGTCTAGCCACCACCAGGTATACTATTTCCTGATAACTATGGAAGAAATATAAAAAAAAACTGAGTTTCTGAGTACATATAAAAGTGTCAAAAATGACACATCCTCCCAGAATTATTTTTATATCTAGGATCTCATTGTAATTACAGAAATTTATTTTAGTGCTGTACCATTTGATTATTAATATCATTTTGTAAAAAATATTCTCTTCTCTGTCAGAAGGCTAGCTTAGAGAGAAGTCTCTCCTCTGTTAAAGATTGTTATAAGCATTTTAGCTCTTTTGAAAGCATCTGGGCTGAGGTCTCATCCAAACTGGAACTTGATTTCTGTCTATGGTATAAATAAGATCCAGTTTCAGTTTGGTCCTTTCCAAGGGGAAACAAGCTCCAGTTCTTGCTCCCCTTCATTAGTGTTTAGGACAACCCAGTTCCTAAAGGAAAAAAAAAACAAATCAAAGAGAAACAGATTAGGGTACTAGATTGCTAAAGGGAGCTCATATATCATAACTAGACCACATTCTCTATGTTGAAGTGATTATGAAGAGTGGCCATCTTACTCCAGAGAAAGCAACCTGCACCTCCTACTGGGCAGCTGGAGATATTACACTCAGTAAGTAAAGCTTCTAGGAATCCCAACACCAAACCTCTGTGAACCGGTCCCTCCCCAACTCAAGGTATTAGCAAAATGAGAAAAGTCAGCGAAAAGGTGGATCCATAGAAAAATTCTGGGAAGGAAAAGACCTAACTCAGGGAGACCTAGAACCTCTGAGGAGAGTATGATCTGGTCTCCAGTACAGAATACTTCCTTGAAGAAATAAGAAAGAAGTTTAAAAATCAATTGGAAAATTTGGGAGGGTCAACACCTTGCAACAAGAAAATAAATCATTGAAAAATACAATTGGACAAATACAAAATGAGACTAATTCTCTCAGATCCTCAATTGGACAAATACAAAAAGAGAATAATTCTCTCAGATCCTCAAAAAACACAATTCTCTCAAAACCACAATTGATCAAATTGAAAGCTCTTTCAAAAATAGAATGACCAATTAGAAAAGAAGTTGCAAAAGGTAAATGAAGAAAATTCCTCTCTAAAAAAAGAATGGAGCCTGCAGAAACTTATGACTTCATGAGATAGCAAGAGACTATTAAACACAATCAAAAAATAGAAAAAATAGAAGAAAATGTAAAATACCTCATCGGCAAAAACCACTGAACTCAAGAATAGATCAAGGAGGGGCAACCTGAGAATTATTGTACTTCCTGAAAACATTGAAGAGAAAAAAATTATCCTGGACTTAATATTACAGGATCTAGTGATGGAAAATTTCCCTGATATCATAGAATCAGAGGGCAAAGTAGTTTTTGAAAGAATATATTGATCCCCTCCAGAAAGAGATCCTAAAATGAAAACACCAAGGAATGTTGTGCCCAAATTCCAGAACTATCAGATAAAAGAGAAAATCCTACAAGTAACCAGAAAGAAACAATTTAAATACCAAGGAGCCACAGCAAGGATTACACAGGACCTGGCTGCATCAACATTAAGGGATTGAAGGACCTAGAATGAGATATTCTGAAGAGCAAGGGAGCTTGGAATGCAACCAAGAATCCACCATCCTGCAAAGCTGAGCTTTCTTTTTAGGGGAAAAGATGAACATTTAACAAAATGGAAGAATTCCAAAAATTCCTGATGAAAAGACCAGAGCTAAAACAGAAAATCTAGATATCAAACAAGAGGTTTGAGAGACATATGAAAAGCTAAAATAAATAAATAAACAAGCAAACAAACAAACAAACAAATAAATAAATAAAGGAGGGGTAAAGAAAAAAAATGCTATCCAATAAGTTGAAACTGGCTATATTCCAGCATGGGGAAAAAGATTCTCATAACTCTTGAGAACTGTAACTCTAACAGAAAGAATATACCTAGCCAGAAGTGATGGACATGCATGACCTATCCATGAGACTGCTATCCAATGGAATGAAACTGGCTATAACGCTACTTGGGAGAAAGACTCTAATAACTCTCAAGAACTGTAACTCTATTAGATAGAATATACTTAGCTAGAAGTGATGGATTCTCAAAATTTTCTATGCTTCAGAATGATTTAAAAACACCTCCTCCTTAAAAAGGGGGACAGGAAGGAGACAGAGGAGGGAGGGAATTGAATAGGGTAAATATCATGAAATTAAGAGGTACAATACTTGTGGTAATAGAGGGGAAGAAGGGAGTAGATGAGAAACACCTGAATCTTCTTCTCATCAGACTTGGCTTAAAGTTAACTCACACACATACTCAGTTAACTTTAAAAAAACTCACCTTTAAATTATTAAAAGGGGAAAAGGGGAGGGTGGGAATGGAGAAAGGGGGGAGAGAAAAAAGGGGAACTAACAGTAGGAAGAGAAGGGAAAGGGGGAAAAGGGAAAGAGGAAAGAAAGGGGGAGGGGTTGATATAGTAGGGCAAACACACTGAAGGGGGGTGGTATTCAAAAACAAAATACTGTGGAATACTAATAAAGGGGGAAGGGGAAAATACAAACAAGGAAGATATCAAGGAGGGCAATAAAGAATTAGTAATTATAACTTTGAATGTGAATGGGATGAACTCTCCCTTCACACATAAGCAACTAGCAGAGTGGATTAAAAACCAGAATCCTACAATATACTGCTTACAAGAAACTCATGTGAAGCAGAGAGATACATATAGAGTAAAGGTAAAAGTTTGGAGCAAAATATATTTTGCTTCAGCTGAAGTGAAAAAAAGCAGGGGTAGTGATCCTTAACTCAGACAAAGCAGCTGCAAAAACAGATAGTGTTAAAAGAGATAAGGAAGGAAACTATATCCTCCTAAAAGGTACCATAGACAATAAAGTGATTTTAATACTGAATATATATTCACCCAATGGGATAGCATCCAAATTCTTAAAGGAGAAGGTGAAAGAACTACAGATCTGGATAAATTGAATCATAAAATAAAACAAGAAAGAAAATAAACAAGAAAGAAGTTAAAGAGGTAAATAGATTGTTAGAAAACCTAGATATGATAGACATGGAAGAAACTGAATGGGGATAGAAAGAAATATACCTTTTTCTCTGCAGTACGTGGCACTTATACAAAAATTGACCATGTACTAGGGCATAAAAACCTAATAATCAACTGCAGAAAGGCAGAAATAGTGAATACATGTTTCTCATATCACAATTCAATAAAAATCATATGCAATATTGATCCAGGGAGATATAGACCCAGAACTGGAAACTGAATAACCTCATTTTAAAGAATGAGTAGATCAAGCAACAAATTATAGAAAGAATTAACTATTTTATCCTAGAAAATGATAATAATGAAACAACATACCAAAACCTAAGGGATTCACTCAAAGTGGCTGTCAGAGGATATATTATATCTTTAAATGCTTACATGGATAAATTAGAGAAAGAAGAAATCAATGATATGCAACTAAAGAATTAGAGAAAGAACAAATTAAAAATCCCCAAGTAAATACCAAATTAGAAATTCTAAAAATTAAAGGAAAAATTAATAAAATTGAAAGCAAAAAAACTATTGAATTAATAAATAAAACCAACAGTTGGTTTTTATGAAAAAAAAATCAAACTGATAAACCTCTGGTCAATTTGATTAAAAAAAAAGAAGAAAACCAAATTGCTAGTATCATAAAAGGAAAAAGGGTGAATTCACCACCAATGAGGTAATTAAAGTAATAATTCGGAATTATTTTTCCAAAATCTATACCAATAACATTAACAATCTTAGTGAAATGGATGAACATTTACAAAAATCTAAGTTGCCCAAGTTAAATGAAGAGGAAATTAAATACCTAAACAACCCTATCTCAGAAAAAGAAATTCAACAAGCCATCATTGAACTCCCTAAGAAAAACATCTCCAGGTCCTGATGGATTCACAAGTGAATTCTACCAAATATTTTAGGAACAATTGGTTCCAATTCTATATAAACTCTTTGGAAAAAATAGGGGAAGATGGAACTCTGCCTAACTCTTTCTATGAAACCAATATAGTGCTGATATCTAAACGAGGAAGAGTTAAAACACAGAAAGAAAATTATAGACCTATCTCCCTGATGAATATAGATGCAAAAATCTTAAATAAAATCTTAGCAAAATGATTACAACAAGTTATCACTAGGATAATCTATTTTGACCAACTAGGATTCATCCCAGAAATACAGGGTTGGTTCAATATTAGGAAAACTGTGAGTATAATCAATTATATCAACAACAAACCTATCAGAAATTATATAGTCATATCAATAGATGTTGAAAAAGCTTTTGACAAAATACAGCACCCATTCCTACTAAAAACACTAGAAAGTGTAGGTATAAATGGACTGTTCCTTAGAATAATAAGTAGTAGCTATCTGAAACCATCAACAAGCATTAAATTCAATGGGGAGAGGCTAGAGGCATTCTCAATAAGATCAAGGATGAAACAAGGATGCCCATCATCACCACTACTGTTCAATATTGTATTAGAAATGTTAACTTCAGCAATTAGAGAAGAAAAAGAAATTGAAGGATTTAGAATTGGGAAGGAAGAACCAAGACTCTCACTCTTTGCAGATGACATGATAGTATACTTTAGAGAATCCCAAGAAATCATCCAAAAAACTACTGGAAACAATTAGCAATTTTAGCAAAGTTACAGGATATAAAATAAACCCTTATAAATCTTCAACTTTTCTATATATGACTAGCAAGATACAGCAGGAAGAGCTAGAAAGAGAAATCCCATTCAAAGTAACAACAGACAATATAAAATTCCTGGGGGTCTATTTGCCAAGGCAGACTCAGAAACTTTTTGAAAACAATTACAAAACTCTTCTCACACAAATTAAATCAGATTTAAATAACTGGGTAAACATCAACTGCTCATGGATAGATAGAGCTAATATAATAAAAATGACAATTCTCCCAAAACTAAACTACCTATTTAGTGCCATACCAATCAAAATTCCAAAAAGTTACTTTAATGAGTTAGAAAAAGCTGTAAGTAAATTCATATGGATAAATGAAAAGTTAAGAATTTTCAGGGATTTAATGAAAAAAAGTGCAAAAGTGGGGGGGGGGGGCTTAGCCCTACCTGATCTAAAATTATGCTATATAGCATCAGTCATTAAAACTGTCTGCTATTGGCTAAGAAATAGTGGTGGACCAGTGGAATAGACTAGGTGCAATAGCGGGAAACAATTATAGTAATCTGCTGTTGGATAAATCCAAAGAGTTCAGCTACTAGGATAAAAAATCTCTCTCTCCAATAAAAACTGTTGGGAAAAATTGGAAGTTAGTATGGAAGAAACTGAGATTAGACCAAAGCCTCACACCCTTTACCAAGATAAGATCCAAATGGATACAGGATTTAGACACTAGTTTACCTGTCAGATCTATAGAAAGGGAAGCAGTTTGTGGCTAAGGAAGAGATGGAGAACATCACTAAAAACAAACCATCTAGATGATTTCGATTACATTAAATTAAAAAACTTTTGCACAGAAAACCACTGTAACCAAGACCAAAAGAAATGTAGTAAATTGGCAAACAATCTTTACAACTAATGATTCTTATAAAGGACTCATTTCTAAAATATACAGAGAACTGAGTCATATTTTTAAAACAAAAAGCCATTCCCCAATTGACAAATGGTCAAGGGATATGCAAATGCAATTTACAGATGAGGAGATCAAAGCAATTCATAGCCATATGAAAAAATGCTCTAAATCATTAATTATTAGAGAAATGCAAATTAAAGCTTCTCTGATGTAGCACCTCACACCTCTCAGACTGGCCAATCTGACCAGAAAGGATAATGATAATTGTTGGAAGGGTTGTGGGAAATCTGGGACACTATTACACTGTTGGTGGAGCTGTGAACTCATCCAACCTTTCTGGAGAGAAATTGGGAACTATGCCCAAAGGGCAACAAAAATGTGCATACCTTTTGACCCAGAAATACCACTACTGGGTCTATGCCCTGAAGAGATGATGGAAAAAAGGGTAAAAACATAACTTGTACAAAAATATTCATAGCAGCCCTGTTTGTGGTGGCAAAGAATTGGAAATTAATTAAATATCCTTCAATTGGGGAATGGCTTAGTAAACTGTGGTATATGAATGTCATGGAACACTATTGTTCTATTAGAAACTAGGAGGGATAGGAATTCATGGAAGCCTGGAGGGATTTGTATGAACTAATGCTGAGTGAGATGAGCAGAACCAGAAAAACACTGTACACCAACAACAGCAACATGGGGGCAATGTTCAACCTCGATGGACTCGTTCATTCCATCAGTGCAACAATCAAGGACAATTTGGGGCTGTCTGCAGTGGAGAATAGCATCTGTATCCAGAGAAAAAACGGTGGAGTTTGAAAAAAGACCAAGGACTATTACCTTAAATTTAGAAGAAAAAAAAAAAACCTGATATATTATTCTCTGATTTTACTATCTCTTACACTTTATGTTTTTTTCCTTAAGGATATGATTTCTCTCTCATCACACTCACTTTGGATCAGTGTATACCATGGAAACAATATAAAGACTGACAAATTGTCTTCTGTTGGAGGGGTGGTGGGAGAGAAGTAAGATTAAGGGAAAAATTGTGAAATTCAAAATAAATTCTTTAATTAAAAAAAAAAGAGTGGTGTTATCTAAACCTACCTTCTTATTAAATGTTCACCTTTCAGGGTCAGAAGTAAGATATTCAATTTAAGGTGTTTCAGAGTCTCAATTGACATCTTTGGTTTCAGAGAGAAATTACTAAACATTAATTTAGTGATTATTGGCTAGCCTAATTAATAAATTGATTCTTAATACAAGGAAACTTTGTCTCTTGGAATTTTTACTCATGATAATTATAATGATTTTCATGTAATTGCCACAAAAAGGGAAAAATGGATTGATAGCACAATATTGACTCCAATAGCAAAATTTTTCTGATTCCTCATTTTCACATAAGTTGACCATCTTACTGATAACTCTGGGGTCTGATGAAGCACCAAATCTGTTTTCAGCTGTAGCAACAATAGCAATAGCAAATGCACATATAGCGCTTTAAAGTTTGCTAAGATTTTTACATAGATTATCTCATGGAAATCTTTTAACCACATTATTTCAAGTATTATAGCTATTATTATTTCCATTCTACAAATGAGGAAACTAAGACTCAGAGGTATGGAATGCTTTACCCTGGGTCATACATTTAGTTGTGTCCAAAGTAGCATTGGAATCTCATCTTCCCAACTTGAGCTCAGTCTCTGTGAACCAAGTCAAAACAACTTAACTTTTTATTTTTCTCTTATATATGTCTGAGAACATATTGATCAAGCACTTAATGCTACCTATAACTAAAATTCACATAACTGTACTATTTAATATCAATTCTCCAATTATAAATTAATATTTTAATTTATTACCATATTTCCTTGAAAATAAGACTGTGGTCTTATATTAACTTTTGTTCCAAAAAGCACATTAGGGCTTATCTTCAAGGGATATCTGGTATAGGCAGTTATTCCCATGGAAATCATTATTTGATCTATTCTCTATGCAAGGAAGTTCTTCATGTCTTTAGTGTTGTGAGTGCTGACTGAATCCCAGACTAGCCAACTTCTTTGTCCATCTTTCAAAATGCATGGCAATATTAATTTGCCTACTTCTTTGCAACTGCTTGTGTACATCAAGCTTTTTTGGTTTCAAGAAAATAAATACCTAAAACACATCAAATCTTATCTTTTTTGACTTTAGTGACAATTAATGGTTGGCCTTTTTTCCCCATCCAGATGTTATCAAGTATGCACATTATTTGTGCATTGTATACGTACTCTGATTGGTCATTCAGCAATATGTTTTGAGTTTATCTAATTGCATGGGTGTTTACCTCTCATCCAAAGGTGTCTGCTTGGGTATTTGCAAATAATTATAATTCATATTGTCATGTGTTTTAAGTATTAATGTCAATAATATTATTTATTTATATTAAATTATATATTTTATTATTTTATAATTCAACATGTCCATGTGTGTTGCAATGGTCATACTAAGTGTATCCATCTGGCTTGCATTTGGATTAAGGCTTATTGTAAGAGCATTCTGAAAAAAAATCATACTAGGGTTTATTTTGGGGGAAATAAATACTCTAACTTCCCCTATTCATGTCCACTTGTCAATATGAAATAATTGTCCCTGAGAATTTCTGTATTCTTTCTTCCCTTCCTCACCAAGACTCTACACTGATCATTTCATCTAAACACCATTCTCTTTGCTTGCATACCTATCACCTTGGGCATAAATTCCCTTGACAAGTCTAACCATGCGTTACACCCATCATCAGACTTTTCTTACTTTAATTCTATTGAATAATACCAGAGAAAATCACACAACTTATCCCATCCTGGTTGCAGTTTCCAACCTGGTGTCATGGACTGTCTTTGAAAGAGCTGTAGGGAATGAGGGACTAGTAGTTCCCTTTCCTTCAATTTACAGCCCAGGAAATAATGATGCCAATGGCATTTGGACAGCATCACATGCGGCAAAACCATAGTGGAAAGAGTGGTGTCTTGGCCTTTGGGGTAATAACTCTAGAAGCCAAGAGAGTAACATTTGTCCTATAGTCAACTGCTCCAATGGTACTTACAGTGAGACACTACAAAGGACAGTGGTATATTAGTGGACTTTGGGACCATAATGTTGGTTCCCTTCTATCTGTGGGCAGGTTCTAGGAGCAACTACCAAGCATGTGTGTAGAGTATACAAGAAGCAACATCTGTAGACAGATGAACCAAAGGAACTGGAGGTAGCCCTACATAGGGCTCATCTAGATGTAGGCAGACTTTAGCTGAAAATGATGGCTTATAAATGGCATAAATCCTAATTGACTGTGTTCCAGAAACAAAGTTTAGCCCATGCAGTTTCTACCTGCTGTTTCAATAGGCTCACCTCAACTTTACTACAAGGATATGGGGGTGGATTGTTTTACTCTGAATTTGATACTTGTGACCCCAGCCACCTATGTCATTTGATTCCAGGTAGATCAATTTGGGACCCCTCTATTGGTCCTTAGGGAAATTAGAATTTAAAAAGCCATTCCTTAGGACTTTGATGAAAAGGTCCTGAAATCTCAGGGAACATCTTTGCCAACTTCTTTTAACCTTCCCGCTGGTAGATTTTATCTACTTTTATATTTCTGCTTTTACCAGAGTAGGGTTGTATTTGAATATATTTTATTAAGATATTTATTTGAATCATTGAGTTCTGAGGATAGCACCTAATGCAGAACTGGAACATGTACAGACTAGGTTGAAAATAAATTTCTCTTATCTGTCAATCTGGAATTGATTCAATCATGTTCCTCACAATGTTATTGTAAATCTTTTTTTCTCCCTTCAAGTTTTCTCAACATTCCTATTCTACTTCCGCCAGCAGAGAATCTTAACCCTGAGTTATCTCCTCATTATATAATAACTAATTATTAAGATGGAGCCTTTTCCCCTTTTATTTCCTCATTCAGGGACCAGTTCTTGCAGTTGGTCATTCTCTGAAAGGCTTTGCTGATAAAATTGACCAAATTCCAAATCATACTTTAGAAAAGAGGTTCACCCAACTTATGAAAGAGAAAACTAATGAATGCAGACTGGGTACAGATGAATTCCTTTGTCCAAATTCCTGGAGATGGTTGAGTCTCATGATTAAATCATGTTATCAACAGGAGGAGCTGAAGACTTTTAGCTCACTTCCTCATTAATGTGTCTACCTACTCATTAATTGTTCACCAGTCATAGTGGATTTTCACTTGTCAGAAGCACATCCTTTTCTAAAGTTATTTAAGCATTCAGGAATCTCTAAGGTTTGGTCTTTAACTACCAAGAGACCACTTGCCATTAATTTATTGAATATTTGCTAGCCTAATTAACAAAATGATTATTAATTACCCAGAAACTCTGTCTCTCTTGGGCTTTTCATTCATCTCAATTCTTACTTCACTGAGAGATGGAGGTGTTTTACTGTAAGCATTTTCCTTCCCTCTAGTCCACATCGGAAACACTGTCTTTCATTCATGCCTCTTTGCTCTGATGAAAAGATAACTCTTCTCACCAAGACCAGCTCTTCTACTTTTGTCTTAGCTCCTATTCCTCTTGATTCCTTTGGGAACTTGCCCTAAGAATAATTACCATTCCCCCTTCAAATTTTTAATCTCTTGCTGTCTACTGACTCCTTCTCTACTATCTATGTAATGAGGTTTTGGCACAGAGGCAGATCCCATCAGACTTTTTTTTGGCTGCTCTAAACTTTCCTCCATATGGAGGATGCTGGTGAAAGGGATTCTGAGAGAATCATTTAAGAAAACTGCCTTGTGCATATGATTTCATTCTGTAAGCTATCCTGGCACACTTTGTGATTGACTTAATGGGAATGATGATGATGATGATGATGATGATGATGATGATGATGATAAATAAGCTTCAGCTACTATTATTTGGCTTTATCTGCAATTTGATTTAGCTTCAATGTCCTGCTATTCTAGAGTTTGGTTTCCAGCCTGGGGAGTGAAGCTATACTAATATTGATGCTCCAAGGAGTAAGGAGTGATCTTTGAGAATGAAATTAGGGACTCCAGTGCAGGGAAAAGCATTCCTTGATAGCACCAGTCAAGCAAGTTTATAGAATTTTTTATGTGCCAGATCTCCATTATATCTACAAACATATCCAAGACTTCCCAAATCTGAAAAAAAAGCAAAACAAAACAACCTTTACTTAAGCCTACCATTTTTCTTAAGCTATGATATTTTATCTCACTTTCATTTCTCCACCAAGATTTAAGGGGAAAGACAATCTCCACATTTGTTTCTACTTGCTCTTTTTAGACTCATTTCTCAGTAAATAATATGATATGACTTCTGACTTCATTACTCAACTGAAAATGCTCTGTTCAAGATTATATGTGATCTTTTAATTAACAAATATGATAGTCTTTTCCAAGGTTCTGGTCTTCCTGATCTTTCTGCAGAATTTGACCCTCTCCGGATTATTCTTTCATTCTTGCAGTTTTCATGATTCTTCTCTTCCTAGGATCCCTTGCTGCTGTCTTGCTGTTCTGTCTCAGTTTCTTTTATTGGATCATTATCCATTTCCCATCCTCTAACTGATGGTTGTTCCCTGGGGCTCTGTTCTGGTATCTCTTATTTTTCTCTAGACTCTTTTTTCATGATCTTGTCAGCTCCTGTGAGTTCAACTATTTATGAAGGTGACTTTGAGGTCCATATGTCTGGCTCTAGTGTCTCATTTGAGTTCCAGTCTCTCATCACTAACTTAGACATTTCCAGCTTGATGTCCTGTGGATATCTTTAACTCAACACATCCAAACTAAAACCATTTTTCCCCTATGAGACTTCTTAATTTCTCTATTTTTTTGTGGGCACCACTAATCTTTCATATTAATCATCATAGAATCTTTACTCTTCCTTACCCCTTCATTTATGCAATTAGTAACTAAGATTTAGTAATTGTATTTTTTCAACAGTTTTAACATATACCTCCCTCCTTTTCACTGGACATCATCTTGGTCTCATAATTATATACTTAGATGACTGTAAGAGTTATCTTCTATTTAGTCTCAATGTTCAAAAGTTTCTCTTCCAAACTGTTGCCAGATTGATTCACCTAAACTAAAGGTCTGACTTCTTTGCTCAAGAAGTTTCAGTGACTCTCTGTTGTCCCTAAGTTAAAATATAAATTCTTTTGTTCATCAAAGTCTTTCACAATATCCCTCCAGACAACCTTTTAAGATTAAAGCACATTGCTCCTCTCCACACATTCTAGATCCGGGTTAGACTGACCTGCTTTCTATTTTCTCTATTCTACTTCCATCTTCTCCTCCATGAATTTGCATCAATTATTCCTGTAGGTGAAATTTATTTCTTTCCCTTTCCTCCTCCTTTTAGACACATTAGTTTTCTTCAGAGCTCAATTAAAATGCAAACTTGCCCATAAAGCCTATCTAGATCCTTCAAGTTAGTACATTGTTTGTCCTTTGTTTTCAAAGAGGACCAGTGACATCTTGAGATGTTATTTTGACTTGTGAGGCAGAGTTACCCTCAGTTATCAATTTCTAGTGGCAAAACAAAAGCTAAGAAGATTGGTAATACTCAGGATGCAGTGGATGTCTTTGGTGCTTTCAATATATTATCAAACTATAAGCACTATACACCACTGGCTTTCACTGCTTTTATGGGTATTAAAACAAATATTCTCATCCATCTCTTCCATTGGGGTAAGTCTTCATCTGTTTTGGGTAGACATCCACCTATTTCACTAAGAAATTTGATAATCTTTCTCAAGTCAATACCAATTAACATCAATTCAGCATTCACTGTGTTAAGTAAGGGAAAACCAATACAAGCAAAAAAGAGAGATAGTACCAGTCCTTAGGAAGCTTACATTGTAATTGTGGAAGATTATACATAAAATAAGTTGAAAAGCAGGAGGTAGGGAGAAGACATATAATATCCTGTATACAGGGAATGGTGGGAATAAAAGTTCAGAGAATTAGGAGCACTAGGAAAAATGAAAGGAGTGAATGTGACTGTTTTGGGTGCTTTTATTTTCTTTTTTTTTTTACATAGAGGTTTTAGGAAGAATTAATCAATCTTAGGAAGAAGTTGCATGGGTGAAAGGATCTTCCAGGGTGAGAAAACCAAAAGAATGGTGAGATCTTTCAGGAAGAAAAGACCTTGGGAAACAGTGGCAGATACATCTTCTAGTTTAAGAAGGTGTTGGAGAATGGAGAAAGAAGCCAAGAGAGTCAGAAAGGGAGAATGATAGGAATGAAATGGTAGTTTCCTCCTAATTTCACAACCTACATATAAAGAAAGAATTTTTTTTGTGACTCGTCACCTTCTAGAATTCTTTTCTCCCCTTCACCTTTTGATTTCATCATAGCAATTTAATTTTTCTCACAATCATATTATGGGATAACCATGTTTTGTTTTTGAAAAATTTCTTTCTAGGAGTGACTAGGTGCACAGTGGATAGAGCACCGGCCCTGGAGTCAGGAGTACCTGAGTTCAAATCTGGCTTCAGACACTTAATAATTACCTAGCTGTGTGGCCTTGGGCAAGCCACTTAACCCCATTGCCTAGCAAAAAAAAACTTAAAAAATAAAAAAAAATTAATTTCTTTCTTCAGTCTTAATCCTGTACTAATACAATTTTCTTTAGGTTGTTTTCTTCATCATCTCTACTTCCTAAACAAGTTCAGAAACCCCATATTTTTTCTAAAATATCTTTACCAACTGCAGAATTCAAACTCAAGAGTCAGATGGTCATTGGATTCTGACTCCTTTTTTTTAAGAAATCTTATAAAAAGATAACTTTTCTAGTACATTATTAATGTGAAGGCTCCTTTTTATTTTATTTTTTTATTTTAAGAAAGAATGAAATAAAAAGTACCTTGTCATGCTGGTAACCTATAAGTCTTTATCTATTAAACATAAATTGTTTGGGACATTATAGGAAAAGTGGTGAACTAGGAATTGAGAATATGTAGGTTCAAATCTAGACCTCTACATTTGAACTATTGACCCTAGTTTTAAGAATATAGCCAATTCATTTAATCTCCTTGAGTCCCAGCTTCTTTTTAAAATTTATTATTATTCTGAACCAAACACCACATAAAATGAGAATTTACATATAACAAGTAGAACAGAAAAGGAGGGTTGCAATAAAACTGCATTTGTTTATTAGTTAACATTTGAGGGCTTTTTAAATATATAAAAGTTCAAAATATAACTTTCAAATATGTTTTGCTCATTTATGTTTCCTTTTGATCTTCATCCTTTTCTCACTGATGCATCCTCTCTCTCTTTTTTTTAAGATTTTTGCAAGGCAATGGAGTTAAGTGGCTTGCCCAGGGTCACACAGCTAGGTAATTATTAAGTGTCTGAGGCCAAATTTGAACTCAAGTACTCCTGATTCCAGGGCCGGTGCTCTATCCACTGTGCCAACTAGTCACCCCCCAAACTGATACATTCCTAAAAGGGCGTAACTGATCCTATTTTCTTACTTTTATGTTTTTGTAAATTCTATCACTAACTCCATTCTCTCCCTTCTCAAGCCCATTAAAATATAAAGAATGAAAAATAAAACTCTTGTAATAAATGTGTATAGAAAAAAAAAGAAAATCAGATACACATTTTGGTTTTATCAAAAAAAAAGTTTTATTCTGTGCTTTGAATTTATCCTGTTTCAGGATAACCCATTCAAAGATGGGTTTAGAAATGTGTTAGTTTGGATCCCATGAAATCATGATTGGACATTTTCTTTGTCTAGAATTCTTTAATTTTATAAATCTGTTTACAAAGCTTGAAAAAATTGTTGCTATACATCATATAAATTGTTTTCTCTGATTTTATTTATTTTATCAGTTCATGATATGTTTTCCCAAGTTTTTCTGCAAATGTCCTTATTGATATTCCTTACTTTATATTAATCTTATACTATTATATTCATATATTAATAAGGTAATATTTATTAAGAGCCTATTATTTGCCAGACAGTGTACTAATTGCTATGGAATAATTTGTGCAGCCATTCCCCCAATGAGAGACAATCTCTTAGTTTTCATTTCTTTGTTATAACAAAAAGTTGCTGTAAATATGCTTCCATATATAGACTCTTGTCCTCTTTCTGTCTTTAATCCCTTTAGGGTACAAGACTAGTAGGAATATTACTGGGTCAAAAGATATGTGTAATTTAGTGACATTTTATTTAATTGCTAACTGCAATGAATAGAAAATTTTTTAGCCTCACAAATTTTGCATCAGTGTAGTTTTCCCCTGAAGCCTCTCCAACTGTTAATTTCATGTGGGGAAAGGAGTTGGTCATCTTTGCAAGTTTAAAATGTTTGTCCTTCATTCTCAAAGGCAACCATGACATCCAGGAGATGATACCATGACAAGCACATGAAGTAGTTTTGAATGAGTTTGATGGATTTGTGGTTGAACCTCAGAGTTACTTTAATTGATAATCATTAGCTTTGGTATATATATATATATATATATATATATATATATATACACATATATATGTATATATATATATATATACAGACACACACAGATAAATATATATATATATATATATTTATATATATATGTGATTGTGGATGGCCTGCATTTCTTCCTTGAGAATGATATGTTCTTGTGTCCAAAGGGTAATCAAACTGGGCATAGATTTTGATATTACTAGGTTTATATTCGAAAGAGATTATTTAAAAAAGGGAAAGGATGCACATTTACAAAAATATTACTCACAGGGCTTTTGTGGTAGCAAAGTCTTGGAAATTGAAGGAATGCTTGTCATTTGGTTAATGGATAACAAGTTGTGGCATATGAATGTGATGAAAATACTATTGTGATATAAAAAATGATGAGCAAGAAGAGTTCATAACAGTTGGAAAGACTTCTATGAACTGATGTTGAGTGAAGTGAGCAGAACCAGGAGAACATTGCAAACAATAACTGTAACATTATATGAGGGTCAACGATGATTGACTAAGGAGTCTCAGCAACACAGTGATACAAAATAATTTCAAAAGATTTAGGATGGAAGGAAGATATTATTGACATATACTTTTATTTTTTGTTTTTTTATTTTTTGTGACTTTTTCCTTTTTATCTACTTCTTCTTGCACAACATAATTATTGCATAAATATGTTTTTATGATTGCACATATGCAACCTATATCATATTGTTTGCTATCTTGGGGAAGGGGGAGAGAGAAAATATTTGGAACTCAAAAATCTTACAAAAATGAATGTTATAAAAATTATATGTAAAAAGGGTCATGGAAAGATAAACCAAAAACGAATTGGAAATTAAATAAGTTCATGTTAAACAATGGATGAATCAAACAGTAAATAATAGAAATAATAATTATAATCAATAAATGCATAGGAAAATGATACTAATGAGGCAGCATGCCAAAATTTATTGGATGCAGTCAAGGCAGTTTTAAGGGGAAACTTTATATTTCTAAATGCAATATGAATAAAATAGAGAAAGAGGCTAGAAAAAGAACAAATTAAAGATTGCCAAATAAATACCAAATTAAAAACTCTGAAAATCAAAGGAGAGATTATTAAAATCGAAAGCAAGAAAACCATTGATTTAATAAATAAAATTAAGAGTTGGTTTCATTAAAAAACCATTAAAATACAACCTTTGGTTAATCTGATTAAAAGATAAGAAAGAAGATAATCAAATTACCTGTATTAAAAATAAAAAGGTGAACAAACCATAAATGAGGAGGAAATTAAAGAGATCAGATGCAGTTACATTGCTGATCTGTGAGTGAAATGGATGAATATTTACAAAAATACAAACTGCCCAGATTAACAGAAGAAGAAATAAATTGCTTAAATAACCCCCATTTCAGAAAAAATAAATTGAAGAAAGTATCAATAAACTCTTTAAGAAAAAGTCTCCAGGTCCAAATGAATTTACAAGAGTATTCTACCAAACATTTAAGAAATAATTAATTCCTATTCTACACCAACTATGTAAAAAAATAGAAAGCATTATGCCAAACTCCTTTTATGACACCAACATGTTGCTGATACCTAAACGAGGAAGTACCAAAACAAAGAAAATTATAGACCATTCTCTCTAATCAATATTGATGCAAAAAATCTTAAAATTTTATCAGTGAGACTACAGCAAGTTATTACTGGGATAATAAGACATGGTCAGATAGGAATTATACTAGATAGGCAGGGATAGTTCAATATTAGGAAAACATTCAACATAATTGAACATATAAATAGCAAAACCAAAAAAGATACCATATGATTATCTCAGTAGGTGCTGAAAAAGCCTTTGATAAAACACAACATCCATTCCTATTAAGACACTAGAAAGTTTAGTAATGAAATTTTCCTTAAAACAATAAATAATATCTATCTAAACCATAAACAAATATTATATGTAATGGGGATAAACTTGGAGCATTTCAAATAAAATCAGGGGTGAAACAAGGATGCCCATTATCAACATTACTATTCAATATAGTATTAGAAATGCTATGGGGCGGCTAGGTGGCATAATGGATAAAGCACTGGCCTTGATGTCAGGAGTACCTGGGTTCAAATCCAGTCTGAGACACTTAATGATTACCTAGCTGTGTGGCCTTGGGCAAGCCACTTAACCCCATTTGCCCTGCAAAAAAAAAAAACCTTAAAAAAAGAAATGCTAGCTGTAGCAATAAGAGAAGGAAAAGAAATTAAAGGAATCAGAATTGGCAATGAGGAAGCAAAGCTTTCACTCTTTGCAGATGATATGATGGTATGCTTAGGGAATATGAGATAAGCATCTAAAGAACTCCTCGAAACAATTACCAAATTCGAGCAAGTAGCAGAATATAAAATATTCCCACATAAATCATCAGTGTTTCTACATGTATGAACAACAAAACCCAAGAAAAAGAGATAGAAAGAAGAATTCCATTTAAAGTAACTATACACATTAAATTCTTGGGAACCTACCTCCCAAGACAAACCCAGAAACTATATGAACACAATTATAAAGCACTTCTCACCCAAATAAAGTGAGATCTAAATTATTGGAAAGATGTCCATTGCTCATGGTTAGCATGAGCTAATATAATAAAATGGACAATTCTACACAAATTAAATTACTTATCCAGTGCCATACTAATTTAATTACTTATTCAGTGTCATACTGATTAAAATAATTATTTTACAGAACTAAAAAAAAATATAATAACAAAATTCATCTGGAGCTGCTAAAGGTCAAGAAATACCAAGGAAACTGATGAAAAAAAATAAAAGAAGGTGGTCTAACTCTACCAAATCTAAAACTACACTATAAAGAGGCAGTCATAAAAACTGCCTGGTATTGGTTAAGAAATAGAATAATGGATCGGTGAATTAGTATAGGTTCTAAAGAAACCACAGTAAATGACTACAGTAATCTTCTGTTTGACAAACTCAGATATCAGATTCTGGGATAAGAACTCACTATTTGACAAAAATTGTTGGGAAACTTGGAAAATAGTATGGCAAAAACTAGGCATAGACCTGCATCTCACACCCTATAACAAAAATAAGGTCAAATGGGTACAAGATTTAAACATAAAGTGAGACACCATAGATAAATTAATAGACCAAGAAATACTCTATCTATTAGATCTATGGAAAGGGGACAATTTTTTTTGACCAACCAAGAGTTAGAGTACATTATAAATTGCAAAATGAATGATTTTGACTATATTAAATTAAAAAGTTTTTGGCAATGCTGCCAAAATAAGAAGGAAAGCAGAAAGCTGGGAAACAATCTTAACAACCAGGAGTTCTGATAAATGCCTCGTTCCTAAAATAAATAAAGAATTGCATCAAATTTATAAGGTTGCAAGTCATTCCCCAATTGATAAATGATCAATGGATATGAATTGGGGCAATTTTCAAATGAAGAAATTAAGTTATATATAATCACAAGAAAGAATGCTCCAAATCATTATTGATTAGAGAGAGATATAAATTAAAACAATAATGATGTATCACCTCACACCCATCAGATTGGCCAAGATGTGAAAATAATCAGTGTTGGAGAGGTTGTTGGAAGATTGGAATATTGATGCATTTCTGGTGGGTTTGTGAAGGGATCCAACCAATCTGTACAGCAATTTGGAACTATACCCAAGGAGCTACCTGCAATTTCAATTCTAGGCCTAAATCCAGAAGAAATCATTAAAAATGGATAAAGTGCCTCATGTTCCAAAATATTCATAGCAACTCTTTTTGTAGTGTCAAAGACTTGAAAATTGAGTGAATGCCCATCAATTGGAGAATGGCCAAGCAAGTCATGGTTCATGAATACTATGGAATATTATTGTTCTATTAGAAACTGTAGATAGTTGGACTCTAGAGAAATTTGGAATGACTTATAGGAGCTGATGCTGAGTGAAGGGAGCAGAACCAATAGAACAATGTATACATTAACAACACCTATGTGAGATGATCAACCTTGATGGAAGCAGCTCCTCTTAGCAGTTTAGAGAGCTAAAACCATGGTATTAGACTGACTATGGACAATGTTATCCCCATCCAGAGGAAAAAAAAATAAAACTAAACTAAACTAAACAAACAAAAAATGACCCTTCTGAATCTGATGAAGACTTCATTAAAAATATGTCTTATGTATCTCTTTCCCTTAATCCTAATTCCTTATACCCAAAATGACTAATCTATAAACATTTTTGTAAAAAAATATGTTTGTACAATGCTAGACTGACTGTTCGCCACTGAAGGGAGATGGGTAGGAAGGGAGAGTGGAAGGAAATTTTGAAACTTAAAAATATACATATACAAATGGATAAAAAATAATAATAAAGAATAAAAAGCAATAAAAAATCAATTTTGAAAACTATCTTACCATGTAATTGGAAAAAATAAATTAAGAAAAGATTATTCTTATCTTTTGATAATTTACCTAAAATAAAATTAGCTATAATGGAGTTCAAATCTGAACTCAAAAACTAAATATATTACCCTAGACATGTCACTTTATCTATTTGTCTCAGTATCATCATCTATAAAAGAAGCATAATTATAGTACCTACTTCCCATGGATATTGTAAGGATCAAAAGAGATAAAATTTGTGAAGTGCCTAGCATAGTAGGTTATATACAAATACATGTATATATGAATATATTTGCTTGCATATATATACATACATATATGTACATCCATGCCTATGTTGTCATTATTAAGTTATATGACTATTCTTCCTTTTCCTTCTCCTCCTCCTTCTAACATTATTCAAAAAGCAATTATGAGAAAATAGCTCATGTAACTTTCAACCTCCTACTCCCCCACTCACAATCGTTATTGTTTTTATGTTAAAAAGCAGGGTCTGAATCCATTCTCATAGCAAACAAGATTTATGAAAAATGAACTTTTGGGATTTCTAAAATTGTTAGATTCACCAAAATATAGTGCATCTTTTAAAATAACAATCATGATATATGCTTTCCCTTTTTAAAAGCCTGTCATATGAAAAAGGGATTATATTTGCATTGCTTGAATAGAGCTCCATATAATGCCATCATTGCCTGTAACATCATGATGTAGAATTATTAATCAATTTCATCAAAACAGCTGTCTTTGGATTGTTGACTATTCCTCTCAACAGCTGAATTGTTGCCATGGAAACATTTAAAACTTTTAATTTACAACCCAACATAATAATTATACTTAATACATTATTAAATATTATACTCTACTATGCCTTGAACAAAAGAAATGAATTCACCAGGTGTCCCACTGGCTATGTTCTCTAACCCCCTTCTAGAATATTTGATTATATAGCCCCATACCCTGTCATGTGTTCCAAATCATAGAAACATCAGTCTTCCTAACAGTGAACTTGATTTTCAACATAAATTATTATGTGATTTATTTTTAGAAAAAAATAAAAAAAATATTTAGTTTTATACCATTTACATTTCCAAATACATCCCCACCATCTCCCAGCAAGTTATTCCTTATTTTAAAATGTAACATAATGACAGAGGAGGAAGAAAAGAATTTCAGTACAATTAACAGATAAGGCAAGTCTGAAAATGTATTGCCTCTACATATGAGGGAGAAGTTAAGCTTTATCATGACTCCCCATTTTACAGATGAGAACACTGAAGCAGAGATTGAATTATTTCCCTTGATCAAACAAGTTGTTTCTGAAATTGAAATTGAATTCAAATTTTCTGATTTGAAGTCCACTACTTTATCCACTATATCACAATAGCATATTTCATTAAGTTTATACCTTCTCATTGTTCTTAGCACATTCTTATGGTTGGAAAAAATAGAAAAATTTATCTTAGGAATTGTCACATAGACAGAATGTAAACCAAAAACACAACAAAATTACTTCATCTCAAGACCTTTGGTCCTGGGCCATGATTGAATTTTTTTTTAAAGAGTTCAATAAATTATTTATACATGCCAATAAGAGAATAGTAATTAATTCTATGATTATAGAATTCTCTATAGCTGGCATCAGGTTTGTAAGTAATTAGCTATGTTTATACTTATGTCATGCTCATACGGCAGGCCAACATAATTCAATGAACTCTTTGGGAATGTCACAAGCCAAGAAGTGCTTTACTTTTCAATACTTTTTTTTTCCATTTTGTTGATTTTATTTAAAAGTTAAAGTTCCAAATTCTATTCCTCACTCTTTTCTTCTGTCCCCTTTCTGAAATTGTAAGTAGTCAGATGTATGTTATAAATGTGCAGTTATGTGAAACATTTACTTCCACCTTAGTCATTTTTTACAAAAAAGCGCAAAAGCAAAAACAAAAAATGAAATTGAAAAATATCTTGCCTCAGTCTGTATTCAATCAATATCAGTTTTTTTCACTGAAAGTGAAGAGTATGCTTCATCTTGTCTTAGATCATTGTTTTGTTGAATAACATCATTCACTGTTCTTTATGGAATATTATTGCTGTCATTTTGTACATTTTCTTGGTTCTGTTAATTCCATTGTGCATCAGTTCATGTAAATCTTTCCTTTTTTCCCGAAATCATCCTGCTTGTCATTTCTTATAATAAAATTCCATTACTACCATATACCACAACTTATTCAGTCATTCCCCAATTGATTTCCAAATCTTAGCCTCCACAAAAAGAGTTGAAATAAATATTTTTGTACAAATAAGTCCTTTACTCTGATAGATGTGAGCTGGTACCTCAAAGTTGTTTTAATTTGCATTTCTCTAATCAGTAATGATCTAGAGCATTATTTCATATGATTATAAAAAATTTTAATTTCTTTATTTGAAAAATTCCTGTTCATATTCTTTGACTATATATATCAACTGGGGAATGAATTTTGAACCTATCCTAGTCAACTGATCCATTACTCGATATCTTAACCAGTACCAGACAGTTTTGATGACTGCTGCTTTGTAGTACAGTTTTAGATCTGGTACACCTAGCCCAACTTTGTTTACATATATATTTTTGCATCAGTTCCCTTGATATTCTTGACCTTTTGTTGCTCCAGATAAATTTTATTACTATTTTTTATAGCTCTGTAAAATAGGCATTTGGTAGTTTGCTTTTGGCATTGAATAAGTAATTTAATCAGGGTAAAATTGACATTTTTATTATAATATCTCAGTCTAACCAGAAATAATTGTTTTTCAAATTGCTTAGATTTGATTTTATTTATGTGAAAAGTGTTTTGCAATTGTGTTCGTACAGTTTCTATGTTTGTCTTGGGAGTTATATTCCCAAATATTTTACATTGTCCTTGGACTTTGTTGTTTATATAGAGAAATGTTGATTATTTTTGTGGGTTTATTTTATATCCTGCTATTTTCCCTGAAGTTGTTAATTGTTTCAAGTAGCTTTTTAGATGATTTTCTAGGGTTCTCTAAGTAATTCATTCTATCATCTGCAAAGAGTGAAATTTTTGCTCCCTCACTATAAATTTGAATTCCTTTTTTTCCCTCTAATTGTTAAAGTAAGCATTTCTAATACCATATTAAATAGTAATGGTGATAATGAAAATCCTTATTTCATCCCTGATCTTATTGGACATGCTTCTAGTTTACCCCCATTACATATAATATTTGTTAATGGTTTTAGATACTGCTTAGTATTTTAAGTAAACCCCCCATTTATTACTAAACTTTCTAGTGTTTTTTTTTATAGAAATGGATGCTATATTTTATCAAAGGCTTTTCCCAGCATCTATTGAAACAATAATGTGATTTCTATTGGTTTTGTTATTTATATGTTCAATTATTTTGTTTTCCTTATATCAAATCATTCCTACCTACCTGATCATGGTGTTTTATTCTTAATGATAACTTAGTGTAACCTCTTTGCAAATATTTTAAGATTTTTCTATCAATGTTCATCAAGGAGATTGGTCTATAATTTTGTCTGTTTTGATTTTTCCTAATTCAGGTATCAGCATCATATTGGTGTCAAAAATAATTTGGTAGAACTATTTTTAAATGCCTTATGTAGAACTGGAATTAATTGTATCTCAAATGTTTGGTAGAATTCACTTGTAAATCCATCTGGGCCTGTACACCTTTTCCTAGGGAGTTTATTGTTTCTTCAATTTCTTTTCTGAAATGGGGCTATTTTAGTGTTTTATTTTTCTTTTTTGTCTTTCTGGATAGTTTGTATTTTTGAAAATATCCATTTCACTCAGGATGTCAAATTTATTGACACATAGTTGGGGAAAATAACTCCAAATTATCTCTTTAATTTCCAACTCATGGGTGGTTAGTCCACCCTTTTCATTTTTGATACTGACAGTTTTCTATTCTTTATTTTTTATCAGATAATTAAAGGTTTATCTATTTTGTTGGTTTTTCTTAATAAAACCAACTCTTAGTTTTATTTGATCAATAGTTTTCTTGCTTTTAATTTTATTAATCTCTCCTTTGATTTTCAGAATTTCTTATTTGGCATTTATTAAGGATCTTTGTCCCCCCCCCCCCAACTTTCTAGCTTCAAAAACAATTCATTGAACTCCTCTTTCTCTATTTTATTTGTATAAACATTTAAAGGCATAAAATTTCCCCTAAAACCTACTTTGGGTGCATACTATACATTTTGATGTGGTGTCTCATTGTTATCATTTTATTGGATGAAATGAGTGATGATTTCTATGAAATGTTGTTTGATTCACTCATTCTTTAAAAGTAAGTTAATTAGTTTTCAATTTTTTTGGTTTATCTTTCTGTGGTCTCTTATTACATATAATTTTTATTGCATCATGATCTAAAACCATGTATTTTATTATTTCTCTCTTTTCACATTTGAGCATAAGGTGTTTATTCCCTAATGCTTGGTCAATTTTGGTATAGGTGCCATATACAAAAGAGAAAAAAATATATTCTTTACTAATGCCAATTTTCTCCAGAAGTCTATCATATCTAAGGTTTCTAAGTTTTTTTTAACCTTCACATTCTCCTCCTTCTTTATTTTGTGTTTAAATTCAGCTAATTCTGAGTGGGAGTTTGAAATCTTGCAGTATTACATTTTTCTTTCTATGTCTCTTTGTAATTCAGTTTCTCCTCTAAGAATTTGGATGCTATACCACTTGGTGGATATATGTTTAATAATGATTGCCTTTAGTACCAATTAAGAAGATGTAGTTCCTTTCCTTATGGCTTTTAATGTGATCTATTTTTGCTTTTGCTGACTGAGATCAGTATTACTACCTCTGCATTTTTCACTTCTGTTGAAACATAATTTGTTTTGCTTCAGCCTTTTACATTTACCCTGTGGGTATCTCTCTGCTTCATATGTATTTCTTTTAAATAGCAATATTGTAGGATTCTGTTTTTTAATCCATTCTGCTTTTTTGCTTGTTTTATCAGTTTATATTATTCACATTTAAAGTTAAGATTATTAGTTCTATATTTCCCTGCATGAGGTCCTTCCCTGTTTATACTTTTTCCTTTCCTCTTAATCCTTCTCACAAATATTTTACTTCCTTTCCCTTTCTCTTTTAATTTTACTTTTGCATGTTAATTTCAAATTTACTTTCACTTTTACCTTCTCCTTCCTTTTTATCAGTCCCTGTTTCCTTTTCTTACCCTTTCTTCTCATACTTTCCTGTAGGGTAGGATAGATTTTTAAATTCAAGTGGAATTGTATGTTATTCCTTCTCTGTTCCAAATCCATTGAGTAGATTTACTCAGTGTTTATGCCTTCTCTTCTTTACCTCTACTGTAATAGGTTTTTGTGCCCCTTTACCTGTGTTATTTATCTACTAATGCTTAGTCTTCTCCTAATATAATCCTTCTTTTAAAGTTTTATTGTTTTAACCTTGTTTTGTACTTACAAACCCTTTGTCAAAATATACTCCTTTTTTAATCTGTCTTGATACAAGTACTATTCTCTCTTTACTGATCGATAAGAAGTATTGCCTCATAGTCAACTGAGTACCCTCTCCTCTTCTATCTATTAGAAATTCACTCCTCAAAAGTCATAAATCACATCAAATTATAATCATTTTGTACCTTGACCCTCCTTTCAAATACCCTCCATGGGACAAAAATAACACTCATGGGACAAAGCTTCATGCAAAGTCAAATCATTCCATGAAGAATTTTTATCCCTCCTCTACTCCCTACAATTGTAACCAAAGCATCAAGCAAAATAAAATCTCTTCATAAGGTCTTCATAGGTCCCCCTAATTATACCATCTCCTCCTTTTCTATAATACTCCAACCATAGCCCAAAAGTCCTTCCTACCCTACCAAAGAATCAGGTTCACTCTCTTCCTCTGTCCCTATAGCAACCCAACCATGGTACTAAATCCCTGTTTAACTAAGATATGGAATAAGGTAAGATCACTTCCTAATCTCTTTATGTCCAATCATTCTAAGTAAACTCCCCCATTGTATTACAACCCTCTTTAACTAAGGTGTCTAGTAAAGTAAGTTCATTTCCGATTTAATTATGAACTTCTAAATCCTCTAAGTATTGCAACACAGTGAAGGGTTGTCTTAAGGATTTTAGAGTTGATCGTAGAGCATGGGAGACATTGGCACAGGACTGCATTGTATAGGGTGTCCTCATCAGAAAAAGTGCTGAGTTCTATGATCAAGGAAGAATTAAAGTAGCTCAAAGTAAATGTGAGATTCATAAGTTTAGAGTAAACAATTTAGGTGTTCACCTGGATTATTTTTGCTTGACCTGTGGTAGAGCATTCTCTGATCAGCCACAGTTGTACATACTGTAATTTGTTTCAAACATAATGATATCATTTTGTTTTTCTTTGATAATGAAGGACAAGAACTAACTATAGTTATGTCCTCAAAAGAACAATACTTCCAACTATATTCAACCTTCTAATTATCCTAAAAGAAATGCAATTTTCAAGAGTTACAAGTGTTGGGGGGTTGGAGCCAAGATGGTGACAAGAAAGCAATGTCTCTTAGAAGCTCTCTTATAAACCTTCGAAACTAAGGACTCTAACTAAACTTTCGAGAGACAGAACCCACAGAGGGACTCAATGAGACAGTTCTTCTCCTACTCAAGGTAACCTGGAAAAGAGCAGAAAGGCTCTGCTCCCAGGGGTTGGAGGGGCGGCCTGCCAGACTGAAAGAACTTCAGCCTCCAGGAGGTAGCCCCAGGGCTCTGGGAGCCAGGGCTCCCAGCAGCAGGGGCGTCTCCTGAGCTATGCCCCCTGCGGAGCACCAGGCACAAAGTGGAGGAGCAATGGGGGTCCTCTGCCAGAACGAGCACGTGAAGCCCAGCCCTCAGGGCACACAGCCCAGATCCAGGAAAAGAAGCAGGCAGAGCCCATAAGCAGGAGCCCCCAGGGCATGAGCCCATTGAACCTAGGGAGAGGAGTGAAGAGAGAGAGACTGCAGAGCTCTGTCCTTTGCCCCTGGAACAGGACTCTGGGGCTCTGACCAAATTCATATCTTGATCGCAGTCTAGGCACCCCCATAGAACAGCAAGGGCCCCCTCCACCTCAGCCCCGTGGTAGAGGAGGGCACATATAGTCATTCACAGACCAGGAGGGAGGACGGAGCCTCATACACTGAGATCCTTGTGGGAGTGTCCTAAAAGCTCAGGAAGCAGCCCCAAACCAGGCTCAGGCTGGGAAAATGAGCAAGCAGAGAAACAAGAGGAACAACATTGAGAAATATTTTGCATATGAGCCCAAGAAGGATCAAAATACTCAGTCTGAAGATGAGAAAGCATGAGCTCCTGCATCTAAAGACTCCAAGAAAAACAGAAATTGGGCTTAGGATATGACAGAGCTCAAAAAAGATTTTGAAAATCAAATGAGGTAGTTAGAAGAAAAACTGGGAAAAGAAAGGAGAGAGATGCGGGAAAAACATGAAAATGAAGTCAGCAGCTTAGTCAAGGAAATCCAAAAAAATGCTGAAGAAAATAGCATGCTAAAAACCAGCTTAGGTCAAATGGATAAAAGAGTTCAAAAAGTTATTGAGGAGAAGAATGCTTTAAAAAGCAACATTGGCCAGATGGAAAAAGAGATAAGAAAACTCAGTGAGGAGAACAAATTCTTCAGACAAAGAATGGAACTCAGGGAGATTGATGAATTACGAGAAACCAGGATTCATTACTTCAAAACCAAAAAAAAAATGAAAAATCAGAAGAAAATGTGAAACATCTCATTGAAAAAACAACTGATATGGAAAACAGACTTAGGAAAGATAATTTAAAAATTATGGGAATACCTGAAAGTCATGATCAGGGAAAGAGCCTTGACATCATTTTCAAAGAATTACTACAGGAAAATTGCCCTGATATTCTAGAAGCAGAGGGCAAAATAGAAATGGAGAGAATCCACCGATCCTCCTGAGAAAGAGATCCCCCCCAAAAAAACAACCCCTAGGAATATTATAGCCAAGTTCCAGAACTCCCAAGTCAAAGAGAAAATATTACAAGCAGCCAGAAGGACACAATTCAAATACTGTGGAGCTGCAATCAGGATCTCACAGGACATAGCAGCAACTACATTGGAAGCTCATAGGGCTTGGAATATAATATAACTGAAGGCAAAAGAGCTTAGAATGCAACCGAGAATCAACTACCCAGCAAGGCTGAATGAACTCTTCCAGGGAAAAAGATGGACTTTCAATGAACCAGGGAATTTCAAATGTTCCTGTTGGAATGTCCAGAACTGAACAGAAGGTTTGATCTTCAAAAAGAGGACTCAGGTGAAGCATGGAGATTGGAGGAGAGGGGGGAAATATGAGGGACTTGATGATGAACTGCATGTATTCCTGCATAGAAAAATGACACTGATAATACCCATATGAAACTCCTCAGTTAATAAAGCAGGTAGAGGGAGCTTTTATAGTTGAAGCACAGGAGAAAGCTGAATTCAAAGATAAAATATGGTGTAAAAATGGAGTCAATAGAAAAAAAAAAGGAAATGGAATGGGAGAAAGAAAAAGGAGAGGGGGAATAGGCCAAGATATCTCATATAATAAGTTTTTTTCTTTATTACAATGAGCTATTACAATGATATGGAAAGGGGGGATGGCAAGGGGGAATGAGGGAATCTTCACTCTCATCAGAGGTGGCTAGGAGAGGAAACAGTATATATACTCAATGGGGTATAGGCATCTGGAGTAAGAAGGGTGGGGAGGGGGGAAGGGGAGGATGTGAATAAAGGAGGAGAGGATAGACCATGGGGGGAGAGTGGTCAGATATAACATGCTTTCCTTTTTACTTCTAGCAAGGGGCTGGGATTGGATGGCCTGTCCAGGACCATAGGGTCAGGTGGATGATGGGCCTAAGGGGTGGTAAGGGGGCTCAGGTCCTCTTGGCCCCAGGACCAGGGATCTGTCTGCTACACCACTCAGCTACCCTACAGAGGAGTCAAAGTGAAAGGAGAGAGAAAATATAGTACATGGTAGTGGAGAAATATGAAAGGAGGGAGTTGCGATCAGCAATGGCAATGTTGGAAAAATATGGAAGTAACTTTTGCAATGGACTTACCATAAAGAATGCGATCCACCCATGACAGAGTTGTTGGTGTTGGAACAAATATTGAAGCACATTTATTATTATTATTATTATTATTTTGGTGGGGTGCAGGGCAAATGGGGCTGGGTGGCCTGCCTGGAGCCACATAGCAGGGTGATCTTTGGGTGTCTGAGGCCAGATTCAGACCCGGGTCCTCCTGGCTCAAGGGCCAATGCTCTGTCCACCATCCAGCCACCCCTACTATTATTACTATTTTATTTTATTTTGGGCCTTTTTTTTTCTTTTTTTGTTTTTTTCAGGGCATTGGGGTTGGGGTGGCTTGCACGTCACACAGCTGGGTGATTGTTGGGTGTATGGGGCCAGATATGGGCTTGGGTGCTCCTGGCTCCAGGTCTGGGGCTCCGTCTATTGCACCACCTGGCCATACCTACAATTATTACCATTATTTTTTTAATTTTAATTTTTTTCTCTACCCTTTATCGCTCAAGTGAGTCTATATTTTGTGGGGGGAGGGGGTATTCTGTTTACTCTTAAACAAGAATATTTTATCAATGTGTAAAAAAACATCATTTGTACAAAAAGAGAATAAATAAACATAAAAAAGTTACAAGTGTTGTCTTACCTTTTAGGGATATGCATAAATACATAATACATACATATATAAAAAAATACATACATATATAAAAAAAACAAAGTCAAGACCACTGGTAACTATTCAGGATGAAATGGATGACCTTAGCATTTTTGGTGTTCATTCAAACTCCATGTGCTCCATGGTACAAACTTCAACTGTCTTCATGATCGTTGGAGAAAAATGTTATCATCATCACATTCTGCTGGAGAAGTTTTCACAGACACCCCACTAACTCAGTAGCAAGATTGAGACCCCTCATTTACCTTCAACCTGGGTTAATACATCTGCTAAAATGGTTTACTAGGGTCTGGATGCTGTGCGAGGTGAAAGTTAGATGAATCAGGTGAATTCCAGTAGTAGAAAGCAGCCCCGAAAAGGGCTCAGCAGTTCTCACACCAGGGAAATTAATCTTTTCTGAACACATTTATACCCCTATCTACATCTACATCAGATTATATATCAATATCTGACAGTATTCTGGTTGGGAACACCTCCTATAAGATATATCAGCATCTTCTCAGAATCTTATCCTTTAGAGAGTTATCTGAGATACCTGGAGATTAAACACCTTGTCTATGATACCAGAACTAACATTTTTTTGGAAGAAGACCTTGAATCCAGATCTTCCTAAATTCAAAATCAATGTTCTTTATGTATTATATACTGTGTTGCTTCTCAGAAATTTAAAATTGACTTCTGCTAACATTTATCTATCTTTATGCCTGATCATTTTATCAGTTGAGAGTATATCTCACTTATGCATTAGCTTTGAATGACCTATACACCTTTCTAGATGTAAAAGGAATTCTCTTCAGATTGGCAAAAGTACTTGACCATGCCCTTGGGGGTATATACAAAACCATCATACTAGGTAGAATTAGATGTTTTTGTCTGGGGTTGGGACCCTCCCTGCTATCTAGGTGCCAGGACCTGGGCTGCTATTTAGCTTCTGGAGTCTGAAGTGTTGTCTAGCTGCTGGTCTTTGGGCTGTACTTTGACTATAATCTTCCTGCTGACTTTTCTGCTCTCCTGCCTAGCTGGGTTTTACTTCTTCCCCCCACCCCAAAGAGACAGACCTTCACTGGAAATCCTCCACAATGTCTACAGTTGAAAACTTGTTTTGATCTTTTCTTTTTTTGATGAGATCTGTAGGTTTAATATCTCTGTAGAGGCTTCATTTAACATTGTATGGGAAAAGCTCCAGTATTATGCTAGCTTCATGTCACCATCTTGGCTCTGCCCTGAAAGTTCTATCATTGTACTTTTAATACCCGAAAAGTGAAAAGTCTGCTATTCTATAGACTAGGTTAAGAATTCCATGTGCACGTATAATAAAAATAGCTAAGAGATGCATATGTTTATACATATATATGTGTCTTTTTGTATACAATAACTTGAAATTTCTTGTATATTTTATCTACATCCAGAACTAGTGGTGATAGTGGTTATTTAGGAGATAAGGTGCCAGACAAAAATATTGAGAACAAATCACTTCTAGAAGGCAAGAGAGTGCTTCAGAATCAGTTTTACTCTTCTCCCAATAAGACTTTGACTTAGAAGAAAATTTTATGAGCTTCAAAGGGTTTGGAGGATTTTTGATTTCTTATCTTCCATTAGCATCTTAGCCATGTCTTGAAAAATAAGATGGCAAAAATCTACATGAGGAGTCAAAGATAGTGAAGATGAAATGAGGAAAGTAGAATTACCTTCTATTAAGAGCCTTGTAGAATTATACCATAACTAAGAAGTACATTTTGAATACTCCAGAAGAAGACTTCCAGGAATACCTTTGTATTCTCTAAACTTGATGCTACTTTCCACATGACTATTTCATACCCTTTGGTCATGTTATACCACCTTAGTAGGCTTTTCTAAAAGGTAATAAACTCTGGTTAACTAAATGGTATCAACAAATAATAATGACAAAAATCACACTAATGTAGGTTCTCGAGGTTTTTAGAAAAATAATAGTCATACAATGAAAAATTACCTGCAGATTTTAAAGAGAGAGATGTAACAGCCTTGATTTGGAAACTCAGAATGCCAGTTCAAAAGGAGATTGGCTTGTAACATCTAGAGCATTTGCTATATTTGTGAAAATCTAGTAATTCTTTTCTATAAAACAGAAAGAGGAACAGTATACACATACATATATACATGTAAATACATATACCAATTATCAGGAAGTAATGCCTCAATGTAAAATCCATATGCTGCATACTTCTCAAATCTTACTTAACAAAACTTAAATATGAAAATATAATCCACAAAGCAAGAAACCTGTGGAATCATGCTGTAGTGGTAAAATTCAAATGAGAAAATTTCCTATGGTATTTCAATAAGCAGGGAAAAAATATTCGGGGAAATTTACTAATAGAAAATGCCTACTGAGCCAAAAGTGCTCTGGGAATGTCTCTTTGAGTATAGTACTCTCTCCTCTGGGGTTTGCTCTTAACATTCAACCAAGTTATTTGCAACAGTATTACATTAACAAACATAACATTAACAGTTATTAAAAGAACCAGTGGAAATCTTTTAGTGTGTTGGTCAATTCAGTATCATTTAACCAACCTTTATTAAGAAGTTACTACAAATAAGAGAGTGCCAAATGCCAGAAATGCAGCGACAAATGTGAAACAGATTGAGAATCCAAGTAAATGACACCTTATTTAGGGTTAGGGAATGAAAAATGTTCACAGATTATTAGATAAAAGATAAACAGTGGAATGAGAGAGTGCTTCTAATTTCAGATATGAGACTAAGATTTTAATATGAGAGGGAGCCTTCAAAGAGCATTGGAGAGAGCATTCAAAGCTTGGGGAGAGTTTCTACACCCAGAAAAGAGACTGAAGATAAATATTCAGTTCAGGCAATGAGGAGGTCAATTTGGGTAGAAAGTACAGTGTGTGAAAAAGAGTGATATAAAATAAGATTGGAAAGGTAAGTCAAAAGAGGATTGTAAAGGACTTTAAATGGCAGACAAAATGGCTTCTATCTTAGATGCCAGGCAATATTGCACAATCATAGAATTTCAGGGTTAGAAAGGATATCAGTAGTCATCTAATACAACTCATATATGAAAGCAATCCCTTCTATAGCATACCAGACAAATGGTTATCCAGCTTTCTTAACTAATTACTTTTTTTTAGGTTTTTTTGCAAGGCAATGGGGTTAAGTGGCTTGCCCAATGCCACACAGCTAGGTAATTATTAAGTGTCTGAGGCTGGATTTGAACTCAGGTACTCCTGACTCCAGGGCCAGTACTATATCCACTGCAACACCTAGCCGCCCCAACCAGTTACTTTTTGAAGCATCCGATTCCACTTCTGGAAAACTCAAGTTGTTAGGAAGTTTCCGTGCTATCAACCAATAAATGACAACTTTTCAACTCTCATATGCCCCTTGTCCCTGCTTCTTCTCTCTGGCTCCAAACAAAACTAATCTAATCTTTCACATACACTACATTTTTTAAGTACTTGCAAACAGATTATGATACCCTTGGGTTTTCTTTTTTCTGGGCTAAGTATACCCAGTGTTTTTAACAAGAACCCAAGGTCTATCACCATCCTTACTATTCTCCCCTAAACACTCTACAATTAATCAATCAACATTCTTCTTAAACCATGGCACCTAGATATGACCACCACAAGCTAGTTAGATCTGAGGAGGGCAGAATATAATAGCATCATCATTTCCCTAATTTTGGAAATTCTACCTCTTAATGAAGTCCAACATTGCATTAACTTTCTTGGTTACTACAACATGTGGTCCACCAATACTCTTAAATCTTTTTTTTCAGAGAATATGCTTTGTAATCCTGCATTATCCTTCTTGTACTGATTTTGAAACTGATTTTTCTAATGAGAAAGAATAAGATTTCACCTTTTTTATTGATAGAATTTTATCTTATTAGACTTGGTCCAATGCACTGATATCCTAGGAAGTCTCTAAAGGGTCTTGAGCTATGAAGTGACCATGTTTTTTCTTAAAAATTTAAGATAGGTGTATGCATGTTAGGACAAGGAAGAGACTAGATTTGGAAAGACAAATAAGAAATCATGTGATATACTAAATGGAAGATAATGAGGGTCTGAACTATTTTAGAAGCTAAACTAGGAAAGATTATGGAGGTAGAACTGATATAACTTGATGATTGATTACCATGGCAACTTGAGAAAGAAGGAAGAATTGAGGATCATACATTAAATTATTAGAAACATGTGTCTAACATAAATAAAGTAAGTTGGAGAAGAAATAGATTTATGGGAGAAGTTAGGGAAATCAGTTTTATATGTGTGAAGTTGAGCTGCTGATAGGATATCCAAGTGGAAGTGTCCAACAGGTGGTTAATGATTCAAGATAGAAATTTAGAAATTTAGGGGAGAGATTAGGGTTAACAGTCCCACAGTTCCTAAAAGCAATTATCCATTAAATGTTTAGTGTTATGAGGTTCAAGTTAATATATTGAATCTATAAGGATCACAAACAATTATGAGGTCCCTGTGGTGGAGAAGCTCTATCAATTCAGAAAGGAGAGATTCCATATAGAAGATTTACAGAATGCTGTAAACAAGAATCTAAAGATGGGAAATCTTTTCTATGAATTGTCTCTTAGTGAAAGTGGATTCATCTTGATCTGATTAGGAATCCCATCAAAGTAAGAAATAGGGAAAGAAAATGGAACTGTGATTTCATTGAGAACTGCATAAGGAAACTTCATGTTAATACATATTGGCATAGTTTTTACAACTTACAGTCTTGGAGGGTTGCCAAGAATATAGAGATGAAATAGTTTGCACAGTGTCAAATGGTCAATATGTGTCAGAAGTAGTATTTGAAACCAGATCTTTATTTTGAGGGGAATTTTTTATTCACTAGGCCTCTTTATCTTGAAGTATCAAAGTAAAGTCAAAATACATCAATTCTACTTGTAACTCAGCATTGCAGATGTACTGAGAGCTTTCTCATCAACTTTGACTACCAATACACCTGCTCTGTATATGTCAGCACTCTCCAAACAGCCATGAGAAGGATTTCTTTGCTTATGATAGTTTTTGGGGTTTTTTTTTGGTGAAGCCTGAGAAGGAAATATACTTTTCAGTAAGGTTCTGTCATCCCATAGCCACAGATACATTTTGTGCAAGATAAATTGAAGGTCATCTTTGAAAGTACATTGAAAATTGTCAAGGGAGAAGATTTATCAAAGAAAAGACATCAAGATGTCACTCATTTTTCTTTTTTTTGTACTTGTGTTTGACAGAAAAAATATTTTCTTTAATACAGCTTGATATTTGAGGAGAATGTAATGAAATGAAATTCCTTTTCTTTAGCATTTGTATTATACCTCAGGGGTACAAATTCGATCAAGACATGTTGATTCTTATTGTTTTAGTGGAATCTACCAGTGATTGGAATGCTCATTAGTGTTTCTCTTATAAAGATTTGTGTGAAATGTAGGTTCAATATAAGTACAATCAGGATGCATTGGAAGTTTGGTTCAATAACTTAACAGCATTGTATACTTAAAGCTGGAAGGAGTCTTAGACATCATTCAGTTCAGTCTCCTCATTTTACAGGTGAAGGAACTGAGGTCTCAAAAAGTTAAGTAATTATTGTCAGTTCTCATAGGCAATAAATAGAAGAATTAGGTGGTGACATCCAGGTTCTTAACTTAATTAATGGCACTTTTTTCATAATACTGTCTTGCAACTTGTGTAAAGTACTCTGTCAAGTGCTAGTGAGGGAAAAAACAGTTCTGTAAGTCATGCTCCATACACTGATGGAACTTATAATTTAACAAGGGAATATGGCAAGACAATAATAATTGTAATGCAAAATAACATATAATCAATATATCAGAGAGGGACAAATGAAATATCAAATGAATGATGAAATCATTACTGATGTGGTTGTGTGGGGATCACAGATGGGTAAGGGAAAAGGTAGATTCAACAATGAAGAATTTGTAAGATTTCCTACTCAAAATTTTGGAAGAAAATTGTTTGAAAGTTTGATCCTCAAATCCTACCTTGAAAATGAGGCATTTAAAAGTAAAATAAGAGGCAGTCAACCATTTAGTTATGTCTAATATAAGAAGTTTTGTGCTCTGTTCCTCACTGCTCCTCAAACAAGACATGCCATTCCCCAACTCTGGATAATTTTGCAGTCTATCTCCCATTCCTGAAATGTTCTCCCTTCACATCTCTGCCTCCTGGTCTTCCTGACTTCCTGAAAATTTCAATTAAAACCCCACCTTTGTACAGATAGGTTTTCCTGATTTCTATTGATTCTAATACCTTCCTTGTAAGATTTGCTCCAAATTATCATATATATATATATATATATGTATATTAGTTGTACATAGTTTTCATATTGTTTTCCTCATTAGAATTTGAAAACTTTGAAAGTGAGGACTACTTTTTGTCTTTCTTTGTGTTCCTTAACTCTTAACAAAGGGTCTAGAATAGGTAGATGGTACAATGTATAGAAGACTAGGTCTGGAGTCTTTCTCACATATGTGACTTCAAAGCTGATTTGAAATATTTGCTAGCCATGTGATTAAAACCAAGTCATTTAACTTCTATTTTCCACAGTTTCTTCACATCTAAAATGAAATATATATATATATATATATATATATATATATATATAGATAGATAGATAGATAGATCTTAGGCTTCTTGTGAGGATAAAATAAGAAAATATTGTAAAGCTTTTAGCATAGTGTTTGGCACATAATAGGTACTCTACAAATGATGTTAATATAAAAAGTCAGAGAAGATCCAGAGCAGAGTGAATAAATTGTGAGGATACTTGAAACTATGTTATCATAAAAAGATTGGGGGGGGGGTCATTGAACCCTTTGTTAGTTTACAGAAGTCAATGGAATCCTTTTCAGAATTATATTTAAAAGGCATAACATAAAGCACATTTGTTTAAAAGAAAATCATTTACATCAAACCACAGAGATAAATACTTATACTAATGTATTTTAAATAAGTTCTGGGGTTCCAAATTAAGAACTTTTGAGGTAAATGTAATAAGACATTTAGTTTGTAGAAGAAATGATTTTTCTGGGAGTAGGTTGAATGTATAAAATATTTGAAGGAATATCAGGTGGAAAAAATATTAGTTTTGTTCAACTAATTCCCAAAATGTAGTACTGGAAGCCACAGATAAACATTTCAGAGATGATTTTAGGTTGAAATTAGGAAGAAAATTTGGGTCTTCTGGGGGTGGAGCCTAGATGGCAGATAGTGAAAACTGAATTTTTCTCAACATTTCCCACTAAACAATTTTAAAATCACACTTCAAATCAAATTCTGGAGTGGCAAAGTCAACAAAAGGTCAGAGTGAGACACTTTCAACCTAAGATAACTTAGAAACAGAGATCTGTGACATGGACATGGAGGCTAACCTGAAATCCATGTGGGATTACGTGATGGTGACAGATGCAGCAGAAACTTTAGAGTTCTCAAGCCAGAGATGTCAATTGGTCTAAAGGAGATTAGAGAGAATCCTTGTGCTAGCATTGGACACAGTACCAGAAACTACTTGTCAATACCTTTGCCTATAAGCAATTTTGAATCATGGTTCAAGGGCATAAAGAAGTACTTTTGGTCAAGAAGGCAATACTTTTGTTTAAAAGGATAAGGTCCTGAGGAACAGTATAAGCAGAAAAAGGGTTACATAAACCTCTGAAGGAAATAATTTCTTAGAAATTAGAATCGGACAACTAGATAACCTTCCTTAATATCTTAGAATTAAAAGATAAAAAAAAGAAATTGAAAGAATCCACCAATCACCACCTGAGATTCCAAAATAAAAATTTCCAAAATATTATAAATAATAGAATTCTAAGATCAAGGAGAAAATATATCAAACAGAAAGAAACCATCCATATATTATGGAACCACAATAAAGATCACCAAAGACATAGTAACTATAATGGTAAAAGAGAAGAGAGTTTGAATCAGGCTTTGGAGACACTGAATCGACAGCAGCAGCTGGTTCAGGAGTTCTCAGCTCATTTATAATATGAGGGTAGAACAACTGGTCAGAACAAGATTAAAGGGATTTTTTGCTAGCCCTGAGGCAGGACTCTGTTACTTTGTCCATACTCAGATCTAGTTCACAGTGCTGGGTTTCAGTCCCAGGGAGAGAAGCACTTGAGGCTATAGGGGAGTGAGGAACTTATATACAATTCCAGGACAGAAAAGAGTGTTTGTCTGTGGTAGCTTAGTCTGTGGTAACTCAAAGACATAAGCACAGACCAGGAAAGAATAGACTTAGATCAGACCACCTTGAAAGGACTGAAAACTTTCAGATCTCCAGAAGTATCTCTGAAAACAATTGTGCAAAACCCATAGGGAAATGAGCAAACAGAAAAAAAATGACCACAGAAAGTTACTATAGTGACAAGGAATATCAAAACATATATTCAGAAATAGATAAAGTAAAAGCTCCTACATCCAAAGTCTCCAAGAAAAAAATTGGTCTCGGGCAATGGAAGACCTCAAAAAGGCTTTTGAAAATCACTTTAGAGAGGTAAAAGAAATATTGGGAAGAGAAATGAGAATGACGCAGGAAAATCATGAAAAACAAGCCAACATCATGATAAAGGAAACAAAAAAAATTAGTGAACAAAATAACACCTTAAAAAGTAGACTGGGCTAAATGGCCTATGAGGAGAAACCAATGAAAAGAATATCTTAAAAAACCAGAACTGGCCAATTGGAAAAACAAAACAAAACAAGATACAAAAGCCACTGAAAAAAAAAAAACTCCTTTACAAGTGGAACTGGCCAAATGGGAAAGGAGGTACAAAAGCTCATTGAAGAAAATAACTCCTTACAAATTGGAATTGAGCAAAAGGAAGCAAATGACTTTATGAGAAATTAAGAAACAATCAAACAGAACCCCCAAAATGAAAATAAAAATGGAAGACAACATGAAATAACTCATTGGAAAAAACAGCTAACCTGGAAAATAGATCCAGGAGAGATAATTTAAATAATTTAAAAATTATTGAACTACTTGAAAGCTATGATTAAAAAAATAACCTAGATATCATCTTTCAAAAAACCCTAAAGGAAAATTGCCCTGATATTCTAGAATCAGAGGATAAAATAGAAATTGAAAGAAGCTACCAATCACTACCTAAAAGTGATCTCAAAATGAAAACTCCCAGAAATATTATAGTTACATTCCAAAGCAACCAGGTCAAGGAGAAAATAATGTAAGCAGCCAGAAAGAAACATCATGTCAGGATAATGCAAGTCTTACAGGCTTTTACATTAACAAAGCAGATGGCTTGGGATATGATATTATGGAAGGCAAAAGATCTTAGATTATAAACAAGAATCAACTACCCAGCAAAGTGAATGTAGTCTTTTCAGAGGAAAAGATGGATATTCAATAGGAAATTTTCAAGCTTTTATGATGAAAAGACCAGAAATGAACAGAAAATTTAACTTCCAAATAACAAGACTAAAGAGAAACACAAAAAGGTAAACAGGAAAGGGAAATCTAAAGGACTTAAAGATATTGAACTGTTTATATTCCTGCATGGGAAGATAATGTTAGCTCATAAACTTTCTCATTATTAGGGCAGTTAGAAGGAGATTATATAGATAGAGGGTACAGATGTGAGTTGAATATAGAGAGATGACATCTAAATAAATAAAATTAAAGGGTGAAAGAATGTACTAGGCGAAAGGGAAAGGGTGAGAGAATGGGATAAATTTTCTGACATAAAAGAAGAAAAAAACTTTACAGGGGGGAATTGAGAGTGAGGGAGTGAATCTTACTCTTTTTTGGAGTTTTTTCGTTTATTTCTTTTATATTATTACAATAATCTTGTTGTGAGAGTAATCATGCCCCCCCCCAAAAAAAAGATGAGATACCTCAAGAGAGAGAAAATAAGTGTACTGTTTGTATGCAGATTCCAATGTTCTGTCTCTGGGATGAGTTACCTTCTTTATCATAAATCCACCAGAGAAGTTGCTTCACTATTTTTCTCACAGTTGCTATCATTAGCTGTATTTCCCACCACTCTATTGTACCCCACTCTCATCTATTCAATTCTCTCTCTTTTCATCTTGTCCCTCATCAGAAGTGTGTTATATCTGAGTACCCTTTCCCATGATCTTCCCTCTCTTCTATCACCTACACCCCCTTCCCTCCCCCTATTCCCCCTTATCCCATCCCTTTCCTCTCATTTTTCTCCAGAGTGAGATAGATTTCTATACCCTATTAAGTATGTGTATATATTTTCTCTCTGAACCATTTCTGATGAGAATGAAGGCTCACTTATTCCCCCTCACCTTCCCCATTCCATTCCACTGTAAAGGCTTTTTCTTGACTCTTATGTGAAATACCCTAGAAATAGAATAAACATGACAATAGTATGGAGGGAAATCATTACTAATAGTAATTTAGAAAAAAAATTGAAGCAAATTTCTCAGATAAAAGTTTTATTTCTCAAACATATGGAGAACTGAGTTAAATTTATAAAACTAAAAAACATTGCCCAATTGCTAAATGATCAAAAAAATATGAAGTTTTCAAATGGCATTATCAATGCTAGCTATAGCCATATTAAAAAATTCTAGTTCACTATTGATTGGAGAAATGCATTTTAAAACAATTCTGAGGTAATACCCTATACATATTAGATTGTTTAATAGAACTGAAGAGGAAAATGAAAAGTTGTTGGAGTTGTGAACTGATTCAACCATTCTGCAGAGAAATTTGGAGCTATGTTCAAATAACTATAAAACCCTGCATACCCTTTGACCAAGCAATGCTACAATTATATCTATATATGAAAAGAGATGAAAAACAAAAATGAAAAAGTCTTATATGTACAAGAATATTTATAGCAACTCTTCAGGTGACAAGGAACTAGAAATAGAAGAGATGAACATTAGTTGAGGAATGGATGAACAAATCTGGGCATATGCTGATAATGGAATTCTATTCTGCTATAAGAAATGATGAGCAAGATACTCTCAGAAAAACCATAAACTTATGCAAAGTGAAATGTAATTGCACAAAGTAAAAGTAATATTGCTGGATAATCAGTTGTAATTGATTTGGCTTTTTTCAACAATACAGTGACCTAATACAGCTTTGAAGGATATATGATGAAGAATGTTATCCATTTCCAGAGAAAGAGCTGATGATATCCAAATAGAGACTGAAGCATACTTTTCTAACTTTATTTTTATTGAGTTTTCTTTATTTGGGGTGGGAAGCTATGCTTTCTTTCATATGTCTATTATTGAAATGTTTTACATAACTAAGCATTTATAGTTTATATCAAAAATTATTTACTTTCCTAGTGGTGGGGTGGAGGGAGGGAAGATGAGAGAAAATTTGGAACTCAAAATTTTAAAAATTAATATTATTTTTTACATATAACTTGGGAAAAATGAAATACTAAATTAAAAACAAAGTAAACAAACAAAAGAAAGCACTAGGGATTTTAGCTAGAAGTGTTTGGGTGGATAGGACATGCTAACTGACTTTAACATATTTAAAGGTCTACATTTGGAAAATGAATTAGATTTTTTCCACTTGGGACCAGAAGAATTAGGAGCAATTTACACAAATATATTAGAATACATTCTGCATATGTGACATGAGCTAGAGAGGGAAATGGCAAGCCACTCCAGCATCTTTGTCAAGGAAACCCTGAATAGGGTCGTGAAGATTCAGAAATGACTGAAACAACTGAACAACAACAAATATAAAGAATAACATAAGGATCGATTTAACTTGACTAAGAGGTACTGGTAGGGTAATAAAAAAATAATAAACCTGGTAAGGGAAAATTCATCAGGTGGTAAAGGGCTTTAATAAATGTTAAATAGATGATTTTTATAAGTGGTTGTGCATGCCACAGGAAACCGCTGGAGTTTCTTGAGTAATGGAATGACGCGGTCAGATTTTTAATCATCTTTTTTAATAGAGGATGAGTGCCTGAATTATGGTAAAAGTCACATGGTCATGAGTATAGCGAGAAGGGGATTTTTTGTTGTTGTTGTTGCTCTTGTTGCTGTTGTTCAATTGTTTCCAGCTGTGGCTAACTGTGATCTCATTTGGGATTTTCTTGGCAAAGACACTAGAGAGGTTTGCCATGTCCTTCCCCAACTCATTTAATAGATGAGGTAACTAACAGAGGTAGGGTTAAATGACTTGCCTAGGCTCAGAAAAACAGAACTTGAATTTGGATTCATGTTGTCTTGACTCCAGACCTGAATTCTATCTATGCACTGCTTAACTGCTGGGGAAGAGAATACAAACATAATAAAGGTTGTAGAGGTTGAAATGACAAGTTTTGACGATTGATTGCTTAAGGGGGGGGTGAATACAAACGAAGTGTAAAGAATGGTGTTAAGCTTTCACATCTGAATGATTGATTGAAAAATGGCGGTTGTATCTTTGAACGAAATAGGAAGGTATGATGAAGAAGAAAGAAGAATGGAAAGTTAAGTTCTGTTTAGGACAAGTTGAGTTTCAGATACCTATATGAAATGTCCACTTAGCAGTTTGTGATGCTTGACTAGACCTCAGGAGGAAGACTTGAGCTAGTATATTAGAGATGAGTCAGTAATGTAGAGATCAACCATGTGAGCCTCTGCAAAGAGGAGGAATTTTGTTTCAATGTAAAGAAAAACATTTTGTCAATTAGAACCATACAAAAATAAAACAGTAAAACTCTTATGAGTATTGTTTACTTAGTAAAACAATCTAGTCTAGAGAGTTTCATACTTTGACTATACGTTCGTCTAGGTGACCACTAAAGTCTCTCTTCCGGCAGAATTTTGTGACTTAATGATCCTTCCTTTTGCATTTTTTTTTACTCCAGAAAGTATTAGACTATTTTCCCCCCTCAGAAACAAAAACTGATTTGAAATTCCCATCATTCTTTCCTTTAAGCCTGTCAGATGATTAGATAGCCCAGAAAGTGCTAATAGATTATGCTCTGGTGAAATATGTTTTTCTGTACATAATTACCTTCATATTTTGGTTCCCTTATCCCTGGTTGTCAGTATTTTAATTAAAAGTAGAGGTGTGAAGACATGGGAAAACCTGGCAGAGGAACATGCCTGCTTTTGTTTAAGCCAATTCGGCAAATGTACCAAGCTTATTGAAATCAAATGGGGACTCTAAAAGCGAGAATAAGTAAGATAAATATTAAATCACAGGAATAATGCATTTTAAGGAACATTTTTCTTTCATTTTTCAAGCATAGACCCAGATAAAATAGAGGAAAGAATTCAAATGAGAATACCTCCTCCATACCTACACCAAAAGTGCCCCTAAGGATAATTTCTTCTGGCCTTGAAACAGAAACTTTAAAACTGACTTAAAAACTTTGCTTTGAAAGAGAAAAACTGACAAATGTTCCCTTCCCAGCACTGGGACATTCTAAGAATAACATGTGTGCAAAGCAACCTTTCCCCTTTCATGGTGTGATTTTATGAAGGGATAAATTGAGCATAAATTACCCCATAAAATGAGGAGGTTGTGATGATTGTCAGCCAACTGAATTGTCTGGTTAACTGAGAATATTTTGAATACTTTGTGTTGAAAATGTTTCTAAAATGATTTTTGTTTGACATAGAGGCACACACCTGTAATTGATACTTCTGAACTGAAGTGAGTTCAGATGATTGCATGTTTTCATTTAATTTCCTACACCAATATAATGAACTCCTGGGAAGTTGACTGGGGGGGGGGGGGTGGAGTGCCGATATGATGCCTATAGATGGGTGAACCAGCCTAGGTTGAAGAAAAAGAGCATATTAAGGCATTTATGTGATTAGTAGTGGAATCTGATTTGTGAATGGTCATTGATCTTTTAGCCTGGTTAAGATAAGTGAACCTAGTCTCAAAAATAAGGGAATAGTAGTAATTAAAATACATTATTTCAGTTTTGTTCTTTAGCATAGGTGGTCTATTAACAGAGAAATTTATCCTCTTTGGATGACAGCAGATTCTGCCTGACTTAATGGTTATCACTATTAATAGCACAGATGATCTTTAGTGACTGGAGATATGGAGATATAATAAAAAGGAAATTAAACTAAATTTGTCCTGAACCTAAGACACCATATATGAGAGGGTACTGTTTCCTCCCCTAGGCTTAAAAGGCAGTCTCTTTTGAGAACCTAATTAACACAGAATAATTATGACTTGGACTCGATGATCTCTGAGGTCTCTTCCAGTTTTGATTTCCTATAATTCTCTGTTATTTATTAAATTGTGCCCTCAAATCACTGCTTTATAAAGTATGACTTAGGATTTTGTTTTTCTAAAACATTCTTTGAAATTTCTCAGTCTTATTTTCTAATCTCTTTACATTTTTTCCTTCAAGATTTAGACATCCCAACTACTTGCCATGGCTAACCTCCCTACTAATGCATTAGAACCAATAATAATCCTATGCTTTCTTCAAGATAATTTTCATCAGTCCTCTCTCTGATCCCTCTGCAGTATTTGGCACTAATGGACACTAACTTACTCATTTGATTAATCAGTCTGAATGCAAATTCTATATAATTTTAAAGTTTGTCATTACAGTATTGCTTTTATAATATAAATTGTTCTCCTGGTTCTATGTATTTTGTTATTAATTAGTTTATAGTCTTAAAATTGTTCATTTTTTAAATATTGATCATATATATATATATGCATATATATATATATATGTATAATCCAACTTATTTCTCTCTGTATTAGTTAAAATATGCAGTTATATGCACAGAAGACAGAACCCTGTCCCTGGAGTTAGGAAGATCTGAGTTCAAATCCAACCTCAGACACTAATTAAATAAGTCACCCTGAACAAGTTACTGATTGTCTCAGTTTTTCTCATCCCAAAGAGCTAGAGGAGGAAGTGACAAATCACTCCAGTCTGTTCCAAGAAAACACCAAATGGAGTCACAAAGAATTAAATACAACTGAAATGGCTGAGCAACAATAAAATGAGTTCATACAAGTCTTTTCATATCTCTTTGAAATAATTGTATTCTATCACATTTCATTCAAACATTTCCAGTTAATGAACATCCCCTAAAGTTTCAGTTTTTGCCAATATAAAAAGAACTTCTGGAAATATTTTATAGGATCTTTTTATCTTTCCTTATTCTCTTCTGAATATGGGTCTAGTTGATTAACGATCATTAGCTATTAAGTAACATTCTGTGTGGAATTGTGGGCAATGATTTTACCCATTCACAGGTACACCAAAAAAGCATCAATGTGCTCATTTCACTATAACTTCTTTAAAATATGTCATTTAAGTTTTTTGTCCTAAGAGTTGTGCAGAGAAAGGGGAACACCTAATTTTTAGGCACCTACTTTGTGCAAATAATTATTCTAAACACTTTAGAAATATCTCATTTGAGATGAGGAAGTCCTTCCTAAAATATGAGCCCAGAATAGAACATAATCTTTCAAATCTAATTCAATCTAGTCAGAGTAAAATGGGATTATAACCTCGATAGTACAAGTCACTATGCCACTCTAAACATAGTCTAAAATCTCATCCGTTAACTTTTCTCATTATTATTTCACTGTTATTGGTGACTTTAAACTTAAGTGCAATGAAATCCCAAATGTCTTTTTTTTAAATCAGTCAACTATTTCTCCCAAAAATTGTACTTGAGAATTGGAATTTTTTAACTTAAAGTGTAAGATATAGATGGATAGATAGATAGATAGATAGATAGATAGATAGATAGATAGATAGAGATAGAGATAGAGATATATATCCCTTTCAGATATGCTTTCTAGTCCTCTGTAGCTATCATAGTCAATGATATTAAAGAGAATCTTACAGAGAAGTAGGACTTGGACTAGTGCTGATGAGAAATGGAATTTTTATAGGTATTCATATCTTCAAGGAAAAATATAATAATACAGCTTATATAGTGAGAAATCTGCCAAGGAAGATGGAAGATGAAGGCTGTTAGAGACTACAGGACCTGCAGAGGTCAGCACCTTGCTAACTTGGTAATAGTAGTAAATAAAAGTACTCACAGAATCAGAATCTGTTTTTTAGATTGGGTCTATGTGACAAAGATAAATGGGATATAAAATAGAAAAATCAAGGAAGTAAATACAATGTTGCCCCTTTTTGTCTTTGTGCTTAATGTTGAATGAATATTGACTAAATGAATATGATCTTCTAGAATTGATTTTAATTGTACACAATTTTTTTTTGGGGGGGGTTGACCTAGAAATCAGGAAACAATGATTTCTGGCCTGTCTCTGGTCCTAACAGACTGTGTGACCTTTAACAATCCTCCCCTTATTTCTGAGATTTTCCAATAAAGGGAGAAGATAGAGGTAGAATAGATGATTTCTCAGATTCCTTCTACTTCTAAGTTTCTTTTAATTGACTATGACAGCTGCATAAATGATTTGTAGAAAATTGAACTAGTCACAATTTTCAGCTTGCAAAGTTTTTGTGCTCATACTATCTAAATCCACTATGCGCTGCCTGAGGCAAGATTTGTATATGTCAATAATTAGAGAACGCCTGTATAGGAGTTAAAAGATCAATTTTGCTAATGGAACAGGGTGGAAGATAAATCAGTTATTAATCAAAGATCAAAACTAAGGGAATTTAAGAATATGAAGTCAAAATACACAGTACCAAGAAGTTAGCACTTTGTCCAAATGCAGACTCCTCAATGAAAATTTTGATCTTTATATTTTAGAAAGTTTCTTTTTCTATGTCTAGCTGAATTTATGCCTTTCATGATTATAAGGAGTTCTTGTGCCTTGTGACTAAGGCATCCTGGATGAATTGTCGACCTATTCAATAATATGCAATGAAAATACTCAAATAGTTGGACCTCATTCAGGGACTTTTTCTTGTCTTATGCTTTCTGTTTCTATTAATTATTATACTTCTACAATCTCTTGTTATCCATGCTCTTTACTTCCACATGACTGGAAAGATATGACATTTGGTAAATGATTAATCAGTGTTTAGTAGATAAATGCATCACAAGAAATTCCTTGCATATTAGGCTAATTCCTCTGCAAAATCAGTTCATCATTTCTGTAGTCTGCATTCAGCTCATCATACTTACATTGCTTCTTTCATTTTCCTCCTTATCACATGGTAGTACTTCTTTCCATTGTTCATGTCTTTGCAATGGAACATTTTACATTGGCATCATCCATCTACTGTATTGTCATGAAATTGTTGCAATAATTTTTCTGCCTCTATAAATGGGGATAAAAGCTCACTATAATAGGCTTTTCTCTTTTATCAACGTACAAGATGTTTCTCTTGAATGAAATATCATTAACAATAAATTGGCATTAGAGATATATTATTGTTTCATCATACACTCTTGTATTAGAAAATAAAAAATCTTCCCAATTCGGTATATATATATATATATATATATATATATATATATATATATATATATCTCCATCCTTAACTCTAAGTTTGAATGTGAAATTCACAAATATCAGTAATCTCATAGCTATATATTTGGAACTCAAATACAACTCTGGCATATTTTTTATGAATTTGACAGGTTTTCAGAATAAAATATTTCACATTTTTTATATTTTCCCTGAGATTAAAGCATTTTTATATTTGAAGGATCCATACACCCACAAATGGGGCATTCTTTCCTTTATTCAACTCTAAAGTTACTTGACATCTTTTCAAGGTGCTGTGCCAAAAACGACCTTTCTATGTCTTCTAATTATGAGCCTTTCTCAGCTTAACTGGGCTTGCACAACAGTCATTCAGTCAGCAAGTGTTTATTAAGGCCCTTACTATGTATTAAGTACCTTGCTAATCAAGAGAAATAAAAAAAAAACACAAACATGATCCCTGTTCTCAATAATCTCATTTTGATGGGGATAAAATATGCAAAAAATTATACATAATTATATATACAATCTAAGTGGGAGGCAATCTTAGAGGGAAGGCAATAGCAATCAGTAGAGTAGAAAAGATCTTCAGAAAGTAGGGTTTCATTCAAATCTTGAAGTCAAGGAATTAACAATAATAATAATAATAATTATTATTATTATTATAACTTATAATTACAGAGAGTTTTAAAGTTTGCAGAGTGCTTTAAACATGTTATGCTGCTTGATCTTTACATCAATCCTTTAAAATTAATACTATATCCATTTTACAGATGAGGAAATTAAAGCAGACAAGGGTTAAGTGACTTTAACCAGAATCACTCAGCTATTAAATGTCTAAGATAGGATTCAAAGTAAGATCTAAAGCAAAACCAAAAATAGACCTAATTATCAGAAATAATCAGGGAAAGTACATTTAATAAAATTTACCATAGACAATCAAGTAAAAGGAAAACATTTCACAAGTTTTTCTCATAAAGACCTCATTTTTCAAATATATAGGAGACTGATTAAAGTTTATTAAAAACAAAATAAAAGAAAAATTACTTTGTTGTATTGATCCTTCATATATGAAGAAGACCAACAACATCATGATTTGGGGTTCAAGGTATAATGTGTTAAACTGTGACTGTTCAGTTCAATACAAGCTCTGTAGACCTTCAGTTTCAGATCCAACCTAAGACCCCTTCTCTCCCAAATTTTCTTTCAGAAATTCTCAAATATTGAACTAGTTCTGACAATTCAGGTGTCAACCTCATCATATTTGTAGACATTCCTGGGAAGTATACTACCAAGGTAAGTGAACTTATCCACAGCATTCAAAATTTTTCCATTTTCTATATTCAGTTGTTTCACATTACCCAATCTGTCAATGCATATACATGGATAGTTTTTAGAAGAAGAAATCAAAGGTATCTATAATCATATAAAAATGCTATAAATTTTCTTGATTAGAATAAAGAAAATTAAAACAACTAGAAAATACCTCATTTCTATAGAAATGAGAATTGCTAGAAGGGATGTGGGAAGATAGGTATACTAATGAATTTCTGGTAGCGTTTTAAACTAGTTAAACCCATCTTGGGAACAATTTGGAATTATGGCTGAAGGGCTACCCTTTGACCTAGCATGACCTTTTAGGTCTGTACCCTAAACAAAGAAAAAAGGAAAAGGACTTATATATATACAAAAATATTTTAGCAACTCTTTTTTTGTGGTGGCAAAGAATTGGAATTGGAGGGGACATCAATTAATTGGATAATGGATAAACAAGTTATGGTATATAATTGTGATGGAACATTACCATGCTAATAAGAACCAGGATATCAGTGTTAAAATGTAACAGTAATATTGTAATAGTGCTATCTACCTTCAGAGAGAGAATTGAAAAATTCTTAGAGTAAATAGAATTATATTTTTCACTTTATTTTTCTTTTGAGATGTGTTTTATTGCTAATATAGAAATATGCAATGCATCATTTTACATATCTAATGGACATCATTTTGTTTGCTTTTTCAGTGACTGGGGAAGAGGTTAGAAGAAGAGAAAATTTGGAACATTAAATGTAAAAATAAATAAAATATTTTTTAAAAGAAATTTAAGTTAAATATTCATAACTATGGGTCAAACACTAGTTACTGAATTACCAGATGAGAGGCAAAGGTGAAGAAGGAGAGTAATAAATATCCATGTCTAAGTAAAGTAGCACCTGACATAGTTTGCATTATTTTGATTTGTCCTTGACTCCAGAGTTACTTTCATGATATGGTGAAGTATTCTTAGAGGGAAGACTTTATTTAAGGTTGTGAGGTTTGTTGTTTGTGTGTGCATTTAGGCACTTTTTTAAATGTGCTATATCTGTATACTCAGTTCTTGCTAACAGGTATCCTGTCTAATCTACATTTTTGATATAGAACAAAAGGCAATTATGCAAGTTACAGATCTTTTGGTATTCAGGGTAAATCAGATGTTTTACCTTTAAGGAAGGTTGATAAGGTTCAAATGAATATTGTTCAAATGAAAAGTTCAGAAAACAGAATGTGATAGAATTTTGGAATCTATTCTGTGTACTTTTGAATATGATAAAAGCTGTTATATTAATATCAAGAATAAGAGAACAAACTTAGACCTGCATGTGATTTTTCTTACTTTAAAGCAACTACACTAATAAAGTTTCTAATTTGTTTACAAAAAGCAGGTAGATTATATTCTTGGTTCATCTTTGGTTCAGATAGGTAAAATTAGAGGCTGTGCCTCCTGCTGGCAGAACAAGCTCTCAATTTCTCACTGTCGAAATTCAATCTGATTTCTCTCTTTCTCACTAAAAAGCTGTCAACAGAAAATAAGCAGTCACTATCAATGAACTCTTATGAGTTTCAAAGATAGACAAATTCAGCTTCTTGGAGAAAATTCAAGCAATTTAAATTATTTCTAACTTTTAATTTCTTTCCCAGGAAATGAGAAATGACATTAAGATGGACTTGAACCATATCACAGAATGAATTCAAGTTTTCTATGGTCTGAAATCCTAAATCCTTACTTTCAGAGTATAGCTTACAATGAACAGTAGACTATTTCTTTTAATCCATATTCTAATTTGAAGCTTGGGATAAAAATCTGAGTTACAAATAGCTTGCATGATGTCCTTAATAAAACCTCAATCTAATTTTTTCAAAGAGAGACTCAATAATATAAGCAGGAGAAGCTAATAAATAGAAACTTTATATACATACATATATATTATATATATGTATATATATAGATATATATATATAGATATATATAGATATATATATATATCTCCTTTTAAGACTTTTGTTCCCACTTTGAAAAGCAATGTTTTTCTCTAAACAGGATTCCTCATATTTCCTGGCTCTCAGGACAGTGCTATTCAAAGCTGTGACTTCTTCTTTCCCTCTAATTTATTAAGGAAATGAGAGCTTCATTTATAATGAATACAAGTTATTCTCAAAACAAATCACTTGGCCTGTACTAGATGATAAACATAGTTTCCTTAGTTTTATTATCTTTTCCCCCCACAGACCATTTTAATGTCACTCTTCTCATTTCCTATTATATCTTCATTTTACATATTGATCTCTTATGGCATAAACATTCCATATTCCATTCCAATTAGATATAATATTATGAATAGATAAAGAAACTGGATATTTATGAATAAAGACTTTTAATGCTTTAATACTTTAAAATATGTGTATGTTTTTTCTTTTTAAATAATAACTTCTTTATGAAGCAGGTTCAGAAGGAATTGAATGTTTGATAGAGAAATTGTCACTTAAGTAATCTTAAGTTATGGTCCAAGTTATTTCTTTAAAAAATAAATAGTGAGATAAAATAGAAAAGGCAGATAAAGAATATCATCCTGATGGGAAGATATATAATTGTGAAGTTTTTTACAGAATAAAGGGACCTTACTGATATAACCAATGTCGGAATCATTTTGTCCATATTAAGTGAAGTCAGAGAGAGCAAAGCTTCATGGAGGAAAAAAGGTGAATGATTTCTCCATATGAGAAAAAGGTGGTAGTGATAGGAAATTGGGTAATTAAGTAGCTAAAGCACCTTCCTAATAACTTCTCTCTGGTTAATTTTAAATAGGTTAATTTTAAAGATCAGAGTGAAGGCTCTGGCGAGGATTTTTTGACAAAAATCCATTTAAGTGTAATTGAGTAGATGCTCTAGTATCAATATTCTTTGGGAAACTCTAGTCTGAGCTTTAGAATTTTCTAAATCTTGGACTACCTGTTAGAGTACCAAAAATAAATCAGGAAAGGTCAAAGGAAATCAGTGAAGGCTCTGGTCTATCTCTATTTTGGGTTAATTTTTCTGGCATCTTTGTGGAAAATCTCTTTAAGGTCATGCCTCCCTGATGCATAAATATTTGAAAGGGCTGTTATTTGCTTCCAGACTTTTTCCTCACTCTATTTTGATTATTTGTATGTTTTACAGAAAAACAGAGTGAAATATCTTTTGTATAATGAAGATTAAATTTTTGTGGAATCTGATGAATTACTCTTGCATTTCTCTTCCCTTTGAAGCTAGGAGTTATATAAAAGCTAATTTCTATCACATAGCTGAAAGTAAGCTAAGGTGCCAGTGGACTATTTTAGCAGTTTCTCACCTTCTTTTAGATCTGTTTCTCTTATGTGAGCTGTGCAAAAACCAAACCAAACATACAAACCCATAAAAATCACAAAATACAGCAGCAACAAAACACCCCAGATAACTTAAAAACACATTTTCACAAATTTATTTCTTCCTATCCCAAAGAAACAAAGAAACAAACAAAATCCCTCCAAAAAGTAAACTATTATCAAAAGAGAAAATACTGATAGACCCTGACTTGAAAGGGATAATAGTTGTAATATGATAAAGGAAAATGAGCCTGTATTCATTTTGGAGATGTTGGCATTGGAAGAATACTGAATCTTCTGTCTTTCAGATGAAAATGTTCTTGGGGTAAAAACTGAGACACTGGGAATGTCATAATAAAGTTGAGCATACCATAAGGCTAATGATATATCTACCAGAATCACAAAGTTTCAGAGCTGGAAGAGTCTTTGGAAGGTATCTAGTTTACCCCATAGCTGACTAAGATTATCCTCTGTGATAGCCCCAATAAGTGATCTCATGGTCTATTAACAGAGAACTCATTATCTTCTGAGAAAGCCTATTTCACTTCTAAATATCTTTAATTTAAAAAAGATTTTCTTTCTATAAAAACATCTTCCCTCAGATCCCAATATATTATCAGTGAAGTCCTATCTGATCATTTAATGGGTCCGGGAATGAACAATATATCAAAAATCAAATACAAATTGTTCATTTGAGGTTAAATGGGAAAAAAAACTCTAAAGGCCTAAAATCAAGCCAAATATAACATTTCATATAGACTCATCTGTATAACAAAGGTCTGAAAAACTGAAGCCATTTGACCTGAGCTCTACTTTCTCTGATTTTCTTCATCTGAAAGGTACTTGATTCGATCTCCCACTCTTTCATCCTTTAGCCCAGTATCTTGATAAGTATCTTTGTCTCCTAGAGGAAACAAACCCTTTTAAAATCTATCCCCTCCTACTTTGTTTGGTAGATGGTATCCTAAATCATTCTTTTGTTGTCTCAAATTTTCAACTTTTTTCTGTCTCCTGGTTTGAGTATTTCAATATTACCATCACACTCAAATATTTTTTTCACAAGAAAATTTTCACTAAGATCCTACAAACTCATTATTTCTTAGGTTATATCTTTTCATTCTTCTCAGCCAAAAATCTGAAAAAGCAGTAATCATCTTCACCCCTCCTCTCCTCAATCAATTGCAATCTGTTTTTGATCTTCATTACTCAATTTAAATAGTTTTCTTCAAAATTATCAGTGATCTCTTTATTGTCATATATGATGATCATTTCTCAGTCTTCATCTTTTTTTTTTACTTAGCTGTTGAATTTGATATTGTTTATCACCATCTCTTCCTGGACAGTCTCTATTTGGACTTTTGTGACACTGTCTTTTCTCATTTTACATGTATGGCATGCCTTCTCAGGTTCCTTTGCTGATTTAGCATCCATATAACAGCTTTGACTATGGATGACTCCCAAGGTTTTGTTCTAGTTACTCTTCTTTATTCTCTTCATCTCTCTTTGTACTTTAACCTTTCTCTTGTGCCCAAAAGAGCTTTCTACTCCTTGGACCTTCATATTTTTTCCTTTAGTAATTCATCATAAATGTCAGGTTTTTTTGTTCTTTATTTTTAATTTTTATTTATTTCATTTTAAATTTGCAAATAAAGCAAGAATTTCCATAACAATGTAAAATAAAAAAGATGATTGTACTCAAAACTGCAAATTCATTATGTATAAATTGCTATTTCTTTTAAAAATATAATAAAGTTATGTTGTAAACTTATTTTTTCCTTTTTCTCTGCTTTCTGCCTATGTATATATACATATACATATATATAATATATGTAAAATCATTCTATACATCTATTTATTTGTTCCTTCTCTGGATTTAGATAGTATCTCTCTTCCTATGTTCTTTGTAGTTAATTTAGATATTTATAATAGTTAAAATGACTTATTTGCTCAAAATTGTTCTTAAAATAATATTATTCTCTTGCTTAAAGGAATATGGAACTCTTTTGCTTTCATCTTTGGTTACTTCCCCTTCCTTCCATCTTTCATATCAATTCATTTGTAGATACTATATCGATCATATTCAACAAGAAAAATTAGACTCTGAGACAATCTCACTCAAACACTAGGTTCCAGCTTACTGAAGGAAAATGATACAGTTTTTCCAGAGTCTTGGTATTCTCTTTCTCTGGATGATGATGTGGACTGGTTAGGAAATGTGGATTAGTGAAAATTTATTCAGTCAGAATCAGTTCTAAGCTCTATTTGTATCTTTATCTCTACTATAACATACCCAAGGCACACCTCCTCTCTCAATCACCATTTATATTATATACCAAGGTGAAGGAGAGTTACTTATAAATGTATGGAGCCTTATAAAACTTATGGAGTCAAACTGGTCTTTTTTGAGAGTTAATTCTTCCCCTTTTGGAGACATTTGTATTTGTGTTGTTTTTTCTTTTTTGAGATTTACCATTTATCTTTCATTTATATTCTCTGCTTAATCTTTGGTAATGAAATCCTACTTATGCCATCTCTGAAGTCTAAAATTTGCTTTTCCAAAGTCTAGTCAATGTATCACTATTACCACTATTCTACTCTTTATCTCTCACAAATTATAATACAGTATAATTACTTTTCAAACTTTCTGTTACTTCTAATTTCACAGTGATGAATTCTTTATTGATCATCTATTTTCATCCATTCCTATTACTGACCAGGTCACATTTCTTTTTCTGCTCATAATAGTTTTAATACTTCAGAGTCCTATTATTTCAGTGTGAACATACTACGTCCCTAGATGACGATTATGACCTTTCTTCTTAGTGCACATTGTTGAGGAATATCTGAGACTGAAAAAAAGAAACCTTATAATAAGGTTCTCCAAACTTAATGAGGTTGGGTGACAACAGCAACAACAAACTCATATTTACATAGTTCTTTCCTCACCATAAATCTGATAAGTTGATAGTACAATTATTACTAACCCCATTTCATAGATGATAAAAATGAAACTTGGAGGAATTAAGTGACTTACTCATGGTAGCAAAGCTAGTTACTGTCAAACTTAGAATTAAAATACCAATTCCTAAACTCTGACTTTCATTTTCAGCAAAACATGCCACCTTATTGCCAAGATGATATTATTTACTTGACCAGAACTTGAAGCATTTTCAGCTTAGGCATACTTACGTGTAAGCTATATTGTGATTATCTTCTAGAACACTGTGTCACCATCTTCTCACAGTGAAGTTCTGAAGTAGAAATTGAATTATATATATATATATATATATATATATATATATATATATATATATATATATCTGTATATGTCCATATATATGCAAATGTATATATGTACATATTTGTTGATGTGACTTTTATGTGTGCATGCATGCACATATAAACACACAGTACTCTATTCTATATATTTATAGCATGATATATTATTTATGCAATATTATATATCTACACATGTCTTTATAACACTGACTGAATATTTCAGTAATTATTTATAACATGTTAAAGTTTATTTACACCAATCATACATATTTCTATTGACTTTATTGTTACTTATAATTTCATTTTATTCTGAGATCATAGTTTCCCCTCAGTCACAATCGTATGACATAGAATCCAAGAAAATTTTAGTATTACAGAGAGAGGCTTTTATAGTGTAAATAATAACAATAGTAGCAATAGCAGAAATAGCAATAATAATGATAGGCAATAATTTCTCACACTGATGAGAGCCACACTTACATTTAAATCATGCCTCTGATCCATTCTCTCTGTGTGACCTTGTGCTCTAGGCAACTCCAAGATTATAAGTTGCAGAGAAGACACCAAACTACATAATTATAAGATAGTTTAGCTTCTCAATAGTTCTTATGCCAATGAAATCAAAGAACAAGATCACACTCAAATCATATATTAGAGTTTAAAGAAAAAATTAAAGCTTATAAAGTACTCTATAAAGTTCAATTTATTTTATCCTTACAACAAGTCTGTGATTTAGATGTTCTTATTATCTCCGTCTTACAGATGAAGAAATGGATGTTAAAAAAAAAAGGGTAAAAAACAGGATCACACAGAAATGTTGTAGGCAGAATTTTAACCCAGATTTTTTTTTAATTTTAAAGCCCAGAACTTTAATCATTGTGTTATTCTTATCATTTTGGAATACTTTTGAGAAAAAAATATTATTTTTATTATAGTAATAACCAATTTCGTATAGGAATTCAAATAATTTGTATTATAAATAACCAATTATTATTAAGTCAGTTATTAATAAATTGTTTAACTTCCTTGTGAAGGAAAGGGCTGAAACTGAAACTTTTTCTCAATTTTGGGCAGGATCCACCCAACTGGAAGAGTTTATTTATTTAAAAGACAAAGAGAATCTAATCTAGGTAAATTCTAGATACTTGTTCTACTCAGGTAGGATTTGAATGGAGAATAGATCATTTCTGGACTGAGATGGATCTCTTTGTCTAAAAGAGCTTACATAATCAAAGTCCCCAAGCCCCTCATTAGAATAACTACCCTTTCATTATAATGTTCATTCTCTTATTAATTGTTAACCTATCAGAAGTTATTTCTACCCTTCAGAAACAACCCAATTTCCAAAGGTATTTAAACATTCAAGTGACCATTCCATGCAGGCTCTAGTTTCTGAGAGAACAATTGACCTCAATTTATTATCTGCCAGCTTAATAATAAACTGACTATTATTTGCCTAGAAACTATGTATCTCAGACTTTTTGTTTGTCTCACCTCATAAGTATATAAACATTATCTGATTAAGGCATTATATAACACGTATAACCCATCCACACCCTAGATTTATTCCCTAAATTTTCCCTCTTTCAAGTTACATTTTCAAAGCTTGACTATATATTTTATCAAGGTTCTGTGTGTAACTCTTAAGGGTTTTTTTTAATTACTTTAATTCATTGTTCTACATCAGGTTTATTCTCCCAATATCAGACACCAGCTAATAGCTTCCTGTTAACATCTAACAAGTGCTTAATGCTTCAATATCATTTTCAACATTTGTTATCTCCTCAATATCATTGATAACCAATTAACATCAATTAATTTTAAAAGGTATATATATAAAATGAAAAATGTATAGTAAAAAACTGATTTGCCCAAATCTCATCACTCTTTCTATTACATAGCACCTAGAGATAGTGAACTCAAGTTCAAAGTGAATGTTACAAAATTCTCTCTGAATTGTGATACACTTCTCCCTGCTGTCTCCTTCTTGAGGAAAATAGGTTTAAATTTTAATTAGTAGCTAAAATCCCATTTTTCTCACTAAATTCACTTCTGGGTATGACAAAATTAGTGAAGCTAATTTGCCTGATGGATTTGATGTCTCAGCTGTTAGATTAATTCCTTGCTGAGTTGGGTGAAGCTAGACATTCAATTGTTTTGCTGGCATCTAATCAGACCTGGCAGCTCTATCTCCATAAGCCTGGACAGAGTCATCCAGGTAGCTACTCATATCCAGAGACTTAGAGTAACTTGTTTCAGTTTCACCTGGGACATCTGAAGGTTTTTCTGACCTTTCAAAACTCGGTAGCTTAGTCAATCCCATTTCTGTTCTCACTCAAGAAAGAAACACAATAGAGAAAGGAAACAGCTTTGCCAAGAGTTCCTGACTACATGGTTTTGGAGTAAAAGAATAGGTACATGGTTCTTCCCACACACAAAAATGAGAAAAATACTACCAGATAAGAGAAAAAATACTTGAAGATTTGAGTGATTTAACAGTCAATTAAAATCATTTTCATTACTATTTAAAAACTGGCATGAAATATAGGATATTTGCATATTCCCTGTATTGAAGGGCAAGGTCTTCAATGCACATGTCCAGAATAAGGTTCAGCAAGCCATCATGCCAGTTGACAGCACCAAACACAAGTATCTTCTGCATACATGATACCATTGATCAGTCACCCTATGATTTCTTCAGCTAGTAATTTTTATTCATCCCAGCTTTTCTTTAGATTGCCAATTTGTGGAAACAAGTTTCATAAACTATTGAGTTTAGCATATTTTAAGGTTCTGTTCAACATAAACTCTCTCTCTCTCTCTCTAAATATATATATACATATATATATATGCATATATATATATATATACAAATGAATAACAGGATTATAAATGTATAACCTAAATCAGATTACCTCCTATCCTAGGATGTGAGAGGGGAAAAGCTTTACAAAAATGAATGTTGAAAATTATTATTTCATATAATTGGAAAAATAAAGTTTAAAAATGTCTATTATATATACCAGGAATTGGACTTTAAAGTCTTTATAATTATTCTCATTTTATCATCACAAATATAAGGAGGCAGGTACTGGTTTTATTCTTATTTTACAGTTGAGGAAACTGAAACAGACAGAGATTATGTGACTTAAGTAAGCATGAGGCTGAATTCGAACTCATCTTTCTGACTCAGTTCCCTTCCAACATCTACCTTTCTAAATCCCTTGGAAGCCACTTCAAAAAAAGGTGTTCTGTCCAAGGGAAAGTTCTCTTCCTTCAGCAAAGTCAGTGCCTTTGAAACAAAGGTCTTTCAAGCTTCAGAGACTGAAGCACAGGAGACTAGCATATATGAGAAAATTCAAACTTCAGTCTCCCATGCTACATAACAATATGGTCTATTGTTCCCAATCTGAAATAAGAACTGTAAACTATATGAGAGCCTCTGTCAGTGTTAACTTGGCTGGCATTTGTTTAAGAACTGATAATCCAAGGTTGTATCAAAACTGAAATCTAAATGGGACTTGAAAATGAGTATGTCAATATATCCAATCTTTTACAAGACAACAGTGGCAAAAGTTTAATGCAAATATTTTCTTGATATGATACAACATTTTCAAATTCTTCCCCTTGATATTATTCCTTTACTAAGATCTCATCTTATCTGACATATGTACCAAGAAGTAATTATTGAAGAGATACCATAGTGCTGAGTATATAGATTTTGAGAAAGTGTCCTATAACTGGAATTAGGAATCTAAATTCTAAACTTATTTCTATCACAACTTAACTGTATGAAACTGGAAATAATTGTTTTGAGACTCAGGTCAAGCATGACCTCAAGGAGCTATAGTGCTAGTAGAGTGGATAAAATATTTGGTATAGAGTTAGGAGAACCTGAGTTCAAATACAGCCTAAAACCTAATAGTTGTGTGTCCTTGGATAAGTCACTTAATTTCTGTTTGCTTCAGTTTCATCAACTGTAAAATATGAATAATAATAGAATCTACCTTCCAGAATTATTGTGAAAATCATATGAAATCATAAATATGTAGTATGTAGTACAAGTCTGACCCATAGTAGGTTCTATATAAATATATATATATGTATATACATATATCATATATATAATTATATATAATAATAATGATAAATTATTATGATATCATCCTCCAGGAGTTACTAGTAGCCTCCCCTCTAAGTGATCTTTCATCAATCCTATATTTATCTGATTTACATTAACTCCTTCATGGAAAGTACTGATTTCACTTTTTTTTGTCTTTCCAGGGTTTGGCATCATGTCATCTAAGTATAAGTGTATAATAAATGCTTGTTGGTTGATTCTTGATTTACCAGTTCTGGGCTTTACCAGTCCCAGTGAAAAATGAGGTATTTAGTTATATCTATATGTTAGGAAGTCATGTTTTATAATATAATGATTTTATTCTCTTTTTTATTTCTTTGAAAATTTACAGTTTTTGAGTTTCTAATAAGGAATAGTGTAGTTTTACTGAGGGTTTATTTTAGAAAGAACTAAGTTTAAAAAAATTGCTTCTAACATTTGCAAATGGTGTGGCTTTGGGTAAGTTTCTTAACCTGTCTTATCTGTAAAATGGACTGTATTAATACCATAATTCCTGATTCCTGGGGATGATATGGCCATTAAGGGATAAGATACATGGAAAATACTTTGCAACCTTAAAAACATTCTGAAAAGTCATTGAATTCTTTAGTCATTTGTTGCAGTGATTTCTAAATAATTTAGCTGAAAAAAACATTCATTTTAGGTATGTTGAAGGCTTGCTGGTTCCTTGCCTTTTACTGATATATGGAATAGTAATTTCCTTCAATTTCAAAAACTCTATGATATAGACAGGAAGGAAAGAAATAAGGAGAAGCAGTTAGAGGAGAACTGGAAGAACCTTAGAAAGGAAATAAAGTGAAAAGAGGAGATATTGTTTTTCCCTTGAAGTAATGACAATTTAGATGCAGAGACAAACCAAATACATATAAAAGAGAAAATAATTAAGTATAGCTCCAGACCTCTACAGGTATCCATATGATTCTAGGTCTTCTGGTAATTTTGAGCTTCTGTGTAGTTTATTGCCTAGTTGAAACCGTGGTTTAACTAAGTTCATTATTAACTTCAGACTATAAAAAATTATGAATCTTAAAAACAAAAAAGACATTTCAACTAGAGTAAAATTTAAATGTTAGCTGAATAAAGTAGTAAAAGTTCATGCATACTTTAAAGTCATATATAAAATATATATGCTATTTTTTGTACTACTAAGGTAGTAGAAGAATTTTTTCCTTTACTTGCTCCACTTTCAAGCCACAGAGGAGAAGGACAAGGTACCTTTAAACTCAGGAAACTCAAAGTGTGAATCCTTCTCTCAGTAATGACTTTTCCTTCAGTCTCAGAAGAAAGACTGGAGAGTGCCAACTTGCTGCCACTGTGAAAGCATCATTCCATTTTCCTCGAGGTTCTTTAGTTCTATTGATAGCTTCTCTGACCTTCTGTTCTTGTTCCATTTGGCTGCTATCTTCTCTTCCAATAAACGTCTTTTCATGTAACTTATATCTTCTTTAAGTCCATGCCAACTTCCCATTCTTCCTTCTCACATGACTTTTATACTCCTTTTCAATTCAACCATTAATTGACTAAGACAATTTTGTGTCCAGGTGATGGTCCCCCAGCCACTCCCTAAAAAATCATTATTTCCTGGAATTTTGTCCAATAAGTGGCAATTCAGTATAATTTTAGAAGCAGAGAAAAGGATAGGTGAGATAGACTTAATATAATAAATTTGGATTACAAAATTTGCTGAAAAACAGTCAGAAAAAAAGTTTTCACTAAAGGGGTATTTTTTGTTTTCAATTTAGATCTGTTTGACCTTCCTCTTTTTCATCTTATCCAGTCTTCTTTTTCTCTCAACTTCTTAATTCATTTTAAGGTGTTGTTACATTCAGCTAAAAGTCATAAGTAATGGAAAGATTGTGACATTAACAGTCAGTAAACTTTATGAGTCTCTTGAAAGAATTCTGCATATGAATTCTTTGATAGATCATCTACACCTCATTCAGAAGAATGTGGAACTTTAAAAGCATGCATAGAATCTTTTTTTGCCCTTATTTTGCCATTTGCTGGCACAAGAGACTCACATAATAAATTGTGTTTTCCTTTACATAAAAATGGTTAATCACTGCATATATGGACTAATAATAATAGCTAGCATTCTTATAGTGTTTTATGATTGGCAAAGCACCTCATGTATGTTAACTCATTTGATCAGAGCAAGAACTAAGTATGTTTGCTTCCAAAAGAAATTTATTTTTGGTGGTGTTGGTGTTGAGCCATTTATAAATCAAAAGTCAGTTGAATCAATTTCCAACAGAGGATCTCACAGTATGAATCTGAAAAGTCTAATATTTAATTCCCTACTCACATACTGGAAAGAGTCATTATACATATATATATATATATATATATATATATATATATATATATATATATATCACATATAATATAAGCTCAGTCTACTGGAAACTTGACTACTGAGACCTCTATAGTATGCACTCTAAAAAGACAAATAAATGTGTGCATGTACATGTGCTTCTACAAACATACACATAACTTACACATACATTCACACAATCTGTCCTCTGTGGCTTCCCCAGCTCAACTAAATTTGCTCCACATGCATGAAAGGGCACGTGGCAGGGAAAGGTGTTATCCTTGGAAAAAATATACCACAGTGATAGCATCAGCACAGATCTAGAAAATGTCTTGGGGTGGTTATATTTTGTGTTGAGGGTCACCTGAAGGCTATAAGTCTCAGTGATGATGGGCCAGTGGGTTGTTATAAGCATAAACCATATTGATTTACATGAGGAAAAGCTCAGTTGCACCAACCCAGTTATAGATAGAACTTTGAGTTATCATTCTTGTCATATGAATGACCCTTAATGTCTTAAAGTGTCCTTCTTATGACCTTGCTTGGGAAAAGATAGCTGATCAGTCCAGAAAATCTGAGATCAGAGTGAAATTAATTAGGATTTATTAGAACTTATACTTGAACCAACTATGATAATGAGCCACAGGGAGCAGTAAGCCACTAAATGGGCTGAAAGAGTTAATGCACCTCTCTAAAAGCTTAATTTGTTACCAGTGAGTGAGGCAGCCCAGGGGGGAATGTGGCTCATTATATCATTACAATAGTAGATAGATGTCATTAGGAAGCCTCAGAGAGGAGTTACAAAGAGAAAAAGCATATGTGCTTAGAAGCAAATCACATCTTCTTTATTCATTGTCAACTGATTTTAATGTTAAGGGAATTGATGCTTAGGCTAGAAAATGTTATAAATGCAGAGAAGGCACAATAGAATACAATTCAATTCTCCTAACTTGGCCGTAAATCATTGGGACTATTAGCTTGGTTTTCCTCCTCTGGTTAAAAACGATCTCCTGGGGTAATAGGCAACTATTACGTAGTGCAATTGTGAATTTGGGGTTTAAACACTTTTAAATAAATATTCATGGAAACACAAAATTTCAGAGTTGTATGGGATTTAAGGGGGTCATCTAGACATCCCATAACATTCTACATAAGGAATATATAATGTCTAGAACAAATATACCGTCTATAACATTCTTGGCAAATGGCTTATAGACCTCCAAAAATTGGGAGCTCATTACCTTTTCGAAATATCCATTTCCCTTTGGGACAGCTCTTAAAGCTAGAAAGCTCCTTATTCTAAAATCTAGGGGAAAAATTTATGTATCTAAAATGAGGATCATAAGTTTAAAGTTAAAAGAAATAGTAAAAGCTATGATAGCTAATCCTTTTATACATGAGAAAACTTTTGTAATAAAGACAACAAATGTATTTAGTGGCAGTACTAGAATTTGAACCCAGATCCTCTGACTTCAGATCTGACCATTTTTCCATCTCTGTCAGTCAATAGGCATTTATTGTATATTTAGTCTTTATCTGGCATTGTGCTAAGTGGGACACACAGATAAGCAGAAGATAGTTTCTGCCATTTAGGAACTCACAATCTAACGGGGAAGACAACTTACAAACAATAATAGGAAATGAAAGAGGAAAGGCACTAGAATTGAGGAATCAAGAAGTAAACCTCTAACACCTGCTGTACATGAGCACTGGAGCATTGTTTGACTTGTAATTAGAGAATGCCATGGGATTGGGAGTAAAAAAGGGTATTTAAGCACTTGCTTTGGGTTGAATAAATGGAGAACTTGCCATCTTTGTCTCCCACCTCTCTGACATTCACCTGAGAACTTGACTACAGCTGAACTGAGTCAAGTCATAGGTAATGAATAAAGGATAAATTAGCCGTTAGGCACACAACGCTGTAGAAGGGAAGATTTTGGCTGACTTTAAGGAAGCCAGGCAAGTCAGTAGGTAAAGATGACAAGAAAGAGCATTCTAGGAATGAGGGGCAGTTCCCATGACCAGATCAAGGATTAAGAGTATCTTGTTCATGAAAACACAGGAAGGTCAATGTCACCGGAAGAAAGAGTAATTGTGGATTACATGATGAAAAAACACTGATAAATTAAAGGTATGCTTATTTAAAAAAATGGTTATAAAGGGCTTGAAACATCAAAGAGAAGATCTTATATTTGATCTTAAAGGTGACAGGGAACCATTGGGATTTTTTGAGTTGGAGAGAAAAATGGTTGAATATTGTCTCCTTGACCTCTTCATAGAATTTAAAAAAGAATGAGATGTGAAGTTATTCAGAGTATTATGGACTGTCCACATAGAGCATCCACAACCTTTCTCAATGGTGCTCTGCCCAAAGGAATATAAATTTCAATCTCTAAAATCTGGCAATGTATCTCAGGGTCCCAAACCACTCTGGTTCTCATTGATTGGCAAATAATAAGTCCCAGTTTAGTTTCTGATTGGCTCAGAGTGAATATAAATAGTAATTGCTTCTGTTTTGGCCAGAAACCCTGAGGATCTTACTCTTCTAGATTTGATACTTTTTCTTTTTTTTTTTTTTTCCTTTTTGGACTAGGTAAAAGAGGGCATTCTTTGTTTCATTTCTTTCTTACATAGACTTGATCACTGAATGGGTGTTGCCTCAGTCAAAGAGATCTATTAAAGATCTTAGTTTGAAAAAGGTCAAGAGCTTCCATTGCATCCAGGGACATCTCCAACCTGTCCTGATGCCATGGTCCTTTTCAAAAACAAAGGACAAACACTACAAGGACTGTAGCAATGTGTGATATTATTATTGTTATTACTATCATTAATAATAATAATGCTGCTCCTCTACTTGAGGGTAACTAATAACCTTGCAAAATTTTTATGCCCCCCCAAAAAAAAACTGACCTATGCTTTTCATTCCCAATACAATCCATGCAATTAATACTGCTATTGCTATTATCTCTGAATATACTTTTGTCCATGGGAAGTTCTTTTACTTCTCAAAATTCATAAATAGAACAAGAAGCTTGCTTCAAGTCTATTTGATAATTTATTTCAGATTTTCTGGCAGTGCAAGTCATGAAATGCATCTCAAGTAGGAAGCACAAGGCCTTTGTCTGAATAAATACCAGAAACAGAAGCAGTGGTATCAGTTTTAGACAGGGCAGAGGTGACTTGGCATCAAACTAGTTTGCTTAGCTCCTTTCAGTCAGATTCATTTATGGGATTATTAGAATGTATTGCTTTTTCATTGTGTATCTTTGCATGGAATACAATATTTATCTGGTGATAGGATCCTGAAACAAGGTGTCAAGGTTGGGGTCTATAAATGCCATTCTAACATTAACAACACACAACACATTTCATTTAAATGGAAGCAAAATAAAAATCAAGGCAGCCCTGAAAAAGAAAACAAAGAGTATTGAATTTATTTTCCAAAAGCAAATGACTAGATTCACATTTTGAAACAGTAGTTACTTAAGAAGAAAGTTCTATCTAGCCTATTAAGGGCAGAAAATAGGTAATTTTAAGTAAGAGTCCCATTAATTAGAAACTATTAATGTGTTTAAATTTGTGATAAATTCATGGGAAATAGTAAATAAGAAATTGATGATCAAGATGTTGGCAGACTAAAGTGAATAAAATGAAACTTAATTGAGCTAAATATAAAGGACTATATTTGGGAGAAAAAAAAGATTAATTGCATAATTAGAGAATGGTAGAGAATTGACTCCATAACAGGATGATCAAGTCAGATGAAGATGGATTGAAGGTAGAGAGGATATATATATATATCCTGAAGAAAATAAGATTTGAGTGAGAGCATGTTAGCTGTATTCAACTATACAAATGGTTGGCTTATGGAACAGTATAATAATCCCCCCCTCCCAATTTTTTTGACAAGAACTTAAACTAGGAACACTGCTTGGAAATTTCAAAGAAACTGATTCTGCCTTGATAAAAATCTTCCTAATTATACTTTATCAGAAGGCAGGAGAGGGTACCTTAGGTCATTTCCCATATTTGAAAGTCTACAGTTGGGGAGGCTAGGTGGCATAGTGGATAAAGCACCGGCTTTGGAGTCAGGAGTACCTGGGTTCAAATCCTGTCTCAGACACTTAATAATTACCTAGCTGTGTGGCCTTGGGCAAGCCCTTAACCCCGTTTGCCTTGCAAAAAGCTAAAAAAAAAAAAAAAAAAAAAGAAAAGAAAAAAGTCTACAGTGAAAGTTAAATGGACACTTATTGGAAATTTTATATAAAGAATTGTCATTCAGATATGAATTGAATTAAATGAACTCTTGGCTTCCTGACCTCTTTGAGATTCAAGATTTTGTTTTCATTAATTAAAACTTAACATCACTAAACAAAATGAAGAATATTTATATAGCTGCATATTTAAATTTTAAGTTCCACTTTTCCCATGAGTTTTTTTTCCTGACATCTATTGCTTATGGTGATAAATTTCTCATATGAGAATGTCTTATTTACATTGGAAAGTAGATGAAAATAGAGTATAGAGCCTTGATCTTGAAGTTAAATGACCTGAGTTCAACTATGGTTTCAAAAGTTTATTAGCCAGGCAGCTAGGTGGCACAGTGGATAGAGCACTGGCCTTGGAGTCAGGAGTACCTGAGTTCAAGTCCGGCCTCAGATACTTAATAACTACCCAGCTGTGTGGGGCAAGCCACTTAACCCCATCGCCTTGCAAAAAACAAAACTAAAAAAACTAAAAAAAAATGTTTATTAGCTACCTGAGTCTGGCAAGACACTCTGTCTCAGTTTCCTAATCTTCAAAATGGGATAAGAACATCTACCTCCCATGCATGTTGTGAGGATAAAATGAGAATTTAAAAAAACCCTTAAAGCTGTATAAATATGCTGGCTATTTTTATCATCATCACATTATACTGTTGACCCATATTGATTTTGCAGTCTACTAAAATCCTTCAATTTTTTCAGAACTGCCATTTATGCGTCTCCCACTTTACAACTGTAAAATTTTTACTGTGCTCAAATGCAAGACTTTAGATCTATTCATATCACATTGATCCTAACTTCAACTCAGAACTCTAGCTTATCTTTTTGTTTTTCATCTCTGATATCTACTCTGTTAGCTCTCCCTCCCAGCTTTTTGTCATCACTAAGTTTGATGAGCATCACAGCCATGTCTTTACCTAAATTATGAAAACTTAGGTAAAATTATTGTAAAATAACGCAGGACCAAGCTCAGATCTCAAAATTACTTCATTGTGGACCTCCTGCAACACTAATGTGGGGCCATTATCAACCACTCTTTGAGTATGCTATCCAACTGTGTCTGAACCTATCTTATTAGATTATCATCAGAGCTATATTTCTCCATCTTTTGTATAAGAATAGTATGAGACACTTCATCAAATGGTATGCAAACATCTAGTTAATATGTATTCAAAGCATTCTAATATGCAAGTTAAGTTATCCTATTTCCCCCCTCAAAAAAGGAAATAAAGTTAGTCTGCTATGACTTGCTCTTGATGAAGTTGACTTTATCCTAGCAGACTAAAGAACATGCATTTTAGAAGTAAATCATTTAATTGGGGCTAAAATAATTAGTAAAGGAATAAGGGGGGAAAAAGTAATTTCAAGACAAAAATCTAGGGATTTTTCCCCAGAATAAATATTAAAGAAAACATGCCCCTCTAGGATTCATGATCTAGTGTAAAGAGAGCAGGAAAAGAAAAAGATTAGGAAGAGAATAGCCAAACTGACTAACTACTGAACTTTCTGCTTAGCTTTGGTTCTGTTTCTAGAAATCAGAATTATTTCCTTTGCATAAGAATAAAAATCCAAATATTGGGGATATCACTTGAGAAACATTGAGTTAAGTTGGAACTGACATGAATGATGATTCTCTAAGACATCCCACTATGAAAAGCATAATTAGAATCTTGTAAGATCTGTCCAATGGGGAGAATCCAAAATTAGATATTTGTTGGACAAGATATCTTGGCTTTAGAACAGTGAAAGACAGCCCTCATCCTGCCCAGTAAGTACCTGAATTGATTCCATTAAGGTACAAGGATTTTCTGTAGTTCACAAGGAAGCTGTTTATATGACTAGGTGGAACTAAAAACAAGTAAAATGACACTGGCAAACTGAGGCATGATTTTTCTACAAGATAACTTTTTTTTAAAAAAAGTACTGTATTTGACTGTTAATAAAATTGGAAAGATTGGCCTGCTTAGTAGGTCAGTGATTGTGATAGACGAAAAATATATTATTTTATGGGACCTAAGACCAAAAGGAGGGGAGGGCTGGAGTTTTTGAAAAGTTTTACCATTACCTGCAGCTAGGAAAAAGTGGATTGGCTAGCAGGCATAGCTCTTCATTCTCCTTTCTGGTATGATTTTTCTTATGGATATTTTTTTTTTTGCCGAAGATACTAGTGGGGCTTGCCATTTCCTTCTCCAACTCTTTTGACAGATGAAGAACTAAAATAAACTTGATTGTGACTTGCCAAGGGTCACAGAGCTAGTTAGTGTATAAAGTCAGATTTAAAGTTGGAGAGATGAGTTTTCCTGTCTTCAGATCCAGCATTCTATTCACTGTGACCTCTCACAGTTTAGGAATGCTAATTGTTTTATAGGTCTCAGCTGCCTCTAGTAATCTTGGGCATAAAATCAGAAAAACTCTGTTAACCTTTCCCTTGGAGAACAAATCACTCCTAATTTTGTCCTGGAGAGGAATGCAAACTGGATCTTTGTTTATCTGTAAAAAAACTCAAAGGCTCCACTTTAAATTAGGTAGGAATGATCACATTATTTGCCATACCTTTAGTTTGGATTGGGAGAAACTAACTTTTGAGCTAAATTGAGAAATGGGGTTTGACCAAATGGCAAATAGAATGGATTACAGAGTAATACTTATTATTAAATGATAGAGCATATTATTATGGGTGAGGACTCTGAGATCATTTGCAGAATATAAAACCCTGAATGAGGTTTGAAATGGCCATTTATCTGGGGGAGGCACCTATGGATAAACTCTGGTAGAGACTGTGTCAATATTGGAAAGTCTATTAAAAGAAATTCCCTGAACTAATTGACCAGAAGGACTTCCAGTCCAGGTGAGGTAGATCAATGGGGTGGTGTGAAGACCTAGATATAAGTCTAACCATGGAAAGTTGCCATTAATCTCTTGGTTGCATGTATGAATCTTTGTACAAAACCAATAAATAAGTTTTTATTTTCTTTTTGACAAAAAATATTTTTGACACCTGAATAAGTGTTGACTCCTCAGGACATGACCATTGGCATCTTTTCCAGCTTTTTCATCAATTTCTTGCACTGTGCCTTTCTCAAAATAGGGATGTCATCCTCAAATTTTCTAATATCCTTGTTTTTGACTGGAGTGGCCTTTTAGATCAGGATAGCTGAGTTTGATATAAGATCAACATCATTTCCTTCAAAAATTAGCTCATCTTTTGGGGGTTGGGAAACCACACAAGCAATATTTGATCTCACATACTTTCAAGATATTTTTTACCCAAGAAATTTCTGATTTCGACAAGTGAGCCATTCCCTTGAATAATAACATTGATGGGAAAGTGAGCATACACAGACCTCATTTTGTAACAAAACCCAGGGTAATGCCTTTGATCATGTTTTATACATGACTACTTGTATGCATGGTTGCAAGTTCTTTTAAATTTCCCCACCACTTTTGGGCTCTACCCAGAATCTTTTCAATTTCTTTTCAAGGAAATTGAGCTCAGGATTAGTATGGATGATTTACAATAATTGTCTGAACTTCAAGAGAGACATCAACATTTTTGGGGATGTCAACAATCTGGTTGCTTAGAATGGTCTTCATTCTGATCATGAATGAGCCAAAGAACCAAGAGATGAGTCTTAGGCAAAAACTGATATTTTTTTGAGGTGAAAGAAGAGTTCAGAGAGCAAAAAATCAATGAAACTAAAGGCATGACAGACAATTTTAGTAAATGTTCAAATATGGATGGAGTTAGCATAGGTCAATCTTGACATGCCAGAGATGCAGAAATAGGAAAAAAATGCTCTAGCATTCAGAGACTGGTACAAAAAAAGTATATCTCATGGATCACCATGAGTTCAGCAGTATGAGTCCCATAGCTACCAAATATTTATCATAACAGTGCTAGGAATCATCCCAGAGTAAGCAATGGGAATGAAATGGGGGTTGAATGCACTTCAAAATCAGAGTAATGTAAAACAGGAAGTCAGGCACATCACTTCACATATACAAATAGCAATCTTATTTAAAAACAAGTCAAGTATAATCACTTTTATTGTTTATAGGTGAAAATTAAAAGAAAGGCCTGTATCTATTTAAAAAAGATCACTAGAATTTCCATTTTTCCATTATGACCAATCATAGCACCTCTTATATAAGAAATTACCTTATCTAAATAATATTACCTACCCTGTTCCTAAAATTATCTTATGTATTTTGCATCTTTTTATATATTTATGTGTATTTATTATTATGCTTGTGAATGAAAAAGAACTGGAACAATTTAAAATATTTCTTACTTGGCATCTAGAGTACATATGATTTAAATGTACCCCAAATTGTAATCATTTTAAATTTTTTTAATTTTCTTCCAGATAGGTCCTTCACAAATTGGTGTTGACTATATGTTCCCATAAAATTTGCTTACTGAGTAATACGTGTTTGAAATTGTTTGCTTCTTTTTGACTCACTCCATGAGATAAAGCCATTGAGAATAAAGATAGCTCAGTTTTTTGTCTTTGTGACTTGCAAAAAGTAAGTATTTAACAAGTGGTTGATTCTGCCACATATAAAATATTATGATGGGCTTCCTGTGAACTAGTCAGATATATTTCACAATCCTCTATTTCATTTGTATTATGTCTGTAAACTTATGTACAGTTCTACATTTACATTACAAGTTTGGCTGACAATTGATAATTCTAAAAACATTACAAAGAATCACAGAATCAGAGTGAGAAAAAATCTCAGTCATGTCAGTCAACCCATAATGCAGTGGGAATCTTTTTTATAACCAATGAGCCTATGTTTAAAAATCTACTACTGACAGGGAACTAATTATAATCTGAGGAAGCCCATTCAACTTTTAGACAACTGTAACTGCCTGAAATAATATCTTTATTTAGAGACAAAATATTTTCACACTTATAGCCTTTGTTCCTAGTTTTTCTTTCTGGGTTCAAACATAACATACCATTTTCCAATATTGTGTCAAACATAATATATTGACTCTTAAATCCTTCTTCTGTATTTTAGTCATTGCTGGTAAGATTCTTGCCAAAGTCCTTTTCGATAGGCTGATCCTTCACTTGGAAGATGGTCACATTCCTGAGAACCACTGTGGCTCTAGAAAGGGGAGAAGAACAGTCAATATGGTATTTGCTGTCCAACAACTCCAGGAAAAATACTGAACTAGAACAGAGATCTGTGTACAACATTTGTAGATCTGATGATGGCCTTTGATATTCTTCATTGTGAGGGTTTATGGAAAATTATGTCAAAATTTGATTTCCAAGAGAAGGCAATCAGTATTATACATCAATTTCATGATGGGAAGAAATGCCCGGGTTCTAGATAGTAGGTGATGTTCTTGAGATTTCCCAGTCACCAATGGAATGAAACAATGATGTGTCCTTGCTCCCATACTTTTTAGCATAATGTTTTCAGCCATGTTATCAAATACCTTTACTGAGGATGAACATGGCCTCAAGATCAGCTACTATACTAATGGCAAATTCATCAAAGTAGACGGAGTGTTGGTGCATGATCTTCTGTTTGCATATGGTTGTACACTCAGTATAGCCTCTGAAACTGAGATGCAATAAAGTATGGATCAGTTCTCTGCTGTTTGTGCTAATTTTGGTCTAACAATTAACATCAAGAAAATATAAGTGTGGGGGTGGCTAGGTGTAGCAGTGGATAAAGCACCGGCCCTGGAGTCAGGAGTACCTGGGTTCAAATCCGGTCTCAGACACTTAATAATTACCTAGCTGTGTGGTCTTGGGCAAGCCACTTAACCCCATTTGCCTTGCAAAAGAAAAACCTAAAAAAGAAAAAGAAAATATAAGTTCTCCATCAGCCAGCACCACACCATCCATATGTGGAACCATCAATTACAGCAAATGGAGAAGCTTTGAGTACTGTGGACTAGTTCACTTACCTTGGCAGTGTCCTTTCCAGGGTAGTACACATTGACAATGTGGTTGACACATGCATTACCAGAGCTAGCTCAGTATTTGGGAGGCTCAGAAAGAAAGGAAGCAAGAAAAGAGATCTTAGATTGACTAAGAACCTGAAGGTCTGGACAGTTTACCAGCACCATATTAGGAAACTGAATGGCTTCCATTTAAGTTGTCTTAGGAAGATTCTGAAGATCACCTGGCAGGAGAAGCTACCAGACACTGAGATCCTATCTCTAGCTAAACTGCCTAGCATTCCGACATTACTACATAGGGTGCAATTACAATGGGTTGGACATGTTGTTAGGATACCAGAAGTTTGCTTGTCAAGAAAACTGTTTTATGGAGAATTCAAAAAAGGGCAAACACTCCCAAGGAATCAGAAGAAGTAACACAGGTCTCATCGAAGAACATTAGAATTGATTGGGAGACACTGGCATAGAACCTCCCAGCATGGCATACCCTCATCAGTGAGGGTGCTGTACTCAATAAGGAAGGTAGAATGGAAGCAGCTCAAAGGAAATGTGGCATCCATAAGTTTAGAGTAACCTCACAGGTTCACATGGACTATTTATTTGTGCCCAACCTGGGGCAGCTAGGTTGCGTAGTGGATAGAGCACTGGCCCTGGAGTCAGGAGTACCTGAGTTCAAATCCGGGCTCAGACACTTAATAATTACCTAGCTATGTGGCCTTGAGCAAGCCACTTAACCCCATTTGCCTCTCAAAAACCTAAAAAAAATAAATAAAATAAAATATTTGTGCCCAACTTGAGGTAGAGCACTCTGAGTTCATATTGGTCTGATAAGCCACAGTCAAACACACTTTCAGTCGCCTCAAATATAGTGAAGTGATTTTGTTATTCTTTGATAATGAAGGACGAAAATCAATTACTGCTGCATGGATCAAATATTTGGATTTGCATCAATAATCATTTCTTCTGGGGTCTGAGCCAAGATATAAACATGAAGGGATCGAGTCTTAGGAGCTCTCTGATAAAAACTCATAAACTAAGGACTCTAACTAAACTTTCAAGAGACAGAACCCACAAAGGGACCCAGCGAGGCAGTTCTCCTACTCAAGGTAACCTGCAAAAGAGCAGAAAGGCTCTGCTCCCTGGGGTCAGAGGGGCAGCCCACCAGAAGGGTGGCCTGCCAGAGCCAAAGAACTTCAGCCTCCCGGAGGCAGCCCCAGGGTGCAGGGAGCCTCAGCTTACAGCAGCGGAGGAGCCTCCTGAGCTGCACCCCAGAGAGCACCGGCACAAAGTGGGGGAACAGCAGGGGACCTCTGCCAGAGCGAGTATGTGGAGCCCAGCCCTCAGGGCACACAGCCAGTAGCTTGGTCTTTCAGCAGCCCAGACCAGGAAACAGAAGCAGGCAGAGCCGGTAAGCAGGAGCCCCCAGGGCATGAGCACATTGAGCTGAGGGAGGGGAGTGAAGAGAGAGAGACTGCTGAGCTCTGTCTTCTGCCCCTGGAACAGGACTCTGGGGCTCTGACCACATTCAGATCCTGATCCCAGAGTAGGGCCCCCCCACCTCAGCCCCATGGCAGAGGGGGATGCATATGGTCATTCACAGACCAGGAGGGAGGACAGAGCCTCACACACTGAGACGCTTGTGGGAGTGTCCCAAAAGCTCAAGAAGCACCCCAAAAAACAGGCTTAGGCTGGGAAAATGAACAAGCAAAGAAACCATTGAGAAATATTTTGCAAATGAGCCCAAGAAGGATCAAAATACTCAGTCTGAAGATGAGGAAGCACAAGCTCCTGCATCTAAAGACTCCAAGAAAAACAGAAATTGGGCTCAGGCTATGATAGAGCTCAAAAAAAGACTTTGAAAATCAAATGAGGGAGTTGGAAGAAAAACTGGGAAAAGAAAGGAGAGAGATGCAGGAAAAACATGAAAATGAAGTCAGCAGCTTAGTCAAGGAAATCCAAAAAAATGGTGAAGAAAATAGCATGCTAAAAAACAGCTTAGGTCAAATGGATAAAACAGTTCACAAAGTTATTGAGGAGAAGACTGCTTTAAAAAGCAAAATTGGCCAGATGGAAAAAGAGATAAGAAAACTCTCTGAGGAGAACAAATACTTTAGACAAAGAATAGAATTCAGGGAGATTGATGAATTTACCAGAAATCAGGAATCAATACTTCAAAGCCAAAAAAATGAAAAATTAGAAGAAAATGTGAAATATCTCATTGAAAAAACAACTGATATGGAAAACAGACTTAGGAAAGATAATTTAAAAATTATTGGAATACCTGAAAGTCATGATCAGGAAAAGAGCCTTGACATCATTTTCAAAGAATTACTACAGGAAAATTGCCCTGCTATTCTAGAAGCAGAAGGCAAAATAGAAATGGAGAGAATCCACCAATCCCCCCCGCCAGAAACAGATCCCAAAAAACCAACCCCCAGGAATATTATAGCCAAGTTCCAGAACTCCCAAGTCAAAGAGAAAATATTACAAGCAGCCAGAAGGACACAGTTCAAATATCTTGGAGCTGCAGTCAGGATCACACAGGACTTAGCAGCAACTACATTGGAAGCTCGTAGGGCTTGGAATACAATATACCAGAAGGCAAAAGAGCTTAGAATGCAGCCAAGACTGAACTACCCAGCAAGGCTGAATGTCCTCTTCCAGGGAAAAAGATGGACTTTTAATGAACCAGGGGAATTTCAAAGGTTCCTTTTGGAATGGCCAGAGCTGAACACGAGATTTGATCTTCAGATACAGGACTCAGGTGAAGCATGGAGATTGGAGGAGAGGGGGGAAATATGAGGGACTTAATGAGGATGAACTGCATGTATAGAAAAATGATACTGATAATATTCATATGAACCTTATCATTTAATAGAGCAGGTAGAGGGAGCTTTTATAGTTGAAGCACAGGAGAAAGCTGAATTTGAAGATAAAATATGGTGTAAAAATGGAGTCAATAAGAAAAAAAGGGAAATGGAATAAGAGAAAGAAAAAGGAGAGGGGGAATAGTCCAAGATATCTCATATAATCAGATTTTTTTTATTACAATGAGCTATTGCAATGATATGGAAGGGGGGAGGCAAGGGGTAATGAGGGAACCTTTGCTTTCATCAGAGGTGGCTACGAGAGGAAACAGCAAATATACTCAATGGGGTATAGACATCTGGAGTAAGAAGGAGGGGGGAGCAGGCGGAAGGGGTGGGGATGTGAATAAAGGAGGAGAGGATGGACCATGGGGGGACAATAGTCAGATATAACACATTTTCTTTTTTACTTCTTGCAAGTGGCTGGGATTGGAAGGCCTGCCCAGGACCATAGGGCCAGGTGGATTCTGGGCCTAAGGGGTGGTATGGGGGCTCAGGGCTTCTTGGCCCCAGGACCAGGGATCTGTCTGCTGCGCCACTTAGCGACCCTACAGCAGAGTCAGAGTGAAAGGAGAGAGAAAATATAGTACATGGTAGTGGAGAAATAAGAAAGGAGGGAGTTGCAATTAGCAATGGCAATGTTGGAAAAATATGGAAGTAACTTTTGTGATGGACTTATCATAAAGAATGTGATCCACTCACGACAGAGTTGATGGTGTTGGAACAAAGACTGAAGCACATTTTTTGTTATTATTATTTGGGGGAGGGTGCAGGGCAAGTGGGGCTGGGTGGCCTGCCTGGGGCCACATAGCAGGGTGATCTTTGGGTGACTGGGGCTGGATTCGGACCCAGGTGCTCAAGGGCCAATGCTCTGTCTGCCACCCAGCCACCCCTACTATTATTACTATTTTATTTTATTTTGGGTCTTTTTTTTCCCCTTCTTTTTGGTTTTTGCAGGGCAGTGGGGATCAGGTGGCTTGCATGTCACATGGCTGGGTGATTATTGGGTTTACCAGGCTGGATATGGACTCGGGTGCTCGTGGCTCCAGGGCTGGTGCTTCGTCCATTGCGCCACCTGGCCATACCTACAATTATTACTATTATTTTTTTAATTTTAATTTTTTTCTCTTCCCTTTACTTTTCTGCCCAAGCAAGTCTATCTATATTCATGGGGGGAGGTGTATTTTGATTACTTGTAAACAAGTATATTTTATTAATTTAAAGAAAAACATTTGGACAACATGAGAATAAAAAATAAATTTAAAAATAAATAAATAAATAATCATTTCTTCCTATTTTTTCCTTTTATTGGACAGAAATTTCTAGTTATTTTAATTTCATGACAAGATTTCTAGTGCCCTCAACAGCGTCATTGTTTTCTTCTTAATAACCAGCTTATCAACTGTGTTTTAAATATGTGAAATGAACATCGCATTGTAGAAATGGCCTACTTAGAGCTGTCTACACAAGATCCATCACTGTTCTTATTTTAAATATTAACTACTTATTGATTCAGCCTTACACTGCTTTGGATATTTACTGGTGACCCTGTGAGACTTGATTCACATTAAAGTAGGTAGTCTAAAATTAGGTTATATATGTAAATATTTTGCAAATCTTAAGGCATAGTGGATCTAAGTTTGGGATTCCATGATCATTCCACTGGAAATGTGAATTATATATATACACTAATAAATAAATGCCAAGTAAATTTGGGGGGATCATGCCTAATTAATAGGCTAGGTGGCATGTTTGATAGAGCACCAGATTGTTGTTGTTGCTATTGGTCATTCCTTTTATTTTTAAAAAATTTTTTTTGTTTTTTTGTTTTTCATTTTTATTTAAGGCAATGGGGTCAAGTGACTTGCCTGGGGTCACATAACTAGGCAATTATTATGTATCTGAATCAAATTTTAATTCAGGTCCTTCTGACTCCAGGGCAAGTCCTCATCCACTGTACCACCTAGCTGCCCCTGTCCTTCCTTTTTTAAAAAAGACCAATGGCTTGAATATGGTGATATCTTGACTTCCAAGTGAATTGGTTTTATTTGAAATGGGGCTGTACAAAGTAATCAGCATCATTTTTCCTCCAGAGTCTAGTTCAGTGCCAAGATGTAGGTAGATAAGGATGAATGGAGATGATTCTAGATGCAGTGGGAGATGTTAGGTTTTAATCTGAAGTATTCTCAGTTTATCTGAGGTAACACCCATTTGGTGATTTTAAGTCTAGGTAAGAAATGAGACAAAAGATGGTCTACTCAAAAAAAAATATATCTGGGAAGGGAAGACTCTCAGGATTTCTGGCCAGAATAGAAGCAATTGCACTTACATTCACTTTGAGTCATCCGAACCCAAACAATGACCAAGTGAGGGTTGGGTCAGGACCTCTAAATGGCCTAATAGTGAGAGCCAGAGTGATTTGAGTTTAAGGTGTAGTGAAGTAGCTCCAATTGAATTCCAATGGATTTTATCAAAATCTGGTTTTCCAGAGCTCTGTTTTAAGAAGTTATAAATGAAACTACATAGGACAGAAGAGTAAATTGTACCAGTGGTTTTTGTTAAATGATAGAATAAATAAGTTGGGAAGAAAAAAATCTGACCCTCAAAACCCAAGATGTCTCATGAGATTTATGCTATCAAAATTTATAATCTTTTAGGTAGAACAACAACATGTCAGGGTATGATTTCCCATATGGACAGAAAAAAGGGAGGAAGGAAGGAAAGGAAGGAGGGAGGGAGGGGAGAGAGAAAGGAACATTGCCCAACTGGAACTTGCCAGTCAGGTCCCTGGTGGGGCAGCTACTACTATTTACAGATTTTTTTTTTGTCTTATTCTTAAAGAGGACCAATGACATTAGGACAGTGACGTCTTGAGTAGAAAGTGAATTGGATTTAAGTGAGGCAAAGCTGTACAAAGTTATCAATCTTACCCTCTCCTCCATTCATCTGAGTCCAGTGGCAAGACATGAGCTGAAGAAGGAAATACCAAAACACTACATAGCTCCAACACCATAATCAGGAAGACCTGAATGCAACCTTCAACCTGAACAGGATGATAATGAAGGAAATTTGGTAGCTTTAAAAAAAATAATAAATGAACATTAAGTTTCCAAGTACCTACCTCAGAGGATTGTGTCTGTAAATATTACTATACATACATATTTATATGTATGTGTATATATGTATATGTATAATTATATACATGTATGTTCTTGTATATATTTATATATATTGAAATAATATATACAAAGACACATGAATAATTTGTGAATCGTAAAACATGAATGCAGCTATTGACAATTTTTATCAATTACTTTCAATAACTGTTCATCAAACAAGCAATTATTATTTTTGTATTGTTTTAGGAATGATTCAAAGTTCTTGTGAGGACAATATACATCAAATTATATTTGATGACTTAACCTTTCTCTGATTCAACTTTTTTTTGCAGCAGGAAGAAAAGAGCAAAAGAAAGACTTGTGTATATACAAGTATCAGTGAGGAAGAAAATTGTCTTAATAGAGAGACATTATTCAATAATACAATTGAAAAGAAGAAAGATGTAAAATAACAAAAGAGAAATCAAAACAAGTCCCTTAGAGATAATGGCCCTCTATTGCAAGAAGCATGAGAAGGAAACAATTCATACCCAGTGATAACATTTAACTGAAAATGAGTAAATGAGATGAAGACAATGAAATAGGAGGATCTTAAGTATATACATGACTAGGATATGCTAAACAAAAGACTTTTCTATCTTTACCTAGTAATTTCAGTAACACTCAAACATAATAGTTATGATCTTAGAGTGGATACTGGAGCTAACCATAACAAAACAGGTTTCATAAGAGATAGTGACAGCACAAAGATTAAGTCTTAATCAAGTTTTACTGAGAAATTATGGGCTATATTATTGTTATTTAACTAAGAAATAGCTTATCTTGTATACTCTGTGGAAAAAGGAAATCATTATGTTGAGCTTGTAATAATACCATTAGCATTCCTTTTCTTACTATTTCTACTTTGAGTATGCTGTTGAGGACGACGAAGAAGACGAAGACGATGACGATGATGATGATGATGATGATGATGACTACATCAACTATTATTTGGGCAGGAAGGAGGTACAGCAAATAAGAGGACAAAAAGTGCTGTTAGAAAGATCTGAGTTATAATCTTACTCTAAACTTGTATATAATTGTGTGATTCCAGAGTAAGTCACTTAATATCTCTCAGCCTCAGTTTCTTCATATGCAAATGAGGGACAGTTGAGACATCTAATTTCCAGAACTGTTGTGAAGATGAAATGCTAAAACATTTATAAAGGACTATAATGTCTTGGTAATTAATTTCTGTACTTAAATACTAAAACTTTCATTCAGTTACAGAAAAGTGATCATTTTTCCTACTCATGAAAAGTATTACTAATATTAAGCAGAAAATAAAGTAAAACACTGTCCCGGGTTCAATTGATTTGACTTTCTCCAGGATCATAATAATAATGATACTACTCCAAATTTATGAAGCTATTTACTTTAGCAAACTAATTTATATATCTTAACTCATTTTATACCACTTTCCCAATTCTTCATTTCTGACTAGAAAAATGGAATATTACTTGTGGTGCTATACTTCCTTTTGGTAACTTACAATGAAGCAAAGTTATTTTTCCCCCAGGGAAATTGCCATGGAGATACTGCCATACAGCATTTATGTTATATTCTTTCCTTGGTCTCAGTCACTGTCCTAGATGAGTCTACATGATAAAGTCAGTGAAACATCAGAGTAAATAATTTTCTTCCATTTCAAATCAATAGGTTCCAGAATTATTGGAAGCAAAGCTTTCCTACATACTATGAGTATAGTGAGGTAGAACATTATAAAGATAGGTGAGCTGTGAGCTTCCTTATATTATTAGGAAAAATTAATTCCTATGCTTTCCCTAGCCTGAAATACAATCACAAAATCTCAGAATTGAAAGGAACTTCTGAAAGCATAAGATTAACTTCTACCCAAATAGGAAACACCTCTAAAGCATCCTGTTACGTTTCTACATTGACCAATGATCATTCAACTTTTTCTAAAGATCTTCAATGATGGAAAATTTACTGTATCACAAGTCAAATCTTTCATCTATTTGACAATTCCAAGTATCAAAACAGTTTCTCTTAAGAACAAAACAAAACAAAACTTGAAACCTGTACCTTGGTTCTGTTCTTTGGCTCCAGAGAAAATAAATGAAATCCTTCTTTCTTATAACAGACTTTTATATCCTAAATGAGATCATTTGTACATAAAATCTCTTCCTCTTCATATTAGACATTTTGAGTTTCTTCAACAGATCCCCATGTTTTTAAGTTCCCTAGTCATCTTTATCACTAGGGTGCTCCAGTGTTCTTCCTAAAATATTTATCTCAGAATTGAGATTTTAGGGGTGGCTAGGTGGCATAGTGGATAAAGCACCAGCCTTGGAATCAGGAGTACCTGGGTTCAAATCCGGTCTCAGACACTTAATAATTACCTAGCTGTGTGGTCTTGGGCAAGCCACTTAACCCCATTTGCCTTGCAAAAACCTAAAAAAAAGCCAATTGAGATTTTATTCCAGACTAAATTATTACCTTGGTAAAACAGAGTAGAACTATTATTTCCCTTGTTCTAAATATTGTGTTCATGATTTCATTGTCATTTTTTATGACCCATCATCTTCTTGGTTCCCACTGTGCTTAACATTCTCGCACCCATGAAGTTTTATTTATGTGAATTTTGTAGAGGTAGCTATGATTGGACAAAAGATTGAGTCAGAAAGGCATTAATTTGAATTTTAATTCAGATTATTCCTATTGGTATGGCTTTTACATGCCATTTGATCACTCCAGACCTCTAAAACTTAGAAGTTTAGACTTAAAAGACCCTTTCTAAAAAGCTATGATTTAGATTTTGTATTTCTTTTAGCATATATATATATATTTTGGTTACTTTTTCTGTACCCAAGCATAGAACTTTGTAAAACTCTTAAGATTATAGCTAATAATATTGTAGACTTAGAGCAGAGAGAGAGAACTTAGATATCATTTAGTCCAACCCCTTAATTTTACAGGTGAATATGCTAAGGTATAGATAGATTAAGTGACTTGCTCATCTTTTATATGGAAAGCGGTTGAGCTGAATATTAATGTAGATTCTTTGACTCTATATTTGTTCACTTTCCACTATATAACATATGGGATTCTTCTATCAATTGATCAATTGACTTTTTGAATCATGATTTTACTCATTCAACTTTATTATCTCTCCAAGATTCATGTCATTTGCAAATTGCTAATAATTCCACTTGTTTCTTCATCTTATGTACTGAGAAACATATTAAACAAGAATAGGGTCAAGGACAGATCCTAGGAGAATTTCATTAAATGACCTGAATCCATCCATCTTTGGTTTGGTACTGTATTTCATTTTTTTTTTTTTTTTTTGCAAGGCAACCGGAGTTAAGTGGCTTGCCCAAGACCACACAGCTAGGTAATTATTAAGTGTCTGAGACCGGATTTGAACCCAGGTACTCCTGACTCCAGGGCTGGTGTTTTATCCACTGTGCCACCTAGCCACCCCTGGTACTGTATTTCAATCAATTTTTAATCCTTCTAGCTGCATCTGGTCAAAACTTCTTCATCTTATTCAAAAAGAAAGATGTGATAGGTGATAGGAACAAAAGAAAATAGAATTAAAACTGGAAGGGACTTTAATGGTAATCTAGCACAAACCTCTTATTTTTTTTTTTAGATGAATAACCAAAGCTCAGAGAGATAAATCGTTCATCAATTATCTATTAAGCATATGCTATTTCCAAGTACTTTCCTTAGCACATAAAGGGTACAAATAAAATGAAAGAAAAAATCCCTACTGGTTATGTTTACATTCTAATAAAAGAGACAGCATATATGTACAAAAATACATAATTCATAAATGGAAAATTAAGATTATTTATATACACATATATTTATACAATTATATTCATGCATACATATACACAAACACACAGATATGCAACTTTGAACTATGAAATAATGTAAAAAGTTTTTAATTTGTCCCTTCAAATTTTCCAACATCTATGTGACATCATTATTTTACCAGAGCTTGGGCAGAAGAAAAATAAGGCAGATTTGAAAACAACAGAAAATAGAAAACCGCAACACACAAAAGCACACTTAATCAAATAGAAAGTCAAAAATCTTGGTCAAATTAGATAACTGGCTTGGCATAGATGACAACTATTCTGTGTCCCTTTGCATTGATCAAATTATTTCAGCACCTCAGTTTCTTTTGCTATAAAATAAGAAGATTGGATTATATCAATGAATCAGAAAACACTTATTACATATATTGAACAATTATTGTTCTAGGAATTGTGCTAAGTTTTGTGAATGCAAATACAACTAGCAAGACAGCCCCCTAGGAGACAAAACACATAGAGGGTGATGTTGAAGGAAAGATGTTTTGGATTAAGGACTCAAAAATGTGGTGATCTGATACAAAGAGAAGCAAAGTAACATTTCCTTTCTAAAAACAATAGTATTGTTGATTAGCTTATTTTACTAGAGAAAGAGTTGTTAAAGGGTAGTGATGATTATATATGTAAGTCAGCAGAATAGATGTCAAGATGTCCTAGCTAGGTAACTAAAAAGAATGTGAAACATATTCTGGTCTGAATTTAGACCAACTAGATTAGTTATCTAGGAATTCATTCAAGAAGGCGCAATCCCAGAATCCCATACCTGAGTAAATTAATTATATAGGTACTTAGGGACACAGAATTTTGAGGTCAAATGTGTAGGGTGCTGGACATTAAGATGATTTTAGAGTTCTCATATACTACATGCTGAAAATTATTAAGTGACAGGATCATAGGAAAATAATGTTTGTCCTTCATTTTTGAAGAAAACCATGACTTCAAGGAGGTGATGCCATGAGAAGCACATGGATTTTATTTGAGTGAGGGGGGGCGCTGTGCTAAGTACCGGCCTCACTTTAGCCTTCAGAGCCATTTGGCTCTATAGGCCAGATATGAATCAGGAACCAGATATGAATCAGAGAGACTAGAGATGACCCTGGATGTGAGGCAATCACGATGAAGTGACTTGCCCAAGATCACACAGCTAGTAAGTGGCAAGTGTCTCAGGCCAGATTCAAACTCCTTTCCTCCTGAATCCAAGGCCAGTGCTCTATCCCCTGCACTGCTCAGAAAAATAGACTTAAAATTAGAAGTGACTTTAAGGTATAATCCTCAGATATTTCCTCTAACCCTATCATTGTTCTGTTCTATTATTGTATGTCCAAAAGATGCTTCTAAAATTCTGTATACTATGAGAAGGGGGACCCAATGAAAGACAAGCTAAAGTGTTTGATTCCTTCAGTGGAGAAGGAAGACATTTTTGTGATCCCCATGAGGATACTACTGTTTAACATTGTCTTCTAACATCAAATGTTCTCCCTCAAAGTCATCTAAAGCAAAGACATTCTTTTATCAGATAAGAGTTTCCACTTTCATGTGCATATTATCATTCTGTGTCCTTTACTGTCTGATCCTTATCCAGATAATGTTAACTAAGGCCAAACAGTTGATGCTGGCAATAACTGACTAATCACAGGACTGCTGACTTTCCAGTTACATGAAGGACATTATCTTATAAATGTGCTTGATTTTGACATTAGCCTGCCAATGTTATGTATTTTAACTATATATGTAGTAAATTGCCTTTCACATCCAAAATGTAATGGATACCCATATTTACTATGAAGGCCACAAATATGCCCACTCACCCACAAACATATAACACAATTTATGACTTAAATTCCCTTCTTTTAAATGGAAAATTATTAGGTTGCATTTAAAAATTGTAATGAGTTTTAATTATACCATACTTTATGCAGGATCTGCTAGTATGATATATTCCTGTTATTTTTTCTTGTTAATTACTATAGTCCCTAAATTTTATATAAATCCTACTTTTAAATAAATAATGTTAGTGTTCAGTTAAATTTTAAAATTTCCCTTTTGATTTAATTAATGGATCATACATCCATAATTGTGGAAATAGTTGCTAAATTCTTAAATCATTTGCACAACTTTGGACTTTCACTTAATATTGTGTCACAAATGAGTATTTAATGCAAATTTAGCAAGCTAGTCACTGCTTTTTAATTAAATATAAGATGATTGTTAAGAGAGACCTTATGGAGCATTTGAGAGATAAATCTAATGGTCATATAATTATCTTAAAATTACTTAAGGAAGGAATGCTCAATTTCATTCTGAGCTGTGTATTAGCCTTGTAAGGAATGTGTAGATATTAATTAACATTTATCAAAGTAGCCTAAAGCAGGTTATTTAGAGAGTTATTTTTAAATGACATTTAATAATTATATTAATTAATATGAAATTTGCTACCAATATCCTATTTAATAGGTTGAATGGTATTTAGAAAATTGTTTATCAATAAAAATTGAAATATATAACTTTTGGGGAAGTTAATTGCTTGCTACTCATTTTTGTTTATTTAAGTTAAATTATGAATTCAATACTACTTAGTTGATGCTTAATTAAATACTTGTACAAGCCCATACATCTAAATTAAATGTTGAATTCAAACAATGATCAATTTTTCAAAAAATAATAACAGCAATATAATAAGCAATCAAAAAGCAATAAAATCTGACTACAAGCTATATTCATTAAATAAAATCCCTATGACTTAGACTCTCATCTGAATGTAGTAAAGATTTTTTTGGCTTATAAAAATGACCCTTCAATTATTTGTGTTTGGCAGTAAGTGATGAGCTAGTGATGTATAATGTTCCATTGTTTCATTGTATTAAAGTTCTGACAATCTATGGGCTCTGCTTATAGGGAGATAGTTCAGTATAATTTTCATTATTCATTAAGGATATGTATATGCTGTGGGAAGGATTGATTCACTGGGTAAGTAGGGACAAGAATTAATCAGTGGTGTATTGAAATCATCTTGCACTAGTTCTATTTTGTTGTTAAAATTTCAGTATGAACATAGAAATCTTTGAAAGTAGTAAATTATACATATTAATTTGCCATTATTATACATATTACTGTTTAATTTATTGTTTTGTTGATTTTCTAGACTAAAGAAACTAATGGTGAAAATGTTAATAATTTTGTAATGCAAATTCAAATTAAAAATCTGTCACTGTCTTTGTTTCTCTGTCTCACAGTCTCTTTCTTTCCCCATGTCTTTATCGTGCTTTGTCTCTGTTTCTATGTATCTTTCTCTGTGTCTGTCTTTCTGTCTTTCTCTGTCTCCATCTCTCTGACTCTGTATCTCTATCTCTTTGTGTTTGTCTCTTTCTGTCTCTCTAACTTTGTCTGTGTGTGTGTCTGTCTCCCTGCCTCTCTTTCTGTCTCTCTGTCTCTGTCTTTGTTTTTTTATCTCTTTCTTTGTCTCTGATGCGCTCGCTCTCTCTCTCTCTCTCTCTCTCTATTTATATCCACCTTACCTAAATAGATTTGCAAGTGAAGGTGATATGGAACTAACCTAATCAAGAAATTTTAAAAGGATAATTCTGAAATGATTCAGAAAGTAGAATGAATAAATAAATGACTTTTGTTAAAGTTTCAAAGTGTGTCATAATGATGACTGCACAAAGGCTCCTTTTGGACATTAGGAAATATGATACTGTATTAAGTCAGACTTCAGATATGATGGAGATGTAAATCTCCATATAGAGTTTGGTGTAGAAAAAAAGTAAACTAATGATGATAGTCAAAAAGGGTAATTTTCATCTATATTGTGTGTTTGAAAGAAAGCAAAAGTTTAGTCTTAATACCTGCTGTAGATAGGAAGAAAAAAAATCTTTCGGCAAATTAAATAAAGGAGATATTCTGAAGAAGTTTCTGCTGGACTCATCATGTGCAATAACAGGAAAAACACTGGAAGAGTTCAAACTCTTGAGTCATAAAATTTATTATGACCTGAATCTGAATTTATTATTGTAGCTTTTATCTAAATAAAATTACCTTTGCTTAAGTATTGTCATCAAAGTCATTTTTCTACAATCTCAATCCTTCATTTTCTTTGTTTACAAACTCTTGATACTGACTTTTTATCTGTTTCTATTGCTCAATAATAATAGTAATAGGAATTATACTTATAAATAATGAAGTCAGCTTGGCATAAAACCTGAAGAACTGACCCCAAAGTCAGAAAGAACTGGATTCAAATCCAGTCTCTGAAAAATAATAATTGCATGACTTTAGCAAATCATATCATCTCTTGTCCTTAGATAGTTGTCTTTAAAACTGTAGAAGAGAAAATTATTTGGTTTATGGAGGTTTTTTACCAAAACAAATGAGAGCTCTACTTCCTATTGCTAATATAGTATATGATTACCTATAATTGTTATGAGTCCAGACAAAACATCAGCTGATGACTAGCTTAGCTACATGCATAGATCACTGATTTTAAAAATGGCCTATATGTTAGAACTTCAAATAGTCCAACTTCTCATCTTATAGGTGAGAAAAAAGAGAACCAGAAAGGTAGAGTGAATTGTCTAAAGTCACTCAGGTAGTAATGGAAAAGCCAGGATTTGATTCTGTATTGAATAAAAAAAGAAAATTATATCACTTTCCCCCCCCAGAAATATGATCACCAAGTAACAAATATGTTTCACTTTAGCAACTTATGGAGAACATCTAATAAATCATAGATGCAAAGAAATATATTGGTGAGAGAAAGCAAGAGGAGTTATTAAGCATTTACTATGAACTGGGTACTGTGATAAGTAAAGAGGATAGAAATTTGAAAAAAAAAAGATTCCTACTTTTATAGGAAAAGACAAAGCAAAGGAGGGAGGAGGAAAGAAGGGTTTGATGGTAGAGGATGTGGGAATTCTAGAATATGAGCTGAATTGAGTAGCATATGTCTGGGCCCCCTCAAGAAATGATGGCTATAAAAATATTTATGTTGCTATCCCTAGAGATAGATTTATGAATTCTTTAAATACTGAGGGGATAGCATTCTAAGTAGAAATTATCCATGAACTCCCATAAAACTGCTTCAAGGTTTATATACACATGGAGGGTCAGGATCCTCACCCAGTCCATAGTTCCAGAGTTATTACCAATGTCCTTTAGTCATGTAAAAGCCACACAATTCAAAGCAATGACATTCAATGAAATAGAATATTAATAAAAATAACACTAGTGTTTTGTTTTTATAAATCTTGAGTTCTTTCTTCTACAGTACGAACATTCAGTGAGAAGAATGGAGTTGAGTAAGGTTCACATGTAAACATGCATGCGTAGTGAAATCAAGTGACCAAGGAAACTGTGAGAAAAGGCATGTAATTAGAAAAAGCAAGTAGCACCATATAGGTTAGCTCATGTATCTGATCCTTGATTGCTTGTAATTTCTTTTGTAGATTTCAACAAACTACCTTTTGTGCTTCTTATGAATAAATCTACCAGCAAGAATTTAGTAAGTGTCCACTGTTCTCCAGCAGAGATTGACTTACAGTCTATCCAGAAAAATCAGGGTGTGTCCAGATAGATATAAGGAGATACAATAGTCCACCATTTTCTACAATTTAATTTCTATGATTTTCTATAGCTTTTTAGGTGGATCCAAAATGGCAGAGGAGAGGAAATGCTAGGTTAAGCTCTTCTAATATTCCAAACAACTTTAAAATGATTCCTCAAAATAAATTCTTGAGTGACAGACTTAATAAAAGTTCAAGACAACTTAGGAGGTCAAAGGAATCTTTGATAGTGTTAGAGGTGGCCCAGAGCCAATGTAGATGAAATTCAACTTTTTGGACTAAGTAATCTTGAAGAAGCAGCTGCATCTAAAGGAACTCTCATATCAGAAACAGTAAGGGTACTGCAACCAGTCAGAAACAGATTGTAAGGGACATTGGTGTAACACTGGGCACAGTACTAGAAGTTGCCTGTCAACTCCATTGACTATAGGTCCTTCTGGATCACACATTACAAATTCCTGGAAAAGTTAAAAATAAATTTGAAAATCAGATAAAAGTTCAAGAGGAAAAACTTAGGTAAAGAAATGAGAACAAATGACTGAAATTATAAAAAATAATCACCATCTCTTTAAAAGAGGCATAAAAACTATTGATAAAAATTGCAGACAGATTTGGCCAAATGGATAATAAAGAAATAAAAATTCTCTGCTAAAATAATTTCATCAAAAGCAGAATTAGCCAAATGGGGAAATAGGCTTTAAAAAGGTTACTATATTTCCTTACAATTAGAATTTAGAAAACTGAGACTAATAATTCTATGAGACATCAAGAAACAATAAAATAAATCTGATCATTTGATCAGAAAACAATTGACCTGGAAATTAGATCAAGGAAAGGTAATTAAAGAATTATTGAACTACCTGAAAACTACAATCAAAAAGAGAGCCTAGGTATCATATTAAAAATATATTATTAAGGAAAACTTTTCCAATATTTTAGAATCAGATACTAAATTAAAATTGAAACAATTCATCAATTACTACCTGAATGAGATTACAAAATGAAAAGCTTTAGGAATATTATTTCAGAGTTCCTAGGTCAAAAAGAAAATATTTCAAGTAGTCAGAAAGAAAGCATTCAAATACCATGGAATAAAAATAAATATCACAAAAAATTACCAGCTAACACCTTAAAGAAGCAGAAGGTTTAAAATAGAAAATTTTAGAAGGCAGGAGAACTTGCATTTTAACCAAGAATAAACTGTGCGTTAAAACTTGAAATCATTCAAAATGAGGGGAAAAAAGGATAGTTAATGAAATAGAGGATTTTAAGCATTCCTGATCAAAAGACTGGAGTTGAATAGAAAATTTGACTTTCAAATATAAGAAGAGAGAGAGACTAAGAGGATAACATGATGGAGAAATCACAAGGGATTCAATAAGGTTAACCTGTTTATCTATATTGGAAGAAAATACATTTAGTTTCTAAAAGTTTTATATTATTAGGGCAGTTAAAAGAATTCTACATAGAAAAAGCATATGGGAAAGAGTCAATTATGCTAGGATGATATAAAAAAATACTAGATAGCTGGGAAAGAAACATGGAGAAGGAAAGGAAGAAAGGAGAGCAAGAATGGGGGAAAATATCTATCATAAAATCTATCTGCATGGAAGAGCTTCTACAGTGGAGAAAAATAGCATGTGGATGATGGGGTGGGAAAATGCTAGAATCTCACATGTAAATTGACTTGAAGGAAGAGCATACAGATATTCACTTATAATAGAAATCTATATTATCTGATAGGGAAGAAGAAAGAGAAGGGAATAAGAAGACAGACTGGATAAAAGAAGACAGTGCTCAAAGGTAAAATAGAATTTGGAAGAGGAACAATGTAAAAGAGAGAATATTGAAAAGACAATAAAAAAATGAAACAGAGGAAAATTCCTATTTAGTAGTCAGAACTGTGAATGGGAATGGGATGAACTCACCTAGGAAAAAAGAAAAGAAGAAAATAACCAATATCCAACAGAATAATGTGTACAAGTAACAATTTGGATAAAAAAGACAGTTAAAATAATGGACTAGGGACAATCTGTTATACTCAGTTGATGTGAAAAAAAAGTAGTACCAATCATTATCTTAGATAAAGCAAAAACAAAAATAGACTTAATTAAAAAAGACTTAAACAGGAAAACTAAATTTTGCCTAAAGACATCACAGATAATAAAGTCAATACTATATATGTACATAATGTCATAACATTCAAATTCTTAAAGGAAAAGTTAAAGGAATTATAGGAGGAAATAGTAACATTATTCTAGTAGGAAATCTCAACTTTCCTTTCTTAACTTTAGAGGCATCTTACTATAAAATCACTATAAAATCAATACGAAAAGAGTTCAGGAGATATATAGAATCTTAGAAAAAATAAGAAATAATAGAACTCTGAAGAAACCTGAATAGGCATAGAAAAGTTTATACTTTTGCTCAGGTATGCATGGCACCTTCACAAATATTAGCCATGTATTATGACATAAAAACCTCACCACATTATGCAAAACAGCAGAAATATTAAATGCAAATCTTTTAGATCCATGATGTAATAAAAATTCCATTGGGGGTGGGGAGTGTGGGCAGTTAGGTGGTACAGTGGATAGAGCACTAGCCCTGGCATCAGGAGGAGCTGAATCCAAATCTGGCCTCAGATATTTAATAATTACCTGGTTGTGTGACCTTGGGTAAGTCACTTAACCCCATTGTCTTGCAAAAAGAATTCCATTCAGTAATTGAATATGGAAGCATAGAATTAAAAGTGATTGGAAACTAAATAATCTAATCCTAAACAATGAGTGGGTCAAAAAACAAATCATTAAAGGTCAAGAATTTCATTTTAAAAAAATGACCAAAATGAGAAAACATACCAAAATGTATGAGATGCAAAGTAGCACTTAGCAGAAATTTATATGCCTAACTGTGTACATCAATAAAAGAAAGAAAAAAAAAAGCAATGAATTTGGTGTGTAACTTTCTAGTTTTCTCGTTTCTAGCTTTTCTAAGCTAGAAAAGGACCAAAGTGAAAATCCCCAAACACCAGAATGAAAATCCTAAAAATCAAAGGAAAGATTAATAAAATTGAAAACAAAAACTTTGAGCTACTAAATAAAATTAGAAACTGACTTTATAAAAATAATAAAATAAATAGACCATTAGTTAATTTGATTTTTTTTAAAAAGAAAGAATATGGTTAAATTACTAGCATCAAAAATTAAAACTGTGAAGTTACCACCTTTTAAGATGAAAGAGTTATTTTGCTCAGTTATATGTTAGTAAATCTGATAATCTAGGTGAAATGATTAATATTTTCAGAAATTTAAACCACCCTGAATAACAGAAAATCAAACATAATATTTAAATAACTTATTTTAGCAAAAGGCAGTAAATTTTTTTTCAATGAACTTCCTATTAAAAATTCTCAGGATCAGAAGAATTTACAAGTGAATTCTATCAAACATTTAAGGAGTAATTTATCCCAATGCTATACAGATAAGTTTTTAAAAATTGGAAAATGAATTCTACCAAATTCTACCAAATCAAATGGTTTTGATACCTTAACCAAGGAGATTAAAATTGACCAAATACTATATACTTATTTTCTTAATGCAAAAATTTGAATAATATACTAGCAAGAAGATTACAGCAACAAATTACAAAAGTAATACAAGATGATCAAATAGGATTCATAATAGAAATGCAGGAGCTGTTCAATTAGGAAATCCATAAACATAATTGACCACATCAATAACAAAACCAACTAAAACCATATCATTATATCAGTAGATACAGAAAAAGCCTCTGAGGGAAGAAGGGAGAAAATTGGAATTTTAATTAAAAAAAAATAATGTTAAAATATTTTTACATGCAATTTGGAAATAATTAGTGAAATAAAAATACATATTTTTAAAAAGAATGAATCTGGACTTAAGTTTTTAGCTTCCTCCACCATCTTTCTTGGCTCCATACAAATGACAAATGTTGAACTGGTTAGAAAATAATAAAATATTTGACAATTACTTTGGTCTTCTTTTTCCCCCTGCAACAATTCACAATATAGTCTTATTTTAGGCTATGCAAAGGATGAATTATCATAAAAATTTACATTAATTTAAAGCTTTATGCTACTTTTTCTTTTCCTTTACATCTTTGACTTTTTAAAATTCTGTGCAAAACCAATATATCTGATGTCTGATCATTGCATCCAATCTCTAAAATTTTGCTGATTTTAAGCTTGCCATCCTATGTATCTCTTGTTCATAACCTCTTACCAATACTGCAAAGTAGATTCTACTTTGAGTTGTCAGAATGTTTACTTTTTGTTTCTTAACTATTTCATGAATACTTATAAAATACATAAATTGTTGATTGATTTTCCCTTGTTCTTCCTACATGTCTGTCCTAACAATTTTTTTATCATCTCTCTGATGATATCTTTCATGTTACTTCTGCTAACTCATTATTTTTATTTATTTTTTAAATTTTTATCCATTGGCACATGTACATCCTTGTACATTTTTTATTTTCATCCATTTGTACATGTATTTCCAAGTCACAAAATTTTCCTCCACTCTCCCTTCCCACTCCCCTCCCCTCAGTAGGGAACAGTCAGGTTACCATTTTATATACATATTTTGTATTTACAAATTAGTAATTTTTGGCATGAGGAATTAGGATTAAGGGAAAGAGATATATGAAATAATGTTTATAAAGTGTTCATAAGATTCAGGAGAGGTTTTTTTTTTTCTGTGTGTTTTGGGTTTTTTCCTCTGGTTGGAGATAATATAGACTATTTTCAGTCTAATACGGTTGACCTAACTCTCTGGTCTGTCAAGAGGAGTTGTTTCCATCAAGGTTGTTCATCTCATAATGTTATTGACTGGTAATTCATTATTGGTAATAATACCTATTGGTATTATATATAAAGAATATATCCATAAATAGGTATAATGTACTTATTCTCACTGAATGCCTCTTCATTGTCCTTTCAGAGAACCAAATTTCAAATTCTTCAATGGAGTATCATGACTTGAAGCCATATAGGGATAAACAGAACAATATTCCTTAAAAATGAACCTTTTATCAGAGAAAAGTTTTGGGTCATTAAAACTGCATAATTTCAAAAGTGTAATCTTGTCTTTCTCATACTATTCAATTATATGCATTCACCTGTAATCTTGTGCCAACTATATGTGATGATAGTCTAACACAACATGTTCATTCAACAATCTATGTACAATACATTTATACTTTAAAATATGCTGTCTTCACCCATATAGGTTTTTCTACAAGGATGGTTAGAAGAAACTATTTTCAACATTATGGATATCTTTTAGAAGGTGCTGTAATTTTCTTGGAATTGATGCAACCAGCACAATATTATCTTTTTAAATAAAAAGCATGTGAAGGATTTTTAATCTATAAAATATTTCTTCTTTGAATATGCTGGATATTCTCCTTGGACATGGTACATGCATATCTTTCTCCATATAATTCTGTGAAAATTCTTTAATCTTTCTGGACATTAGCTTTGTCATCTATAAAATGGGGACACAACTATCTCACAAAATTATGTTGATGATTAATAAGATAAGTAATATAAAGTGTTTTGCAAATGTTGAAGTACTTTTTAAAACTTAAATTATTGTAGCTAGAAAAGTTCAGTTTGTACTAAAATATGATATCATAAATGTTCAAAAGTCAATTATACAAATTACACTATTCATAATAATCTGTTTGAATTTCTCACTCCAGAGTATTGAAATATCAATGATAAAAGCTATGTTAATTAGCAATCCATTATCTTCTACTACTCTGGTTCTTTAGCAACAGAATTGGACCTTTTGATCTTTCTAAAATATTTTTATTTTAAAAAGTGATTCTCAGTTCTCTAATATAATGAGAAAAGGCATATTGCTTCAAGTCATTATTTCATAAGTTTATAGGTGAATAATTTACTTAATTGGTTTTCTAGGTTTTATTTATAATATATCTGTGTTGAATGAAGAGTTTGTTCAGCGCCTAAGGAAGTACAAACTGGCTTATGTTAGAACTAGAGCCAGTCAAGTTGCTAATCAGGGGTGGGATCAAACCTAAAAATGAATGCTACACTTCCAGATTGGATATGACAGAGAAATACACTCTAAAAAAAATAAAATAAATGTTTTGAGGTACTTCCTTAATTATACTCTATGAAAGGCCTTTAGATGAGGTGCTATGTTTGCATATTTAAAAGCAATAATATTCCATGGCTATATTCTGTGAGGATAAAGCATGTGCACAGATTGGCATGACACAGGAAGAGAATGATGAGGACAATGGAAGTATTAATAAAAGAGTTTTAGGATTATGTGAGGAAGGAGAAAACACTTTTACCTTGAGTATAGGCAAGTATCAGAGAGGACTCCATGGAAGAAATGAGATCTGAGTTTAGACTGAGGGTGAGAAATAGTAGAGGCTAAATAGTTACTGAAGGCAAAGGTTACAGATAAGCAGAAACTACCTTTCTCCTGGCATGGGAAAATAATAATAATAGCTAATTAAATAGTTAAGTTAATAGCTAAATAAATAATAGCTAAAATAGCTAATACTTTAGTGCTCTTTATGTGCCACTAAGCACTTCACAATTTTATTGTCATTTTATCCTCACTACAAAGGTAGGTGGTGTTGCTGTCCTCATTTTATAGATGAGAAAACAGACAGAAAGAAGTTGAATGACTTGTCCAAAATAACCCACCTAATAAGTGTCTAAAGATACTCTTGAATTCAGGCTTTCCTAACCTCAGGCCTGGTTCTCAGTCTACTGGATCAATATGGCCTGCGTGTGTATTGAGTCAGGAATTTAAATATCAGATTGGCATTAATAAATGATCTAATTTGATTGGACTGTTAAAAAAAAGCATTATAGGGGACATTGAATATTAAGTTGCAGATTCTGGATTTTATCCTAAAGACACTAGAGAGAATTGAAATTTTTTAGTTTGTTTTTTGTTTCTTTGGTTGGTTTTGTGTTTTGTTTTTGTTTTTCTGCAGGATAATGACATGATTAGACCTCTGTCTAATAAAGGTAATTTTGTAAGTCTTATGAAGAATGAATTGGATGAAAGAGCAGCTGGAGAAAGGGAAATTGGGAGGCTACCATAATAGTCAAGAAGAGATAGCTAATGAAGGTCAGAATTAAAATTCTGGAAATGGAATTAGAAAGAAGAGAATAATGTGAACTATGATTTGAACATAGAATTTATTTATACTTTTTGAAAATGGGAGCTGAGGAATTAAGAATAGTATTGAATTACTAATATTTTTTGAGTTTAAAGCACTGGAATAATGGTGGCATCAGCAATAGGGACCTTGAAGGAGTATTGGATTGAAGCAGAGATGATGAGCTCAGGTTTGGACCTATTAAATTTGAGTTTCTGACAGGACTCTTAGAGTGAAAATATATAGGAGGTGACTGATAACAAAACTGAGGTTCAGAAAAGAAATTAGGGCTCTATCTATAGAAGTAAACATTTTTGGAGAGAAAATAATTGAACCTATGGAAGCAGATGAGATTCCCAAGGTACTAGAGGAAGGAGAAGAGAGCCTAGGATATAGCTATTGTGAGGGAGATGGATGAGGGTCTAGAAATGGACTCTAAGAAGTGGCAATAAGAAGAGCAAAGAGGACAAAGTTATTGAAACAAAGGGAATTGAGACTAACCAGGAGGAGTGGATAGTTACTTGGGTCAAAAGCTATACAAAGGGTGATATAATATTAACTGAGAAATTTTTGAAAATCAAATAGCATTAGAGACCACTTCAGAAATTAGTTCAATAAAGTAGTCAAGTTTGAAAGTCAAATTAAAAAAAAGGTTGGGAAGTGAGTAGAGTGTTAAGGAAGTGGAAACAGTGATTATAGCTGACTCTCCGTAGTAAAAGGAAAAATATATATAATGATATATAATAAGACAGAAAGATCAAGGCCTAGATTTTTAGATTCTAATGTACTTGAGCATGTGTGTGTAGACAATTGATAAGGAGCCAGTAGATAGGAAAGGAGTAAAAATAAGATAAAGCATGATAGAATAAGAGTAGGGCTTTCCACCCCACACAATTAAGCTAATTCTAGCACAAATTAAATAAAAAATATAAACCATAATATGTATGTAGGTATACATGTAAAATCAAAAATATGTATATGCACATAATATATACATGCATGATTGGTTGGTTGTTGGTTCTTGTCCTTCATTATCAAAGAAGACCAAAATAACATCATTATGTTAGAGATAAGTTACAGTATATCTGTTGTGGGTGATCAGACAAATAAGAGCTTGGAATGCTCTGCCATAGACTGGGCATAAATATTCCATGTGAATACCTGGAGAGGTACTCCAAATCGAGGTATCTCATGTTTCCTTTGAGCTACTTCAGTTCTGCTTTTTTTGTCATAGAGCTCAGCTCCCTCTCTGATGAGGGCTCAACATGCCATCCTATGCCAGTGTCTCTCATGTTGCAAATCAATTCCAAAATTCTTAAGAGAAACCTTCAGAGTGTCCCAAAGTCATTTCTCCTTACCCTCCGAGAGAGTTTGCCCTGTGTGAGCCCACCATAAAACAGTTTTTTGGCAAGCATACACCTGGCATTTGAAAAACATGCCCAGCTCATCATAGTTGCACTCGCTGTTGTAATGATGGAATGCTAGGTTTAGCTTGAGACAGGACATCAGTGTCTGGTATCTTCTCCTGCCAGGTGATCTTCAGAATCTTCCTAAGACATTTTAAATAGAAGTGATTCAGTTTCCTGACATGGTGCTGGTGGATTGTGCAGTTTTCACAGGCAAACAGCAATGAGGTCAGTACAACCATTCTGGAGACCTTCAGTCTGGTAGTCAAATACCTCTTCTTTCCCAAACCTGCCCGAAAACTGAGCTGACTGGCAATCAGAGGGACAATGTCATTGTCAAAGTGAACCTCCCTGGAAAGGGCACTGCCAAGGTATGTGAACTTGTCCACAATATTCAAAACTTCTCCATTTGCTCTAATTGCTGATATGGATGGTTTGGTACTGGCTGATGGGTATACCTGTGTTTTCCTGGTGTTGTTAGACCAAAATTAGCACAAGCAACAGAATCGATCTCAGATCATTGTTACATCTCAGCTTCAGAGGCTGCACTGAGTGTACAACCATCTGCAAATAGAAGATCATGCACCAGCACTACTTCTATTTTGGTCTTGGCTTGTAGCCTTTTCAAGTTGTAGAATTTATCATAAGTGCAGTAGCCTATCTTAATGCCATATTCATTGTCAGTGAATGCATTTAATAACGTGACTGAAGCATCATACAAAAAAAAAAGCATGGAGCAAGGGCACAAACTTGTTTCACTCTACTGGGTGACTGGGAAATCTTGAAAGCATCGTCCACTATGAGAACCTGAAAAAGCATAGCCTCATGAGGTTGACATATAATAGTGATGAACTTCTCTGGGCAACCAAATTTTGACATAATTTTCCATAAGCCCTCATGAGTGACAGTATCAAAGATCTAAGTCAGATTTCCAGATATTGTATATAGACATCTCTTCTGTTCCTGGAATTTTTCCTAGAGTTGTGAAACAGCAAATACCATATCAACTCTTTTTTGACTCTTTCTAAAGCCACACTGACTCTCAGGGAGATGATCATCTTCCAAGTGAAGGATCAGGGTATTGAGAAGGACTCTGGCAAGAATCTTAGCAACAATGACTGAAAGAGAAACACCCCTGAATTGTCACAGGCCGATATATTCCCTTTACTTTTATAGAGATGGACAGTAGAGGCAAACTTGAATTCTTGGGGAATAAACTCTTCATGACATATAACCTATAAAATTTCAGTTGGCTTTTGGGTGAGCATTGGACCCTCCATCTTACATATCTCAACTGGAATAGAATCAGCACCAGATGTTTTGCCACTTGAAAGGAACCTAATGATATTCAAAACCTCTTTTCAAGTTGGACCTTCAACAACAAACCTGTTCCTTCTCAGAGAGCACTCTAATTTCTTGACATTAATTTTTCTGATAGTCATGCTTCCTTGGTGACCATTTTGATTGAATGTGAATATTTAACTTGGAAAGATGAGTCTGTGACCAGTCTACTCTTGCACCACCCATTGCCTTTGTCACTCTCACATCCTGTTTGTCTCTTCTCCTTACAATTACATAGTTCATTAGATGCCAAAGTTTGCAATCAGGGTGCATCCAGGAAGTTTTTTTTTGCATTTAGGTAAATGGAAGACAGTGTTTGTTATGAGAATTATGGTCATAAGATATGTAAGTTTTCAGTAGTAGGTAACATTGCTATTACTGTTTCCAATTTCATTCCTCCCGAGGACTCCCTGTTATGCCTGTTAATCTGAGCCTACTCTAGCATTAAAGTCACCCAGAATTATAAGCTTGTCCTCTTCTGGTTCATTGATGATAAGGGTATCCAGATCTTCATAAAATTTTTCTTTGACTTCATAAGGTCATGGTGGAAACATAAGCCTGATGATGGTGGCAAGGTTTTTTGCTTCAAGTGGCAATCTCACTGTCATGAACATTTTGTTCCCTCCTTTTGGTGGGTAAACAAGATTGTTGACTAGATTAGTTTTAATTGCAAAACCTACCCCCGTTTCACAGTGCTCCCCTTCACTGTGATCACTCCACCAAAAAAAAAAAAAAGCATGTATATAGTTCCGACTTCAGTAGGCCGACCCTCATTGGCCAGGGTTGTTTTCACTCAGGACTACTATTTGGATATGATGCCTCCTGATCTTCGGGCAGTGAAAGTTGTTCATCTTTTGGGTCTATTGGATCTTGTGTTGTATATGAGTGGAGTGTGTTCACATTCTATCTTTGAAGAAGTTTTTGTTTTGTCTTTCAAATAAAGGGCGGGATTTTCACCTGCCATAGTAATCAGACCTGGGTTGTATAAGCAGACATCTTTAGGACACCTTTTCTATCACTGTCATCACACCAGAAGGTGGGCTGTATGATCCCTTAAAAGGCTGCTCAGATACCCTGGGAGGCTGCTGAATCTCACTGCTGTTTTCAGTGGAGAAACGGCCCTCTGACCTGGATCTCCTGTGTGCAAGGTCGTAACTAAAGCTCCCAGTGTATCAGCACCTGCTGCTTCATCACTTGCCTGTCCCCACAGGACTCTGAGATAGGAATGTTAAAGTGAGTGATATCTTGTGTTTCATGGGTAAATTGGATTTAAGTGAGGCAGAGTTGCATTCTTTTCTAAAGCCATCTTTTTCTAGTTTGTAAGATAGCCATGACAGCTATTGATGAGTCTAGATGCAGTGGATGACTTTGGTGACTTTGATGTCTAACCAAACTCTCAATGCTCCATAGGACCTGCTTCAGCTGCCTTCATGACCAAGGGAATGAATTGTTCTCATCCATCTATTCCACCAGTGGAAGACTTCACATGCATGAGGCAGACACCCCCCATAACTCTCCAATAAATTTGAGACTCATTCAGTTACCCTCAGGCTGGTTTAACCCACCTGTCAAAATGGTTTATGTGGGTGAGGCCACTGTTCATGTTACTCTTGGAGCTACAGATGAAAGTTAGCCATCAAAGATGGAAATTAGCCCTAAAAAATCTCAGTAATTCTCATACCAGAGATATTAGTCTTCCTTGAAAACACCCTATACCCCAATATATGATATATATTATATACACATATGTACATGATTTGATTTATCAAACACACATAGGCAAGCATACACATAAATATATGTATATATTCATGTGTTAAATTTTATGAGAACTCTGAGAAAGGAGAGATCAATCACAAAAGGAGATTGGGGAAAGGGAGGTCAGGAAAGCCCTTTGGAGGAGGTAGCACCTCAACTGGACCTTGAAGTTAGAGAGGAACTATAAGAGATTAAATTGGAAAAGAGTGATAATATATAGTATAGTAGGTAGCATGGGATATTGGATAGAACATTGGCCAGAAAATCAGAAAAAACTTGATTCAAAAATCTACTTCTGATACTTAGTCCTATCAACACTTCTCTGATTCTCAGCTTCTTCACCCTTAAAATAGGATTAATGTTAACACTTATCTTACAAAATTTGTGTGGGGTTTAGATTATATATTTTGTAGTCCCCCTCTGGAGTCACTTTCCCAATTCACACTTAAACTTGTGATTTGGCTTCCCCAGGGAGAGGATTTACTATTGCTACTTTCAAGGTTCTAGGTAGTGAGGGGTGGCTTTTTCTAGTACTCTTGTTCATGGATCTCCAAGCATGTCCTCCCCACAAATAATAAGTCAACCGGATTCTTTTGCTTTTAGAAAAGGAATTTAATAAGAAGGTAGAGCAACAATCATTGTTAAAACATATTTTCTCCCTAAATGAGACTCACTCTTATTTTACATGCACAATTTATGAAGTTACCTCAGACTTAAAGTAGGAAAGTGTGCCAGTTGGAGAAGAACTTGGACAAAGTGCCATTTCATGATTTCTGGTACAAATCATCCTTTTCTCCCTTCTTTAGGTTTAGTTCTCTCTTGGGCATGCAAGTTGATTAGGTTCTGGAGGGATCTGCTGAGATCATAGCTGAGACACTGAAAAGATGATAAGAAATAATACTTCTGGAAGCTATCTTCCTTCAGGTGGCTCTTGCTCTTCATGCATGTGTTCTCTATATGCCCTTTTGCTCTTGATGTATCAGCTTCTACCTCTCTTTTAGCCATTGCTAAATACCTTAAACAATTCCCCAAGGCTTCCCAGAACAATTTGGATTTTTCAGAGATGAAAAATTGACACTTGGGCAATTCTATATTGGAATACACATTTTCTGAATATATGGAAAAAACAAATACAAAAGAATCAGAGCTAGTCAAATGCTCATATCTTTCAGTTGAGTTGGAAGAAGAGCATATCCCCATGGTTCTTTTGTGATGGTTCACAGATATCCTCACACTTTGAGCCTGGAGGAATAAAGGAGCCAAGATATTCCTTTATGATATTAATGGAATATTAACTCAGCAAGTAAAGAGGGACTCACCCTAATAATATGTCAGAAGCAGGCAGGGAATATCTGTACAATCTCTTTGGGGATATGATATCTTTCATTTTACTATAGATGTATACATATATAGACATAATTATATGTATATGATACATATATATAGACATATTATAGAACTGCTTATTTTAGTATTGTTCAGGTAAGATTTATATTATACCTCCTTCTAATGATTACAAATTTTGATCATGGACTGACAAGGTGAAGAAAAGAATGGAACAAATAATTTTCTTGATATTTTCTCAATGGAAACTACCAATCTCTATAATTTTGTAATAATTCCTCAATTTTTCCCCCCAAAATATTTCTTTCTACTTTTTGAGATAGTTACCTACTTACTCAACATTTTTAATCTAATAAATTAGCATGGAGTATGACTCTGTGACCTATTAATAAAAACATATGGAAGACTAATTAAGTTTGTGAAATAATCAGTCCTTCCATAGTAGTAGCTGGTAAATTATGTGTAATCCTCCTAGTAACTCCTCCAATTTGAATTCTTTCTTTCTAGCCACTACAGTATTTTTTCCCTCTTTGAACCAGATTCCCTAAATTTTGGTTATAATATTATTAGAGATTTCCATGTTGAAATTTCCTTCAGGAGGTAACCTGTACAGTCTATTTCCACTATGTTGTCTGGTTCTAAGAGATATGGAGAGTTTTCTTTGAAAACTTTGAAAGCAATTATTTTGAAATATGTCTTGATTTTTTAAAAAAAAACATAGTTTTCATTAGTTCAATAAATTTTAGTCCAATAATTCTTAAATTATTTCTCTTTAATTTATTCTCCAGGTCATTTGTTTTTGCTATAAGATTTCTCACATTTCCTCAGATTTCTCATACTTTTGATTTTGGTTGAATATTTAATTCTGTCTCACAGAATGAGTTCTAGTTGGTCAATTTTAATTTTATCTTTTTTTTTTAGGTTTTTTCAAGGTAAATGGGGTTAAGTGGCTTGCCCAAAGCCACACAGCTAAGTAATTATTAAGTGTCTGAGAACAGATTTGAACCCAGGTACTCCTGACTCCAAGGCCGGTGCTTTATCCACTACGCCACCTAGCCACCCTAATTTTATCTTGTTTTTAAAAGTTTTATATCTCTTGTTCTAAGATGTAATTTCTCATTTGAAATCTTTCTCCCTAAATCCTCATTACTTCTCCCCCACACTTTCCCCTTTAGAATTCTCATTTTTATTAACTCTGTTCTCCTCCTTGACTTTGGACATTGTATTACAATTGGAGGAATGTCTGTGCTTAGCTTCTGTTGTTTTTTTTTTTGGTTTATTTTCCTTTACTTATTTCATCATTCACGTTGTGTACCTGTGAGGTTTAATATTCCGAAAGTGATATGGTCTAGGGTTTTTGATAATTGCCTTTCTAGTCTTCATTCAGTAGACTGTTACTAGCCCATTCACTTTCCTAGGAGATTTTGATTAATTGAACTTCAGATTCTGCTTTTATCTGGGATTCATGCCCTGGTTATTCCAGCTTATTTTGGGCTTGAAATTACAACTGAGTCCTTCCACTTATCCTAGGATTGGGATCACATAGTTATTGCTTGTTTCTGAGCTTGTCTCAATAAACACCGAGGGTCTATGGTCATTATTACTCCATGTGACCATGCCTTTCTGCCTCCCCTGTTACAAGTCTCCTTAGCTTGCTATGTGTCTGTGCCCTGACCTGGGGAGTGTCACACAGAATTAGCAGATGATACCTTTTTCTTCAACCTATTCTAGTAATGGATTTCCCTGAGACCTATATCATATCTAGTGCCTCCTGTTTTGGTGCTCTGTCTTGGCTCTTTAGGCCCTGAAATGCTTCACCCCCCACCCCAATTACTGTGTAGACCCAGTTCTAAACATTAGGAGAGCTCTCTTTTTGTCTCTCTAAGTTTATTTGGGCTGGATAACTGACTCTTTAAGACTCCTGGATTTTCTGATCAGAATTTGGTTTGGTGAAATTTCTAGATCTTTGTGGAAGAGGAGTTGTGAGCAAGCTAAGACTTTATTTTTTTTTCCCCTGATACTTTACTGTCTTGATTCTATATAATTGAATTCTCATAAGGTTTCTTTCATTGATTTTGTTTTGGTAAATTTGGTAGGAGGTACCATTGAATCTCTATTTTGCATTGGGTGTTCTATCTTAAGAAACATTGCAGAATAAGATGAATACATGAAAGAAGTATATTTCAATGAAAAAATAAAATAACATATTGCATTTGTAATCAGATGAGTGGGGTTTAAATTCTAGCTTTGCCATTTTGAACTTATAAATTTTTAAAAATTGAAACCACTTTTAATGCTTACCCAAATATAATTTTGCACTGAAAAATAGAAAAGAGAGTGTAACAAATAATTTTCTAGTAATTTCATAAATGAACACCAACAATCTCCATTATTTCAAACAAGTCCTCAATGTTTTCTCCACTTGATATACTTGCCCTCTGATGCAACTTTTTTGTCTATATAAATAGTTTGAGAAAGTCTCAACCTCTCTAGGCCTCAGTTTCCTCATCTATAAATGGTGATTGAAGAGATGACTTCCCAAGCCCTCTTAAATTTATGATCTTTGAGGCAGAGCCAAGATAGTGGCAGGAGAACAGCCTTTCTTAGGAGATCTCTCCAAAATATTTCAAAAACCTTAAAATTATGACCCTATCTAAATTTTCAAAAGACAGAACACACAGAAAGATCCAGTGAGACAATTCTCCATCCCAAGTCAAAAAGAAAATACTATAAGCAGCCAGAAGGACACAATTCAAATATCATGGAACTAAGTCAGGACCATAAAGGACTTAGCAGCAGCTACATTAAGGGCTGGCAAGACTTGGAATATAATATTACAGAAAACAAAAGAGCTGGGAATGCAACGGAGAATCAACTACCCAGCAAAACTGAGCATCCTCTTCCAGGGGAAAAGATGGACTTTCAATGAACCAGGGGAATTTCAAACGTTCCTGTTGAAATGACCAGAGCTGAACAGAAAGTTTGATCTTCAAGTACAGGACTCAGGTGAAGCATAGAGAATGAAGGAGAAGGGTAAATTATTAGGGATTTAATGATAATAAACTGTATGTATTCCTGTATGGAAAGATGATACTCATAATACTCATATGAACATTCTCATTTAATCATGCAGGTTGAAAGAGCGTTTACAGATGAGGCATAGGAGAGAGCTGAATTTGAAGATATAATATGTTGTAAAAATGGGTGAAAGGGAAATGTACTGGGAGTAAGAAAAAGGAGAGGTGGAATAGGCTAAGATATCTCATGTAAAAGAGTAAAGAAATAGCTTTTGCAATGGTATGGAAGGGGGAGAAGGTGAGGGGAATGAGGGAGCCTTAATTCTCATCAGAAATGGCTCAGAGAGGAAACAGCATCCACACTCAATAGGATATAGAAATCTAGAAGATAAAGGAGAGAAGGGGAACAAGGGGAGGGGAAGGGAGGAGAGTGGAGGGGGGATGTGGATGATAAAGGAGAGGATAGTCAAATATAACACATTTTCTTTTTGATTTTTTGCAAGGTGTGGGGATTGGGTGGTCTGTTTGGGCCACAGGACTGGGTGGTTGCTGGGTCTCTGGGGTGAGATGTAGTCTTGGGGTCTCTTGGCCCCAGGGCCAGTGCTCTATCTGTTATGCCACTTGATTGCTCCAGGGACAAAGTGAAAGGAGAGAGAAAATATAAATGATGGTAGTGGGGAGTAAGGAATGGAGGAAATTACAAATAGCAACTGTGGGAAAAATATGGAAATAACTTCTATGATAGGTTTATTTTTTTTATTTTTTTTTTTTGCAAGGCAAACGGAGTGAAGTGGCTTGCCCAAGGCAACAGAGCTAGGTAATTATTAAGTGTCTGAGACCGGATTTGAACCCAGGCACTCCTGACTCTAGAGCCAGTGCTTTATCCACTGCACCACCTAGCTGCCCCCTATGATAGGTTTATGATAAAGAATGTGATCCACCCCAGACAGAGTTGATGGTATCAGAACACAGACTGAAATGCATTCTTTTCTCTTTAACTTTATTTCTCATGAAGTTTTATATTTTTGTGGGGGGAGAGAGGATTACGTTTACACTTACAACAAGAATATTTTAGTAATGTGTAAATAAATTAAAGACAATTTTTTAAAAAGAAAAAAATTAGGATCTTTGAGATAGTTCTGTGTCTCCCTGTATTTTTCACGTAAGACAAGACTGATGAGGAGAAATGAGAAGAGAATGTTAACTCAGTTGAAAGCACTTCATTCAACTTGAGAAGATATATAAACTGTTGAAAAGTATAGAGCAGAGCAAGGAAAAAATTATACTCAATTATAGAAATTGTAGTGACCAACTGTGAAAGACTTGGATATTCTGATCAAGACAATTATCAATTATCCAAGACAATTCCAAAGGACTCCTGATGAAAAATGTTCTTGCTCAACAGAAAAATAACTGATGTATTCTGAGTACAGACTAAAGCATATTTCTTTCTTGCTTTTTTGCAACATCAATAGTATGGGAATATATTTTCATAGCCTCACATGTGTATTTGATATTAAGTTAATTTCTTATTTGGTAGGGGAGGGCTAGAAGGAGTGAGAGCATTTTAAACAATTCAAAAAATGAATATATAAAATAACAAAATAAGGTGTTTTATAAACATTAAACTGTATAAATATGAGTGCTTTTATTCTCCCCAAAGGGATAGTTATTAACAGTATTAAACAGAGCAAGAGAACACATTTGAGATTATTTATTGTAGTCCCTGGATTTTATTGAGGCTTAGAAAGATTATGTGATGTGCTGAAGATCATAGAGTACTATCAGAGACAGATTTTAAACATTAGTCTTCAACTTCACATCTAATACACCTTCCATTGTACTATCCTTTCAAATTAGATATTCCTCCACTGGGGAAAGGCACTCTAGGACATGCCAAGAGATTTGGTCAAATGTATTCTCTCAAAAAGATTTTCAGAAAGGAAAGAGGAGGAAATGTCTTTGAAGACAAATCCTTAAAGGTTTTGTCATCTAACCTCTAGTGAATGGAAAGGAATAATGCTGGTTCTTGGAAGTGGCCAGGCTTTCAACCAGAGACAGTCTTTTTTTTTCTTTTTACCTTCTGGTAAAAGAAGATGCATCTATATGTATATGCTTTGTTTATGTTAACAATGAGCTAAAGGACCCATTAAATATACTTAGGCATTGTGTGATACTGAAATAACTCATCATTCCTTCCTTTTCATAGTTTGAATGATCTTTAATCTCACTCAATAGACTCCCTCTATGCTAAAGCTATAAAGGTAAACATGAGAAATAAATCCTCTTCCATTCTGGAATTTGCATTTTAGAAGGAGAGACAACATATATACATATTAGAAGAAAATACTTGGGAGTCTACCTCCCAAGAAAAACCAGAAAGTGTGTAAACACAATTACAGAAAACTTTTTAAACAAATAAAGTCAGATCTAAGTGATTGGGAAAATGTAAATTCCTCATGGTTAGGCCTAGATAATATAAGAAAAATGACAATTTTACCCAAATTAAATTATTTAGTGTCATGCCAATCAAGCTACTAAATAACTATTTTACTGAGCTAGAAAAACCAGTAACAAAATATATCCAGAGCAACAAAAGGTCAAGAGTATTAAGGAAAATGATGAAAAAAAAAGTAAAGGAAAGTTAGCCTAGCTCTATCAGATGTAAATTATATTATAAATGGCAGCCATCAAAACTACCTGGTACTGATTAAGAAATAAAGTGATAGGATAGGTACAAAGGATCTAATAGTAAATGACTATAGTGATCTATTATTGATAAACTCAAATATATTAGTTTCTAGGTTAAGAATTCACTATTTGACAAAAACTGTTGGAAAAACTGGTAAATAGTATGGCAAAAAGTAGACAAAGACTCACATCTCATACCCTATACCACAAAATAAGGTAAAAATGGGTACAGGATTTAGACTATCAAGAAATACTCTTAAATGTCAGATCTATGGAAAGGGGAGAAATTTATGATCAGACAAGAAATAGAGTACATTTCAAATTATAAAATGATGATTTGACTACATTAAATTAAAAAGGTTTTGCACTAATAAAACCAATACTAGGGGCGGCTAGGTGGCATAGTGGATAGAGCACTGGCCTTGGACTCAGGAGTACCTGAGTTCAAATCCGGCCTCAGACACCTAATAATTACCTAGCTGTGTGGCCTTGGGCAAGCCACTTAACCCCATTGCCTTGCAAAAACCTAAAAAAAAAAAAAAAGTTGTTTGGGGGCTGCTAGGTGTTGTAGTGGATAAAGCACTGGCCTTGGAGTCAGGAGTATCTGGTTTCAGACACTTAATAATTACCTAGCTGTGTGGCCTTGGGCAAGCCACTTAACCCCATTTGCCTTACAAAAAAAAAAACACCTAAAAAAAAGATACAGAGCTTTACAGGAAGTAAAACCAATGCTGCCAAAATTAGAAGAAAAACAGAAAACTGTGAAACAATTTTCCCAGCTAGGGGTTCTGACAAAGTCTGAAGCAAATTTATATGGTTATAAATCATTTTCCAATTAATAAATGGTTAAAGAATATGAATAGATAGTTTTCAAACAAAGACATTAAAACCATATATATAATCCAATGAAAAAATACTTCAAATTATTTCTGATTAGAGAAATGCAAATTAAAGCAACTATGAGGTACCACCTCACATCTACCTATCAGATTAGCTAAGATGACAAAAAGGGAAAATGATCAGTGTTGGAGAGATTGTGGGAAGATTGGGACATTAATGCATTGCTGATGGAATTGTAAACTAATCTAAGCATTTTGTAGAACAATATGGAACTATGCCCAAAGAAAAATAAAATTGATTATACCCTTTCATACAGCAATATCAATATAAGGCCTATATTCAGGAGGAATCATTAAAAAATGGTAAAAGTCCCATGTTTCAAAATATTCATAGCAGCTCTTTTTGTAGTGGCAAGGAATTGGAAATTGAGGAAATGCCCATCAGTTGAGCAATGACTGAACAAGTCATGGATTATGAAAGTTATACAGTACTATTATTCTATAAGAAACCATGAGTAGTCAGACTCTAGAGAAGCATGTAAAGAATTACAGGAATTGATTCTGAGCAAAGAGAGCAGAACCAAAAGAGCACTGAACACATTGTGAGTTAATCAGTTTTGATGGATGCAGCTCCTCTCAGCTGTCCAGAGGGCTAGGACAACCCTGGGAGACTTGTTATACACAATGTTATTCTCATCCAGATGAAGAAAACCAAACCAAAACAAAACACATTAAAAAAATTAAAAAAAACCTACAGAATCTGAATGAATACTATATACACTTTTAAAAATTTTTTCTTACACTTTTTTCCCTTTCTAACTCATGGTTTTCTTTTTCTTTAGAGTTAATTTCTCATACAGAAAATGACTAATATGTAAGCATGTTAAACACAAATGTACATACATAATGTTTACTAGACTATATGCTGGTAAGGGAGGGAAGTGGGAAGGGAGGATGGAAGGAAATTATGCAACTCCTAAATATGCATGTGGATTAAATGTTGAAAAACTTTCATAACATATAATAAGAAAAATAAAATAAAATATCACTTAGAGAAATAATTTTTCAAAAAGAATAAGGTTCTGGGGATTGTATTATGAATTTTCATCTGATATCAATTCTATAAAATAACAGATTAAAGGGATCACATTGACCCAAATTTCATTCATTTGACTCCAGGCTAAATGATGGCTAAATTCTAACTGTTATAACATAATGTGGTTGCTTAAATGTCTAGAAAGGAAAATATCAGAAAAAGATAATAATGACAGGAAAAAAAATTAGTCAGTCAACAAGTACTGATATGTCAATCACTTGTGGTAGCTTCTGGGAATATAAAGGAAAAGAAAAATACAATTGTTATCTTCTCCAAATGAGGAAGCATGAATTTAATATATAAAGTTATAAAACATGGAAGATAATCTCAGAGAAAAGTAACTAGTGAAACATGAACCAAAAGGGCCTCCCATAGAAAGTGGAATTTGATGTGATACGTGAAGAAAGTTAAAGAAGAGATGTGTGTGAAGACAACTGGAATTCTTTTTTGCTAATTAGGGGAAGTAATCTCCTGACTATACAAGATAAAAGATGTACATATTCAATCTTTAGCAAAGCCATAGTAGAATCCCAGCCTCCACAAAGGTTTTAAATTGTAGGTGAGTTGTGAATCTTCACTGGTGGAAGGAGTTTTCATACTCAGGTATTCCCCATAGGAAAGAGATCACAGATTTATGTCTCTTCATCGTCTCGATAGCTCTACTCTATTGTTCAAGAAGATTATTGGTATTATTTAGACAAAGATTTAAGGGTGATACTGCAAAAGTCAGGCCAACAGTCTTCTCTGAGCCAAGTAGCCTTGGCTGTTCTTTTATCTCTTTCTCTCTCTAGCCCTTCCTATGTCTTGTAATCTTTTTAATAAATTTTTGTTTTATTTCCACCCATGATTTCCCAATCTGAATAATGATTCTTCACAGGCAGAATTGAACCGGAGCAGCCAGCGGCTACATTTTGGCCACCAATGAAGGAATTCTCTGCCCAGACTGGGAAACTGGATGGAATTATGTAGAACTGACCTTAGCTACACGAACAACAACTGAATTATGATCTTTTCCTGGATCTCTTATACCAAATTACAGCCTGGCACACACTCTTGGTTCTCCTTAGTGCTCAAGCCACCTGAAGCTCTGGTTATAGGTAATTGCTATATTGCAACATATTGATCTGCCAGACATCAGGTATGATAAAATAGGAAGACAATATGCCAATGAATCCATTTAGCCCTAAGGGGTTTGATGTTCAGATGGAGTAAATTGACCTTTTAAAGAATGACTCTAGCCTCAGCTAGGGTAGGTTTCTTTTAAAAGTCCCCTCACCTGACCCATTGAAGAATATTGTCTATTTGACTTCATAAGGGAATATGTCCTCATGTCCCTCTACTCTGTAGCAAATTGCCATGATCATTCCAGATGCATCATAATTAACTTTGAGAGTGAGCCAGTAGATCAGGATAATGCCTATTGGCATATTTAATGGCTTTGAAGGAGAAATCCTCAACTAGAATTTTTGTTCATTCTAATCATGGCCAAAGCTAAAAGAGAAATTTTGTTGCAAATTACTTTTTGGACATGTGCAGTTTTAAAATGTTTTTTTTTTCAGAACTTTTGTTTACAACTTATATGGCATCCATCAAGGAATCTGTTATTGTTCTTATAAAAAGATTTTGGGGGGCGGCTAGGTGGCTCAATGGATAGAACACTGGCCCTGGAATCAGGAGTACCTGAGTTCAAATCCAGCCTCAGACACTTAGTAATTACCTAGCTGTGTGGCCTTGGGCAAACCACTTAACCCCACTTGCCCTGTAAAAATCTAAAAAAAAAAAATTTGATACTGATTTAGGATCATAAAGTATAATTCTTGTCCCTTATAGACCTTCTAGCTTTTTCCTAATTATTGGACCCTTGCTCAGTTTTGCCCCCCTTGAGTAAGACCAACCTCTGCTATTGCCAGCCAGCTGTGCCAGCCAATCATTCCCTGGACCCAGCCTCAGTGAAGCCCTTGCTGTAATACATTCATCTCCAAATGGACTCTGAAAGGCCCAGAAGAATCTGGTCCTGAATAATAATTTGAGGGGGGTATCATGCAAGGGAAAGATAAAGAGAATTGTGAATGTAGAACTTGGGTGCAGATGTTTTGGGGTTGATGCTGAGGAAGAAGAAATGAATTTGAATGTAACAGAAAGAATTTGGGTGGAGATGTAAATTGACAAAGTAGAGAATTATGATTGTAATAGAAATAATTGTAATCTTGGGTGAAACCCTCCCTATTTTTTTTTTTTTTTTTGCTAGGCAATGGGGTTAAGTAGCTTGCCCAAGGCTACACAGCTACGTAATTATTAAGTGTCTGAGGGCAGATTTGAACTCAGGTCCTCCTGACTCCAGGGCCAGTGCTCTATCCGCTTCACCACCTAGCCTCCCCAACCCTCCCTATTCTTAAAGTATCATTATTTAATGTAAAATTTGTATTCTGATTTCCTTGGGCTTTACCCTCTACCTAATTCCTGGTGGAGTATAGGGGAAGGGAGTTCACCTTTTGACCTTGAAATGAGAAGTAAGAAGTAAAAACCTGAGCTGGATTCCATTTCAGGGCTGGCAGTCTTCTTACCATGGCCCAGCCAAGGCTGCTTGGCTGTTCTTTTATCTTTCTCTTTCTCTCTCTAGCCCTTCCTATGTCTTGTAACCTTTTAAATAAATTTTTGTTTTAGTTCCACCCATGCTTTCCCAGTCTGAATAATGATTCTTCATAGGCAGAATCGAACCTGAGTAGCCAGCGGCTACAGATGGACAAGTACTGAAAATCCTGCCTAATAAATGTCTTCTAATTGTGCTAAACTATGCCCCCTCCCAGAAAATCTCTGAGAGATCCATTCCACTGAACTCCCTTTCATATGTGATTGACTTCATGACTAGTTGAACAATAAACATAAACATTAAACTTAATAAAGAAACGAAAGAAAAAAGTAGGTACTTATTAAGTACCTACTATGTCTCAGACACTGTGCTAAATACCTTATAAATATTAACTCATGTTGATGCAGGGAAATGATAGAGAATTATGAATGGAGTTTTAATGCTGTTAAAGTCTTGTTAATTGTGGAAGGTTCTTTGCCCCTGAGATAAAAAACTGACTTTGATTGTTGATTGGATCCTGTCTTTCCTTGAAGCTCTTGTTTTTATTTTGTCCCCCATTTTCCCCTTCACCTAACCTTGGCCATGGATGTTAGTGTGACAGAAAATGACTGAACTTGTAGAACTTGAGACTCAAGCACCTTGGGACAGGAAGGACCAGTACGTAGTTTGACATTGGAAGATACCTGACCCAAGGTATAAGACCACTCCCCAAGTGCCACCTACCATAGAAGGGTATTTAATAGGAAGTTCTGCCCCTTGGAAGTCTTTGCTTCACCTTGACTCTCATGCAGAAGGATGGAGTTTTCTCATGTTCTTCCTTAACCCACGTGGAATGCTGTGCCCCACATTATGTGGCCAGACTACTAAGCCAAGCCCTTTCTCTCTCTCTCTCTCTCTCTCTCTCTCTCTCTCTCTCTCTCTCTCTCTCTCTCTCTCTCTGACTTCACCTGGCCTGTCCTCAGGGTGCTTACTGCTTTTCTTACTAATTTTGGCCTATATATCTTGTAACAACATTTTGCTATAATAAGATCCTAAACAGTTTAAAAAAAAATACTGCAAAAGTCAAAGTTCAGAGAAGTTTCTTATTTTATTTAAATTCCTGCCCCCAACATGCTTTTGCTGGACAATTTTTCATTTCTGCTTGATAGAGTTTGTACTACAATGAAAAATAATACAATTTAAATTCTTAAGGTGTTTTATATCATAATAAATATTTCAAAGCAATTAAATGATAACCTGAACTAAATTACTGACTTTTTAAAAAAAATTATTTATTTAAGGAAATGGAGTTAAATGACTTGCCCAAGGTCATACAGATACACAATTATTAAGTGTCTCAGGTCAGATTTGAACTCAGGTGCTCCTGACTCCACGGTTGGAGTCTCTATCCATTGCATCCCCTAGCCCCTGTTATTGACCCAAGAGGATGACAATATTAGTATAAAACTACATTTGTATAAAAGACCAACTTCCAGAACTGAGCCATTAGAATAATATATCTTTTGTGAAAATGTAGGAGGAAAACTCCATTGCTTTGCTTCTGATGGGTTTCACACTATGTGCAGAAGCATGAAAAAAGGACATTAAATCAATCTGAGTCCAGAATTTCCCAATTTTATTGATTTGTGTTTAACCTGTAAGAACAAATTTTCAAAGTTAATTCCTTGAATTGCACTTCAAAATTGTATGCCTGGTCATGCAGAAGAAGCCACATTTTTAGACATGAAGTAGTATGCACCATAACATTTCCAGGTTTTCATTTTCTCACTTTGAAAATATCTTATCTGCTAAAATATCTCAATGGATTTTTTTGTGGCTGCCAATGGTTTGAATTCACTAGAGAAATGAATGAGCAAGGTAAGGTCATGTAACATTTGGCTCAGTTACAAAGATATTCTGCCTAACAAAACACTTGGTGGGGAAAATTAAATTATGAGGACTACTTTTCCCCCTTCCTCACCCAATTCTGTTTGGTAAGAACTGGATAAGATGTCTAGGATGGATTGCTGAAAGATGAGGAACCTAATAAAGCCAAATTGAAATGGAGGGGTAGCATATCTTGTGAATGAATTACGAAAACAAAAACAAGCAAAAAGAAAAAAAACCAAACACCCCCCCCCCCCAGCAATTTCTAAGAGATAAGGAAATGTGCTTTAAATGAAGCAGATCTCAAATACATATCACCTTAGGCAATCTTATCATACTCTGCCTACAAAGGATAGATTTAGGGAAGAGTTTGTAAACTGCAGTTGAAAAGGGAAGATACAATAATGCCTATGCTAGCAGAGCAATTATATGAGAAGACCAAGAGAAGTGCAGCACAGAGAGAGATGTGCAGTGGTGGAATTATCTGGTATATTGTGAAACCCCCATTAAGAAAGAAGTCTTAGAATAACAGTAGATCAGGACTTAAAACCATAAAGAAGATCTGATGTTGCAACTTGAACAAATTTGATTTTGATTTAATCAACATAAAGTATTCTACTAGATAGAAAGTTGAAATATGTGATCTTTGTAAGACCTTGAGTCTCGAAATCTGTGAACAATAGCCTGAATGCCTGTAAGACCCTGAATGTTGAAATCTATGAACTGTTGCCTAAATTCTGCCCCTAAGTCCCTGCTTGGTCAGCTAGCTGAGTTTCTGCCAGATCAGCTCCTGAGGATTCTGCCTGGTCAGCTCTCAGACCATGCAGCATTGGGGCTTCTCTGAGGACCTGCATCCAATAAGAACACGCCGCACCATCTCAAGAAAATCTGCAGGCAGATGCTTGAAACTCCCCTACCAAACCATATATAAGGTCTCTCCTCACTTTACTTGGGGTTCCAGGATCCTAGCCTTGACCTAGGATGGAACCCTAGCTCAAGCTAGTTTAATAAACCCTTGCTATTGCATCTCCATCGTGTCGAGTGCCTCTGTTCTGTAATTGGGGACATTTCTCGGACCTTAACAATCTTGACATCCCTCTAATTCTAAGAATTAATAATCTCACAATTATATAGTTTTTTAAGGATATGTCACAAATTTTGTCTCTGTGAGCTAAAAATTATATGAAATTTATACTTGTAACCTCATGTGTATTCATGAACCACACAGTCTCCTATTGTGACATGAGCAAAAACTATGAGAATCATTGATTTTAAGGTTTACTATATTGAGGGTTTGGTTGTAGAGATATTGTTTCCATTTTACAGAGGGAACAACTGAACCTCAAAAAGAAGGCTGTTATCTGTTCAATTTGACACAATTGGTAAATATGAGCATCAAGATTTGAACCTTAGTCTTTGACCCCAAGAATTAGAGAATTTTCAACATCATGCCAAACAACATGCCAATAACAACATTAGAAGTCCTCATTTCTATAATACTTTGAATTTTTAAAGTACTATTTTTGCCACTGTGATTTATCTGCCTTCTTCTCCTCCTGGAATTTCCCTCAGTCCCTGGAATCTTCTTCCCCTATATAATATTCCATTGCAATGCTAGCCCCCTTTTCTCAATGATTATGTCCTTTAAATTTTTAAAGATATGCTCAGGTTAGCCATGTTTCATTTCTTTCATTTCTCTCTTCCCCTCACTCATTGTAACTCAATTTGAACCCCTTTTATCTCCATTTATGTTTTATATCTTTCTATTAGAATGTAAAATGGAAACTGAAAATTTGTGTTTGTGTGTGTGTGTGTGTGTGTGTGTGTGTGTGTGTGTGTGTGTGTGTGTGTAAAGTCCTGATGTCAGAAATAGGGTCAGAGGATACTTCTTCATAAATATGAAAAGGAGAGCCAACCTTCCAAATAGTATATTTTGTAAAGAGCTGGCCATAGATGTGATAGCATGTTTCAGGATGAGGAAACCCTAGGTTATGAGAGAAAATTCAAGATAAAACAGAAGTAGAGATATGATTTTGAAGTCAAGGAGGTTAGAAAGAGGACTAGGAGAAGAATTAGTTCAGAGTTCCTTAGTTTAAGACTCAGACACTGCCATTCACAAAGATTTCTTTAATAGAGTATGTTTAAGAAAAGAAGGTTCTTTAAAAAGAATCAGCCTTAAAATGGGGGATAAGAAGATCTGGTCTTTGCTAACGTTCTATGATATTTCTGAGTAATCCTGATGGGTGCATGTCTCCAAAGTATCTTCTCTCCAAGAGAAGTTCAATAGACTATTTGAGTATTTTATGCTTCTGAATTTATTCATAGACTGTTTGTATATTATGTATTTTTTGATGTTGAAAATACCTCAAAACTACATTATGTATTTAACATTTATGTAGGAGCTGAGACTCTCTTTCCTATATCTGAGCTAACCTATATAAACCATATTAAGCTTTACTCCTTTGTTCCTATTGTTTTACTTCAGAATGAGGCCAATGAACTAAAGAAATAAAATTGAATCTCTTGTGGATCACCCCCAGGATAAAAGAATTTAGTTTGCCTATGGTCCCCTAGACCCTGGATCCCTTGGAATAAGAGGCTGAAGTAAAGAAGAAAACTTCCTACTTTGTTTCAATTTTACTTTGTATGCTTTCTTACCTGGATAAGGTGGCTGCTACAAAGTTAGCTGACTTGTTAATTCTTTGAATGTTAAAAATTTCTTAAAGAAAAAAAATAAAACTCAGTTCTAATTTTCATTATATAAAACTCATTGGATAAAAGATTAAAAAAAGGGCAAGGTAAAAGCATGGATTGTTTCTACTGCCTATAAAATGTAGAGCTTCCATTTCATCAAGTTTGGGGTTTTGAAATGATATGATCATAATGAAAGAAAGGAAATAAAATTCTCAGAAAGTTGTCAAAAGATTATTAAAAAATGCAATTTGAATAAGACAGATCCAGTATTGAAATGGAAGATGCAGTTAGGTCATAGGCTTCCCTATTTTTTTTTCTTTTGGATTGCCCACATTGTCTGGAAACTGTTCATCCGAACAAAGAGTTTTATGGATGAAAGGCTGGTATGAAGAAACATGAATGTCAACCCAGCCTCTGAAAGGCAGTCTGCTAATGAAATATTCTAAAAGTCATTTTCAAGGTGGTTGAAAGTCCTCACTGATGTGTGCCAATGTTTCTGATAAAAAGGATATCAAATAGTTATGCAAGCAGTGGCTCTGGGGACTGAAGTAATAACTTTAATCCCATACATACTCAAATGTTGTGAGAAAGGTCTTGTGTGGCTTTTGCATATCTTTTAAATCTTCATGGGCCAGCTTTGGCTACATATTTCGATTAATGTCTAAAATTAATGTGTTGTCTCCTATAATCAGAATGTGAATTCCTTGAGCAAGATCTGTCTCAATTTTCTATTTATATACACTTAGCACTTAGTGTTTCATGCATAGTAAATGCTTAATAACTGTTTTTCTATCCCATTCTCTTTTAATGGTGAAATAAATTTCTTCATGCTTCTTGGGTATCATTAAATTCTTTTTAAATGTGATTGGCTATAGTAAGTATGAAGTTTGTTTCATAGTAACAAACTTCATGCTTATTATAGTCTTCATTACTAACTATAGCTGTACATGCTATGGGACTTGATTACCATTTAGAGAGTTTTCCACTTGACTTAATTTGAGCCCCTATTCAGAAATTTGGGGCAACTTTTACATTAAACAACACAAAAATGGCACCAACTCCACAAAGAGGTCATTCAATATATTTCAGATTTCCTTATTCTAGGGAACCTTTGTTTATCTTCTGCAGAATGCAGTGGAATAAAAAATTCTGACATCATATCTATTTGGATTGTATCCTTCCTTTTCTCAGTTCAGCGATTCTTCCACCTATTTAGGGAAAAGAATATGCCCATTTGTATAGGACTACCCCTTACTCTTTAGTTATTAAATTGTGAAATCCTTTAGAGTAGGAACTTTTTGTATTTCTTTGTACCCCTATGCTTAACACAGTGCCTGATTTATAGCAAACCCTTTTATTTATTTTTTTACTTGATTTGCCTTAGTTTACATTTCCATGTGGTGATAGAATATAACATGCAAATTAAGAATGTGAAAACAGAATCCTAACTACCATAGGTTTCAAAAGGGAAATAGTAAATTGAAAATGTTTTTTATAACCATAATTATTAAACAGTTATGTTTCTTTTTAAGTCATAATAGCTTTAGGGCTTGAAGGAACCTTAGGAGGTATCACTGCTAAACATTCATTTTAAAGGAAAGGAAATTGAGACTTAGAGATGTTAAGTAACTTTTCGAAGGATGCCAGGGGGTTAGATCTGAGCTTTAAACCCATGTCTTCTGACTCTCAACTCTTCTTGACCATCTGCATACTAATCTTTGTTTCCATCACCCAGTGCCCAAAACATTCCTATATTAAAGAGATAATTGGAAGAGAGATCATGAACTTCCCATTTATCCTTCCTTACCCTACCTAAACATGTATCAATTATTGAGTCCTTTTCATTTATACACCTCTAATGTTCACCTAATCTTATATTTACATAGACTGTTTTTATTGAAACTACTATTGCTTCTTACAGATTTTTTTTAATTCATCCTCCTGTACATTTGCCTTTTATAGTCTTAAAATGCATATTTGTTGTTGGATTCCTTTCAACTTTATTCTTTAAAGGTTAAAAGTTAAAGAATACTAGAGGAAATATGTATTTATTGACTTTACTTTGGACTTCCTTAAATGAAATTGTAAGATATAATTTCTGTAAATTAAATTGCAAGCACTTTTCATTCCTTAGGGACATACTAAAGTCAAGTCATGTCAAAAATGTTTAAGGCCATTAGAAGTGATCTTTAAAATGCAACATAAAGAAAAAAAGGACAAAGTTGGCTGGAATTTCCAAGCATTAAAAAGGGATAATGTTTTCAGGAAAGGATAGCTAAAAGATGTTTTCATCTTGTTTTAGCTATAGTAGCTGAAATAATTTTAGTTTTGATTTTTTATGGGGCTAATATATAGTGAAGCTCAAATACTTTTAACAACATGTTCAAATATGACAGCAAGTAGAATAGATTACCTTTTCCAAAGTTGTTCCAGAATAGACACTAATTAAAATTTACTCCCTCTCAACCACCCACAGCCATTATCCCTTTCCCTCTCAATGATATTTTGGTTTCTGGAAAAATTTATTTTTAAATAAGTTATTCAAGAATCCATGGTTTTAATGCTGTGGGAGCTCCCTGTAGTTTGTGAACTTTATAAGTCTAAGAGAGGGTTCATGGTGACTGAAAATATTTACAGTATCTGCTGGTTGACTACTCTGGGAGATGAAGATCTTTGTACTTAGGAAAGCCAATCCTCAGATGACATACATATATACTTTCCAATTGAAGCCTTTATTAGGACCTTCCAGTTCTCACCTTCTCCTGCTATCAGTGAGTTACCTCTCCATTGCAAAAAATGCATCAGAAGAGAACTTTAAATATTGTACACCTTAACAGCAACATGGGGGTGATGGTCAACCTTAATGGACTTGCTCATTCCATCAGTGTAATGATCAAGCAAAATCTTGGGGTATCTGTGATAGAGAATACCATCTGTATCCAGAGAAAGAATTGTGGAGTTTGAACAAAGACAAAAGACTATTATTGCCTTTAATCATTTGAATATAATTCTAGATTGCTATCCAGGATAGTTGAATCAGTTCATATAACTCATAACAGTGAAGTTTTCTTCTAAATTACCTCCAACATTTGTCATTTTCTTTTTCTCTCATATTATACAATCTGAAAGGTGTGAAATTCTACCTCAAAATTGTTTAATTTGCAATTCTCTAATCAATCAGAATTTGGAGCATTTTAAACTAGTTTTATATAGCCAATTGTCAAATTTCCATTATGGGTATTTACACCTTGGAAATTTGCAAATGCTACATATTGGGACTTTAATTATTGTTTACTTGAGTTTTGAGACTTATGAAAGTGATGGAGAAAATACTAAGACTATAGATAAAACAAAAAGGTAAACATGTATCTCCTTTTTGTAGAGCCAATTGTTGAATCAATACAACCAGAGAGAGATTTTAGGGTAAAGGGAATGTGTATCCTCTTGGAATCACAGAAGAATGTTGAAAAAGATCATACAGATTATATAATCTAACTTTTTTGTGCATGAGAAGATGGATACCTCAGAGAAGGAAAGTGCAATAATCAGATAAGAGGTTCATACCCTTTGACCTAGTAATTCCAATTCTAGGTCTATATCCGTAAGAAATTATAAAAAAAGGAAAGAGTCCTACATGTTCCAAAATATTCATAGCAGCTCTTTTAGTAATGGCAAAGAATTGGGAATTGAGGGAATGTCCATCAATTGGGGAATGGCTAAGCAAGTTATGGTACATGAATACTATGGAATACTATTGTTCTATAAGAAACCCTAAATGGTTGGACACTAAAGAATCATGAAATGATTTACAGGATCTGATACTGAGTGAATGAAGTAGAACCAAGTATGTATACATTTACATTAACTTTGTGAGATGAGCAACCTTGATGGAAGCAGCTCCTTTCAGCAGTCCAGAGAGCTAGGACAACTGTATTAGACTATCTATGGATTACATTATCCCCATCCAGAGAAAGAAAAACAAAACAAAACAAAACACACACACACAAAATCAACCCTTCAGAATCTGATGAACACTTAATAAAAAAATATCTCTTACTTTTCTCTTTCCCTTAATCCTAATTCCTCAAACAGAAAATTACTCATCTGTAAACATGTTTATCAAAGTATGTATGTATATGTATATATACAATGCCAACATGACTGTTCACCCCTAAGGGGAGGGCAATGGGAAGGGAGAGTGGAAGGAAATTTTGTAACTTGAAAATATACATGTGCATATGGATGAAAATCAATAAATATTTTTTTTAAAAAAGGAAAAAATAATATTCAGATAAGAATAAAATGAGAAATGAGGCTAGAACTCAGGCCTCCTTTTTCCTAATCTTGCTTAAAGACTTAAAGAGACATGACTGAAAGAGATTTTTATTATGTGCCTCTAATGGTGTAGTGACAGAAAAGTCAAAATTTAAAAACTTGTGAACAAGATAAGAAATCATGATGATGTTTAAAATTTTTGATAGAACTGTTACCTATATCCTTCAGCTATGTCTGGGAAATATTCTGATGTAATGAATGAAAAATAACATTTCTTTTTCCTGAATGAAAGTGCTAGTTTTTAATTTCTAAAAATTAGAAGGAAAAAATATCCATTTTCTCAGTAGAGGAAAAAAAAAGATGAACATCTTTATAGATTTGTAAAGCACCACAAGAAAAATAGATACCCAATATATAAACATGTAACCAGAAAGGATGGCAGAATGGTTGTTGCTGATTTAAATTTTGAATTCTGTTATTTTCATTGGAAGAAGGTGGCTTCCTATTATCTCTACATAGGCAGCAGCAAGGATCAATGAAAATTGTGTAAGACTTAAAACAGACCATGAGATAGATATCTCTTTTGACATTTTCTAGCTCTGGTGACTTTGGTCAAAACAGATAAAATGTATGAACAACAGTTAGCATTAAGTGATCCTCTGAAAGGCAATGAATGTGGTAGGTACTGCAGATGTATACAAATTTTTTCAAATATAATCTCTATTCTAAAGGAATTTAATTCTTTTGGGTCATGGTGGAATGAATGAATATAAAATATAAATCAATAGGTACAAGACTACATAGGAAGTGATGGAAACAAGTGAGAAGTCTAGACACTATTTGGAGAAAGGAAACTAACATCTAGGTAATCAAGAAAGATAAATATACATAGAGGATGATGCCTTCCTGGAAAATAAGTATTCTGAAAAGTAAAGATGAAGAAACAGTGGGTTCAAGTCATATGAATGTATGGATGCGAGAGATAGCATGTCAAGGTCAGAGAAAGAGGATAGAATCTGAAAAAAAAAGTAGCCATATTTTGCATTTAAGTGTGTTTTGACAACATATTGAAGAACAGTTTAAGCAGAGTGGTAGGGTTGGAAGTAAATTTTCAAGGGATTGAGGAGTCTGTGGGAGGTAAAGAAGTAAAGGAATGACTTTAAACTTCTGTTTTAAAGATACAGTCCAATGGGGGGAAAAAGACAGTGTCATAGTGATTTTTTCTTTAAAGAGAAGGGAAGTTATGAGATAGAGTCAAAAGGAAAGATTTTCTAAAGCAAGCAGAAATTGAAAGGGAGAATTATAGAGATGTAAGAGACTAAATTCCTTAAGAAAGGAAGGAATGAGATCAGGGGTACTAAGAAAGATTATTTTAGAAGACAGAAGCATCTAATCCAATCTCATAGGATTAAAGAAAAATATAGAGATGATATAAGGGGTTTAATGTATTTAGCAGAAGAAAGAAAAGAACACAAATTCGACTGTCAGTAAACATTTAGTGCTTCCTATATGTTAGATGCTGCTAAGTTCTGAGGATTTAAATATGAATAAAAAAGTTCCTACTCTTGAGGAGACTAAAATCTAATAGGGGAAGACCTTCAAAGAGGGAACATTATACAGAAGAGGAGTTCCAAAGTTGTGCAAACTGGTAGGAAATAAACATAAGTCTGTTCTGGTCTATCTCCTTAAATGATGGTTTTAGTGTTTATGATTCTACTTTTTAATCAGAAGTGCAGAATGTAGTGATAAATGATATATTTAGTATAGTGTAGTATAATCTGAAGGGCAGAATATAGTGATAAATAATATTCCTGGTGAGTACCAGGAATAATTTGATCTTGTAGGAAGGCTAGATTTTTTCCAATGATAACCTTTCTTGAGCATGATAAAAAAAAATAGAAAAATTCCAAAGTAGTGCAGTCAGGTAGGAAATGAAGATGCATGGCAGAAGGCTTCAGTTTTGAGAAATAGTTAGTAAAGATTTATGTTATGCAGAGAAAGAAGTTCATAGAATCATTAAATCTCAGAACTGGAAGAATTTTCAAAAATCATCTAGTCCAGTGATATCTGAACAAGACTGCTCACTGTGGTAGCTTTTCCTTCCTTTCCATCAAGTAACCACCTACTACTTGCTTGAAAACATGTTTGCTTAAAAATAGAAGCAAGAACTCACTATCTTTTGAGATAACACCTTCTACTATTCAATAGCACTATTAGCCAGAAAAAAATGCAATAAAAGATCTGTGATTATGCAAGTCCACATGATTTTGCTCTCTCTCACCAAGCAAAACAAACCCAATCTTTATGTTATATGACAAGCCTTCAGAAACTTAGACAACTATCCTATTTCCTCAAAGTGATATCTTTTTCTTCTACAGACGATAGATTTTTCAACAAAATAAAGTACCAAGGCTTTTTACTTTCCTGTTTGTTACCACTGGGCACCCCACAGTTTAACATTATTCAAAACTTCAAATGTAATTTGATGATGTCAGGTCACAACAGGACCATCACATTCTTCACTCTAGAATAGCTATTTTTATGGACTCAATAAAAAATAAGCAACAGTAACAATAGCTCACACACATATATAGCACTTTAAGATTTGCAAATGTTTTACAAACATTATCTTATTTTGTCCTTACAATCCTAAGAGAAAGACCCTATTATTATCATCCTTGCCACTCTATAGATAAGGAAATAGCTAAAGTTTAAGAGATACTTGCACAGGATCACAAAGCTTGTAATTGCCTGACACTAAATTAGAATTCCAGGTCGAGTGCTCTATTGACTACAATGCAGATTTTTGTGCAACAAGAAGTCTCTAGCTGAGGTCATAACATGACTTTGTAGCAGATAAAAATCAATATAATTTCATGATATGCTCCATTACTTTTCAATATTTGGTATTGTCATTAGAGAGGTAAAAAGGGGATCACCCAGAGTTGATGGTTTTTAGCTCATGAATTTTGTACCGAGGACAAGGGTGAAAGGGATTGAAGAGTGGAAAATAGTGAATTGTTAGTCAACTATATACTCAAGACTATGAAGGAAAGAAATTGAGAACAGAGTTAATGGACTAGGTGGAATAAAGGGACTTGGTGATCATTATGACAAAAAAGAGTACTGGGTTAATGGGAGATTTATAATGGTTCGCAGCTTACTTGAGATTAGCAATGATTTTGAAATAGTTTCATTTTGTGACCTGCAGGATCGTAAGAGTTATGGTTAAACATTTATTAGCACACCCCTGCTTAGCAACCTCTTTCTTTGAAGTTCATTGAATCTCTTTAAAATTTCTCATCCAGATCTTTTAACAGCTTTCAGGTAGCTTTCGAGCCTTTCTTGTAAAATTCAGTAAGCCTATCTCAAACTTCATTTCTACTCCAATCTGTCACCTCATCCTTGGTAACTTGGTAACCTGTTACCAAGAAGTTGGTCATCATGAATATATAATAATAATGATAACAATAGAAGCTAACATTTATTTAGCATTTACTATGCACCAAGCACTTTGCTAAGTACGATAAAATTATTACCTCATCTCATTCTCACAAAAAAATCATAGTGAAGTCAGGAAAATGGACTTTGGGAAGGATGATTTGTGGTTCAATGTGAGTTTGTTTTAGGTGAAGCCATCACCAGACTATTTGACTCAAGAGGATAAGAAAAGGCATAGGATTTAATTCCTAGGTTGCTGCACCTACAAAAAGTTCATAAGTTACCACAAAAAAATTCACAAGTTAGTATAAAAAGTTCACAGGTTGTAACAACAACATGGGGGTGATGATCAACCTTGATGGACTTGCTCATTCCATCAGTGCAACAATCAGGGACAATTTGGGGCTATCTGTGATGGGGAATACCACCTGTATCCAGGGAAATAATTGTGGAATTTGAAAAAAGACCAAGGACCATTAACTTTAATTTAGGGAAAAAACCCCGATATACTTTATTTTTCTTCCTTAAGGATATGATTTCTCTCTCCTTACATTCAATTTGGATCTATGTATGCTATGGAAACAATGTAAAGACTGGCAAATTGCCTTCTGTGGGGGGGGTGGGGGGAGGGAAGTAAGATTAAGGTAAAAATTGTAAAACTCAAAATAAATAAAATTTTTAAAAAAGTAAAAAAAAAGTTCACAGATTGCTAAAGAAAGATTAATGGTCCCCAAGCAGAGAAGGCACTAAAGTAAAGAACAATAGATGTAAAACACCATGAGAAGTTGAGTAGTAAGGAAAGGTATAGGAGCAAGAGTTTGGGGGAATCAAACACCCTCAGATCAAACTGCCCTCCAAAGGAAGTTGAACTAACAGAGGACACATAGCAAAAAAAAAAGGCATTAGTGGAGTGACAGGTTACGGTTATTTGGGGGATGGCGCTCCCTTTATGGGGTACCCTAAAGGCTTAGAAGCAAATCAACTGAGTACTGAGTGCACTTTTAAGGAGGAACTAGGGAGATGTAGGGAGACTAGGGAGAAAAAGATGAAGGTGTGGAGCTCAGAGAGACCAGAGATGAAATAATATGTTTCTGTGGGATAGTGGCTAAAAGTAGAGATGGTGTAATTAGGGGTATGTAGCTGAGAGGTTGTAGGTGGAAAACAATCCTTTTTTTTTTGGAGGGGGGGCTTGCAAGGCAATGGGATTAAGTGGCTTGCCCAAGGCCACACAGCTAAGTAATTATTAAGAGTCTGAATTTGAACTGAGGGACTCCTGACCCCAGGGCTGGTGCTCTATCCACTGCACCACCTAGCCACCCCAAGACTTTATCTTTTCAAACTAAGGCAGGGATTCATTGTTTTGATGATTGAGGTATTTGTGCCTGGAGGCAGGGATTTACTCCATCTTTACCAGAAAGGAGGATAATTTTAATAAAAGTTCATTAGAAAAATGAGATACATTTGGTATGGATGGAAGGATTGGGGAATGTCAGTGTTAATATAAGACACATGGTCTGTTAGAACATATTTCTGTTAACATTTCTCCTACTTCAAAGGGAGGTAGGGTGATATTACTAGCTCCATATTTACCAAAGAGAAAAGTAAAGCAATTGAAGATTAAACAATTTGTTGAGATTATACAGTTAGTAAAACTGAATTTGGATTTAGATCTTCCTAACTCAGGCTTTGTACATCAAACTCTGAGATCATCTGTTTCTGATAAGATGAAACTGAATTGAACTGGATTCCCCAACAGTAGTTACTTTTCTAACAGATGAATATTGCATTTTGTGTCATGTATTCAAAGATTTTAAAATTCTATGATTTTTAAGAACTTATTACTGAGAGGAAATGTCATTTGTCTTAAAGACAACATTGCAATGACAGATATATAGTACTCTTGATGTCAAAATAGTTTCAATGATTAGCTTGAACACTGAAGTTACCAAGGATGAGATTACACATTGGAGTAGAAATAAAGTTTGTTGAAAGGATTACTGAATTCTACAAGAAAAGAGAGAAAGCTATCAAAAGGTTGTTAAATGATGATAACTAGTATCTGGATGGAGACATTTTATTTTTTATTATGTTCTTCAAACTTTTTTTAAATAAAAGAAAGATTTTATAATTATTTTGAATTTTACAATTTTCCCCCTAATGTTGTTTCCCTCCCCCCCCACAGAAGGCAGTCTGTTAGTCTTTTACATTGTTTCCATGGTATATATTGATCTAATTTGAATGTGATGAGAGAAAAATGAAGTATAAGAGATAGCAAAATTACATAATAAGATAATTTTTTTTAATTAAAGGTAATAGTCTTTGGTCTTTGTTCAAACTCCACAATTCTTTCTCTGGATACAGATGGTGTTCTTCATCACAGATAGCCCAAAATTGTGCCTTATTGTTGCACTGATGGAACAAGCAAATTCATCAACCCCATGTTGCTGTCCGGGTATACAATGTTCTTCTGGTTCTGCTCATCTCACTCAGCATCAGTTCATTCAAATCCTTCCAGGCTTGCCTGAATTCTGGATGGGGGTATTTTAAAGGAATTAATTGAAATTGATATAAAAGAGAAATTACTAAGCAGGGATGTTTAACCACGACTATTTGGAAAAAAAGTTTATCCTTACTTTTCCTAAGTCAATTAAATCAAGAAAATATTAAATCAAGCAGCATTTGCAAGTATCTGAGATATAAATGTTAACAATGAAAATGTAATAACCACTGAATATGAGCTGATTTGAAATACTTCCAGTACACTCTAGTTACTAAGTATTGGTGACTTTGTTTCAGTTGTGCCAACTTTTTCATGACCCCATTTGGGGTTTTCTTGGCAAAGACTGGAGTGTTTTGTCATTTCCTTCTCTGGCTCATATTGTTACCTCGGGGCTCTGGGGTAATCAGATATACATAGGAATTTGGGGGGCCGCTGAAAAGCAAAAGAATTTGCACACTCTCTGGAATGTTAAAACTGCTCAAGATTTTATTATGAAATATAGCAAAGTAAACAGGTTAAAAAACTTTGCCTCCCAAAGGGTCAGCAAGCACTTAAGACAACAAAAGATTAGGTGTGGTCACCTGGTAGAGAGTGAGACAGAGAAGGAGATAGGTAAAGAGAGACATATAAAGAACAAGCAGAGTTGACTGGGCTAGAGAGGGGAGGCCCTGAGAAGAGATTCAACTCATGTTTTTTAGCCTTGCGCCTTATCTGGGCTCTGAGAGTAAATGGAAGCTCTCTTCCCCCTTAATTGAAGGGATTTAGGTGATTTGGGATTGGGAATGAGGAGACAGGCTACAAATTTGACATTAAACAATGAAACAATGGTAGTCAATTTACATCTCAAGAGCAAAGGCCTTTCCACACCCTTAACAAGATTCTCTGATTTTAACAGCATTAAAAGATTATAGATTTTGTTTCCTGCTACATTCATAATTCTCTACTAATTCTCTGCATTATTTCTCCCCTGAAAATTATTCAGGACCCAGATTCTTTTGGGCCTTTCAGGATCCATTTGGAGATGAAAGGATTGCTATGAGAACTTCATTGAGGCAGGGGCCACATTTACTGGCACAGCTGACTGGCATCCTGAAGAGGCTGATCTTAAGGATGAATAGCTGGTAACCTAGAGAAATGAAACTCAGGGAAAAAAAAACTTGAACAAGCAAAACCAGAAAGAGAGATAGTTTAAAAGAGAAAGCTATCTAACAGAGGTCCAATAATTAGGGGAAAAAAAAACCTAGGTCTATACAGAGCAAGAATTATACTTTATGATTTGAAACCTGTATCAGAATACTTTTTATAAGAACACGGATTCCAATATAACAGATTTATTAATAGATGCTATATTAAGTTCTAACCAAAAACTCAAGAATAGTATAAACAAATGTAGTGATTAAACATTTTGAAACTGCACTTGTCCAATAAGTAATTTACAACAAAATTTTCTTTTTTAATTTTATCCATTTTAGAATGAGTAAAAATTATATTTGAAGAATAGATTACTTCTTGGGGCAGCTAGGTGGTGCAGTGGATAGAGCACTGGCCCTGGAGTCAGGAGTACTTAAGTTCAAATCTGACCTCAGACACTTAATAATTACCTAGCTGTGTGGCCTTGGGCAAGCCACTTAACCCCATTGCTTTGCAAAAAAAATTAAAAAAAAGAATAGATCACTTCTTTAAAGTAATTAGAAAAATAAACCAATAGGTATTATCCTGATATAAGCACCATACTGGTATTTCTTTTCCCTTAAGAGAATTTGTGGTGATTAAAAAAAAATAACTTTTGTTAAAAAGGCCAAGACAAAATACTTGCAGTTTTTTTAAATTTAGAAGATAAAGTTCCAATGGCTCACTCTTGTACTTAATTACAGTGCACCTGGCATGATTATGGCAATTTGCTATTAAACAGCAGAGAGGGATAAAGACATGTTCTCTTATGTTTTAGATGTCCTTTTCAGGCAGAGTTTCTAGATAATCCTTTTTAAAGAGTCAGGTTCCATATATGCCAGTATAGTGCTTCCTTTAAAAGAATCCTATCTCAGTTGAGGCTGAGATCATTCGCTCAAAGGTCATTCACTTTACCTGCAACATCAAGGTCAAAGCTGATAGTTTTCATGGCTTCACTGGCATGTTGTTGTCGTCATTCTCTTTTTAACATTCCTGATGTCAGACAGATTATCAGTATTGTAATATAGCAATTATCTATAACCTGTTGGGAGCCAGGGTCTCTAAACTGTTTGACACAGTCCAGCAAGAAGACTCAAGGCAATCACACTGCCTGATGGAACAACATTTCCTTCTTCAATATATATAGGAATTCCATTTATACCCATATTTATAGGTCTATTATTGATTGCAAAACTTACTCATCCTAATAGTGGAATGACTATAAAGGAAGGATTTCAGAGAAATTCCTTGAATAAAACAGATTGTAAACTCTGTTCAAATTTAACAGGACTGCCTCTCCCTGAGACATACAAAAGGCTTCAACATTATGAAATCTCTGGAAAACCCAACACTGGGAATTCCAAGGAGATGTCAGAATATATACAGGGAAAACAGATACAAGATGGGTCAGATAGAATTCCAGGGAAATTAATAGTTTTGCCCTCCTTACCATACACCATCTGAAAAAGATGGTGAGAAAATAGTACACGTGACCGATACGTGAACTCTAGCAGCCTTAGTTTCATGGGAAAGAATAAAAAAGTCACAGAAACTGTGGTTTCTACCAACAAGGCCTCAAAGAAAAATTGGTTATTGTAAGAGTTAATGGATGGGTGGGCAATCATAAAGACCCTCACTATAGATTGTTAAGGAAGTGTATCAAAAAACATTACTTACACAAAAAATATAAAAAAATTTCCATTAAAAGAATTGCTTAATTAATAACTTTAAATGAATTAACAATTATACAATATAGTAATAAATCAGGTAACAGGTTGAGGTCATCATGGTCTGAGTAAGGATAAGAAATCAATTAACTATATGATTATTAATTAAACTTGTAATCACATGATTAAAACTTGTAACCACATGAACTATATGATTAATGATGAAAATTGTACACTTTTGTAACCAAGGAAATTAGCTTGCTTGCTTGAAACGTACATGATTCTGAGACTATAAAACTAAATCCAGTCAGCTGACAGTCAGTCAACCTGCTCCTGCCTTTAACCCCTGTGTTGACTCAACTTATTTCCCCGACTCTATCCCTCCTGTCAGGTTCCAAAGACCCCTCGGAGGCTGGACCCCCACAATAACCAGTGCTTCAAGTGACTTGAGCACTAAGGAGAATCAAAACTTGTGACAAGCTATAGCTTGGTATAAGAAATCCAGGGAAAAATTATAATTCAATTGTTGTTCGTGTACCTAAAGACAGTGGTATAAATGAAATACAATAAGTAGAATTTGAGATATAAAAATACAGTAATGCTAATTCATATTTAGAACTGAATTTTTGATAAAAGTAACTTTTTTTTGCAATGAATACATTTATCTATTAACTATGTTTAAAATAATTAAACATCTTCTTTGACTAGGAGATTGCTACAGATTAATGTCAAATTATAACTGTTATTTTATCTTCCTCATGTTACATGGGTGCTTTTCCTTCAAAGTATACAACCACAGTTTTGGGAGATATATATATATATATATATATACATATATATATATATATATATATATGTATATATATATATATATATGTAATATATATATATGAGTGTATATATATATATATATATAAAATAATCACAGTTTACATATATAGTTAGAAACTTCTATTCATAAACTTGTTTAACTAATAACAGCCATATTCAAAATATAAATTATTACTTTCAAAAATTTTTTAAACCATTAAAACATCTTAGGTGACTTTAAATTTCCAATATGTAATTACAATGTTATAAAACACTTGTAAGAGCGACCAGTTAAGCAATTAACACATGAATTATTAAATTTCACAAAATAAAATTTCCATTATTATACATGAACCCACAGATTTATCCCAGAATGGGTCATAATTTTTGCTATTTCCCTTATTATTCCTTTCAAAGCAATCACATATTAATTTCCATGCTTTAACATTACATATTCAAATAGCATATATGTTCACAAGAGATAACCAAATAATTTTAAGTCTATAATGGTATTTCACATAACTGATATTCATTCTTTTTTCCCCACATCTTACTTAAAGACTCCCCCCACCCCAATACAGTATCAGAAAACATCCCACAATCAGGATGTACGTTGCAATTTCCTATTTCCCTGGTTGTAATTTACATGAGGGAAGAAATCTACAATGTTTTGACTTTTTAAAAATTAAGCATATAATTACTAATTTACATTAAACATAAAATTTTGATATTAACTTCTCATTCCCTTAGAACAAAAACAAACAATGAAAAAGAAAAAAAGAGAATTCCCAAGGATTTAATCTAATGATAATTTTTTCAAAATCTCAATTAATGCTTATTTATGCCATGAATGCTAGGAAATGTTGCAAGGTTTCAAACTGTAATTATATATTTTTTAAACTACAAATGGAATAACAAGATTGGTTTACAAATGAAGTTTTATCCTCTAGGATCTTACTAATAACCCATGGGTGGATGGCATCCTTAGAAATGACAGCCCTGATACAAAACTTTGAGGCATTTCATACAAAAAGAACGAAGAGTAATAAAGACTAAATTAGTTAATCAATGATATTTCACATAGTTGACATGGTTTTACAATATGATTCACTCAAAACTTATGTTTGTGTTCTTAATAACATATAAATTCCCAAATTTGTTACAGAATTACAAATACTTGAAATTAAGAGATTAAATTACCTTTTTTATTAAATTAAATTACATTTTTCTTTTTTAACTACAAGATGGGGAAACTTTCCTATCAAAGCCCTGCAGTCCCCTTTTTAAAACCTCTTGAAGGCAGGATGAGTCTTAGATCAAAAGAAATTAATACTTATTTTCAGGTATTGAAGATAGACGATAGTAACTGACTTATGTCAGTCACTCTACAATCACAAAAATATGAAACATTAAGTCGCCCAGTCCAGTTAAGTTACAAATAACTACAGTTTTTGTAAAACAAAGAGAATACTTAAAGTCTCAATTAATTTAGATTAAATATGATTGTTTCACAGATATTTTACAATTATTCATAACACAAAGCTTATAGCTTACATTTTTCAAATGTAAACCGTAGATGGAGCTCAGTTAATAATCAGGAACTGTTTTAAATCTGAATTATACATACACACACAGGGGTGTTTTAGACTCATGAAAACAAACCAGAGATAATTCTTTAAGTTCAAAGGTTTCAAATTTACCCAAGTGAGATGTTTGGATACCCAAGCCATCACTGAAATCTCAAAATATAGAAACATTTTCCCATCTCTCCAGGTTAGTGGAGAGGTGTGAAAATGTCCAATTGATCTTTAAATATACATACACACACACACACACACACACACACACACACAAACACACACTTATTTAATTATTAATTCTTGGGAACATACTAATTAAGTACCAGTCAAAAAATTAATTTTTAGAATCAATTAAAACTTCTTGAAACTCATATATACACTAAGATTTTAAAATAACCAATCAATAGTTAAAATTCCTTAATGTAGTTGAATGCATTCTTAAATTTCAAATCTAGTTACACTATTATAGATATATTAGTCATTAGTACAGGTTTAATTAAAGATGAAATCTGAATTTCCTAGTCCCAGAAAAAGTTTAATCTTCCCCCTTTTTTCCTTTTATTTCTTCCCCCCTCTTCTTAACTAATTGACCATGAAGTATGTCAATTAATCTGCCCACTTTCCCCTCCAGAAGGTGGGACCTCCTTAGCTTGAAACTAATACCTTTAGGGGATGGGGAATTAATAATCATGTTTTAAATCTAAGGAAAAGGCTGTTCATCAGGCCCCTTTCTCCCCAACCCAGAAGATATAAGGGGTTCCGTATTTCTAAGCTATTGGGACTAGACCTAGTTTTTTTGGGGGGGTGTGATTTTACCCATCTGAAGTGTAGATTTGCAATCCAGCTGGAACATAGAAGCTTCTGCAGCCCCAAAAGGTTGAGAACTTCCCCCCCAGTCCTTAGAGGGCAGGTGACTGCAAAGAGAGTGGTTTACTCTATTTCTCCTCTGAGAGAGAGAGAGAGAGAGAGAGAGAGAGAGAGAGAGAGAGAGAGAGAGAGACAGAGACAGAGACAGAGAAAAAGAAAAGCACAGATTGAGCCATAGGTGAGTAGCTGTCCTCCACAAATGAGAGAGAGTATGAACCTAGACAATCAGATCTATAAAGGTCTCCCTAGTGGGGGGGCGAGGATACTGATTGGAATTTTATTCAGGTAAAACTTTGTTATAAAGAGACCCCTCCATGGTCCAAAAAAGTGCCATAGTGCTGCCTTATCACCACCAAAAAATAAAGTAGGGATGCTTGTTGCAAAAGGCCCCTCACAGGCCATGCCCAACACACACACACACACACACACACACACACACACACACACACACACACACACACTATCAAACACAGTTTTTTTCAATGACCGGCATACAGGATACAGTGCCTCCCATACTATCCAGGGAGCGAAAGGAGGCAAATAAAGTAAAGTTTTGACTAAGGCTATTCTGGTCTGATTGGGGGAAAATAGGCTAGTTTAGAGTTTCTTTCACCTCTTAGATGTCAGAGAAAATCCAGAGAGTTTCAGTGGGTTCGGTTTCCAGTGAAAAATCACTACTTGACCCAGGAACTCAGGTGTTTTGGTAAGACCATAATAACTTGAACATGGCTAGTTTCTGTAATTCTCCCTGTCTTTCAGCAAAAACTAATTCCATGATAATTTCATGTTTAAGAGTGCCACAGATCTGCCATTTTTCACCTCCTTTTAGATTATACCCAGGCCAATTCTATGTATAGAACGTAAGATTTTTTTTCAAACCTGCCAGTCTAATTCTTTCCAACAAGTGGGGAGTCTTTGGTACTGAACAAGTTTTCCTCATATTTTAATTCTAATGATTACTTCCTAGACTTCTAAATAAACAAATATCATACTAATTGGATCTATAGCCAAAAATCCTTCTTTGTATATATTGAGCACCTCTTGAATATACAAGCCACAAACTACAGTCAAATGGGACCCTAAGGCCACAAACTACAGTGGACTCAAAAATCCATGAACACAGCAATCCCTGCATCAGGGATGCTCATTGAGCTAAGTGAACTCTGTATTTGGGTGGATACCTCTGTTAGCCCCCAAAATACACATTCTCACAATCTCAACCTTCTCCCACATTAACCCCAGGGGCAAGAGAAGGGACAAACAGGAAGAATGACTGAAAAGGTCCAATTCAATTTTCCTACTTTTCTAGAAATCTTGGGTCTGGAAAAGTGTGCTTCTCATGTCTCCAAACTTGAATAGGTTCCAGGATCAAGGTGGAAAATGTCTCTTCTAGGTAGTCAGCAGAATGTTGCCCCTGGTATCTGGGGTCACCAGATAAGCATAGGAATTTGAGGGGGGGCACTGAAAAGCAAAGGTTAAAAACTTTTCCTCTCAAAGGGTCAGCAAAAACATACATTTAAGACAGAATGAGTAACACAAAGAGGCACAGATAGAGGATACAAATTTGATATCAACAATGAAACAATGGTAGTCAATTTGCATCTCAAGAACAAAAGACCTTTCCACACCCTTAACAAGATTCCCCGATTTTAACAGTATTAAAAGATTAAAGATTTTATTTTTACTACATTTATAACGCTCTACATTATTTCCCTGCATCAATATTACAGATGAG